>NW_008340972.1:2825125-2828494 GCF_000622305.1 Nannospalax galili | reverse complement strand
TGGTGCTAACCATTGCTCCTTGCCTCTTCAGATATTTTCAGGACCAAATCCAAAAACTCTTACTCTCATACTGATTTTAATCAGTTGTTACTTTCCTTCCCTCCACATGTATACAAGTGCCTGTCACCCATCAAGGACCCTGCTGAGATGCACAAAGAGGGAACCCTGCTGTATGACAGACCCCTAATCCAGCCCCCCCACCACCACATTGACCCTGTCCAGCAGGAAGTAGCAAGATGACAACGGCGCCCCCTATCCTATAACACAAAAGGCTGGAATGTTAAGGTTCAGATAGCCCTGCCCCCTCACCAACAGGATCCCAAGGACTTCTCATGCTCCTGAGAAAAGGGAACCTAGCTGATAAGCCCCTTGGTCTTTGAAGTCAAGAAAAGCAGACTTTTCTCCACTGTTTGGCCAACGTCCCCCTTTGATCTCTAAAGAGGACGGGTTTTAACAGTCCTGCTCTCCCACTTCCCCCCCACCCAACTTTCAAAAAAAAAAATACGTCTTCCTGCCTTCTGCAGGAAGCAGAAGCCTCCCTTTTTAAAAGACCCCCGCTCAAGACCTGGGCAGACATTTTCCCTGCCCGGAAGGGAATCTGTCCCATGTGTTCCTTTGCTAATAAACCCTATTTTGATGGAGTTTTAGCTGTGTCTTGGTGCCTCATCCTCCATTTGCTCGTTCTCTGCCAACTTTTTACCTATCACTACCATTTTTGTAGAGCACGTGACTAGAAGCTGACCCTGAAGATCACGAGGTGGTGTGAGTCCTCTAGGGTAGAGCTGGTTACTAAATGGGTCACTGGGTGCAGTCCATGAGAGTGCCATGCTACAGACATATCATGACCCTCAACCATCATAGACTAACTGGGACAGGCCTCCTGATTAAGGAAGTCTCCAACTTTGGAAACACAGAAATAGATGGGGGTACAGGAAGCCAGAAGAGCCTTGACATTCATTCATTCAAAGGCTTTCTGGGTGACTGCACAGAACAGGAAGGGGCTCAGTGCACACAGGGACAGCAAATGTCCTACCCCAGGCTTATAGAGGCTTACAGAATCTAGGGTCACTGCTGGACAGGACGGGCTCAGTGGGTACAGAATTAAAGAAAGTACAGTTGGGCTGGGTATGCTAACACATACTAACTTGGGACGTGGAGGTAGGAGGCTGACAAGTTCAAGGTCAGCCTGGGCTGTCTCAAGAAACCAAGGGCTAGCTTAGTGTAGTTCTGTAGCAGCGTGCTTGCCTATCATGTACAAGGCCCTGGGACTTGATCTCCATCAAGAAAAAAGAAAAAGTATAGTTAGTATAGTTTTGATTAGGCTTTTTTTAAAATTCAGGAGAAGAAATGATGGCTAAAATCATTTTAGAAATCACTAAAGTGAGATTATCTTCCACAGCCCAGTATTATTGGGGTAATACATAATTCCCAAGTGGGAACTGTGCAGGATCCAATGGCAGCCCTAAACTGCATCAAGTGGGAAGAACAAGGCACAAGACAATATGGAAAATACTTGTGTCCTAAAGACAGGATGAGCCAAACACTGCAGTACACACCTATAAACTCAGCGTTCATGAGGAGGCAGGGGGACCAGGAATTTAAGGTCATCCTCAGCTACACAGCGAGTTTGAGGTCAGTCAGGGACAACATAAAATCCTACTGGGGGAGGGGCACACCTTTGCAAATACAGGCAATAAGCTACCAAGAGCAGCTGCTGCGGGGAATGAAGGGAGAAGGGAGCTTTATTTTTGACTACATGATTCTCATAGCGTATTAATTTTTCAGTGTAAAATTACTATTTTCCCCTAAGAAAAATCATAAAGGGAAAGAAAAGAGAGTGGACAGTGTTGTTACCTGACTGCAGAATGGCAGGACTGTCACTTAACATGCTTGCTATGACCTCACCTCTACTACAGAAGGTGCTCAAGGTGACTGGTTTGGGGGGCAGGTAAACCCTGGCACCTGACTGCTTTGATACTTAAAGATGGCAGACTCCTGGCTTCTCAATATAGTCTGACTTCCCAGGTAACCCTAAAAGGAGAAGGTACTGCAACTCTAAACAGTCTGGCTCACTGACCAACTGATAACTCTAATTAAAAATAAACAACAAGCAATCTCCAGGCCAATACTACATGAAAGACAACAGACTTCATTATTTAAAGATGAACTCTCATGGGGAGTCATTCAGGCTCAGCAGGAAGCTAGTGCTAAGTTCTGTGTGATCTCCACATCTACGTGGAAGAATCTGGAAGAGCACTTGTCACTGAGCTCCCCAGTCCCTCTGTGAAGAGAGCAGTCACGTCCTGCACAGTCCATTGTCCCACTGGCATTCCCATCCAGTGCAGGAAGAGGACGGCTCTGCTTCTTGTTCTTCAGCAAAGTCAACATCAAACCTAGGCCTGGAGGTGCACACCCATCATCCCAGGAGTCCAGGCCAGAGGACTGTTGAGAGTTCAAGGCCCATCTGGGCTATACCAGCAAGTACCAGATCAGACAGGGATACCAAGCACAGCAAGACATCTTAGCAAACTTTAAAAAAAATCACTGTTGAGTGATAGCTGTCACTCCCAAATAAACAAATCTAACAAAGAAAATCTGGCACATGGAGCTGCAGATTTGTTATACTCTAGTTTTCACTAGCAGCATTTAGCAAGGCCTATCTCCACCAGAATGCAGAGTAAAACTAGTCCGGGCTAACAGCAGGTTAGTAGAAATGAGTGTGTCAGCAACAACAACAACAACAACAACAACAACAACAACAACACTGCAAGGGTTCTTCCTCCCTCACTTCCCACTTTATATTCTCCACTGCTTCCAAAGCTCTTCCAAGTAATCCGTCATAACCAACAAAGATATTGTTAACGGCTGCTATGCTGAGTGTTTACTTCCTCCAATGACATGTTAAAATGTCACTGTCTCGGTCCTTGCTTCTCCATTAATTAACTCCCTTTCATTCCTTCCCATTTCTTGGAAAGTTATGCATACATTTACCTCTTCTGAGGTTTTTGTTTAACTTTCTTTTATTTTAAGACAGGGTCTCACACTGTAACAGCCCAGGCTGGCCTGGAACACACTTCTTCTGCCTCAGCCTCCCATGTTCTGAGACCACAGTGAAGTGTCACCACACCTGGTTTGCCTCGCTTTAGATTTCATTGCCTCATTTTTTACCGTTTTATCATCTTTCAGGACCTTCCATTATTTTGGCCATCCAATTATATGAAAAATGCTGCAGAATTTTTTATTGTTACCATTTGATCATAATGTCAAAAATATGCAGCTTTTAAAAAACAGAAACGGCAGACAGACAATAGAACATCACTATATGAATGTGTCTTTAGTTACTATAAAGAATTATACACAGGAATTCAG
>NW_008340972.1:2817695-2824210 GCF_000622305.1 Nannospalax galili | reverse complement strand
CTCAGGTCCTCTGTAAAAGCAGCCAGTGCTCTTAACCACTGAACAACTCTCCAGCTCTTACACGTCCTTTTTTCTAAGTATCTTAAAACATTTCAGAAAAAAAAAAATCCCTAACGTAAGGGTATCAAGGAAGACAAAGCCGTTAGGGACTGAAGACAGACGGGCAGTGCAGGCCCAGGCCACCTGCACAAGGTGACTTAGGACACACGGACAGTGCAGGCCCAGGCCACCTGCACAAGGTGACTTAGGACACACGGACAGTGCAGGCCCAGGCCACCTGCACAAGGTGACTTAGGACACACGGGCAGTGCAGGCCCAGGCCACCTGCACAAGGTGACTTAGGACACATGGAACTGAAGCACTATCTCTTCACATGACATTTACCCATTTTTGGTAACAAAAAGATAAAGGTTTACTACAAGCAAAAGATGATACAGTGGGGCTAGAGATGGCTCAGTGATTAAGACCACTGGCTGCTCTTGCAGAAGACTCAGGTTCAAATACCACATAGTGGCTAAGAACCATCCTTAACTCCAGTTCTAGGGGAATCCAATGCTTCTGACCTCCATGGGCACTGCATGACACGGGTACACGCACATGCATACAGGCAATAACACTCATACACTTAAAATAAAAATAACTAAAAAAAAATTTTTTTAAAGATGATACTGTTAATAAACATACTATCCTTGGCTCTGGAAACTACTCTCTCTGCCAATATAAAAAGAAATAAACAAGTTTAACAAATCATCCTATTTTTGATAAGAAGATGAATGCTGACTAGAATTTTTTTAAAAGAAATAGTTCTGCCAGCCTAGCTAGCCACCTTGGCAAGGCTGTGAAAGCTACCTACCCATTCCTCAGCATGAGCAGCCGACCTTGAAGCCCGGTCGACATCAGGAGGCCCCGGTCGACATCAGGAGGCAGACAGGTCTCCCAAGCAGCATCCTTCGCTCTTCGCTTCCTCTCCTCCCGCTTCCCCTGCACTGAGCTCGCATGCTCCTGACCTTCTGCTTCTGTTCCACACTGCTGTGGTCCAGCACATAAATCATTCATGCTACGACCACTCCTCTGGTTTTCAGACCTTTTCAAAGGCCATCTAACCCTCCCATTTTCCAAAACACCTTGAAATAACTGTTAAGACATGCTTAGCCCTGAAAACACGAGATGAAGGACAAACAAGCACAGCACAAACTGGCACTCCCAGAGCTCTATGGAAGGCAAGACACATGTTCTGTGCTCACACACGGGTTCAAATGCTCAAGGGAAAGCATATGGGTGAACACTCAGTGTTACAGGGTTGACATGTTAGCAGATGTGATGATGCTGGTGACTACGTTGGTAATGAAGGAGGCATGGTCTGAGGCAGTTTCAAACTTGCAATAACACATAGAAAACCAATGTGTAAGAGGCTCCTGAGCTGAAGCTGCTCTGATGGAAATACAGCTCTCACTCCCCGCCCACCCTCTCCAGCCTGCCCACCCTCTCCAGCCTGCCCACCCTAAGGCACCTCTGAAAAACCTCTGCGGCTTGGAGTTTAAATGGACTGGTTTAATTGATCAGTTTCTTGAAAACAGCTGCAATTATGGAAGTTCTTTGACCTCGTACATGAATTCAGCTCTTGATTTACTTTTTTAATAATAACATTTTAACAACTGAAGAATCATAAAAATATAGAAACCCAAAGAATTTGTTTCAGTTCATTTAAAGGCTAAAAGGAAGCGTCGAACTCCTGCTCTAGATGGGAGACGCTGTGGCTGAGAGGTTGGTGATCAGTCCCGCGCCCTGGAAGAGGCGTTCCTGCCGCTTCTCTCCCACCTCGGGCTCCTGCTGCTGCCTAAAGTGACCTGTAAAAACCTCAGGAGCTGTTCCAAGATGACTGACTCCACTCCAGTATTCCTTCCCTTGTTCTTTGGTCACAGAGTATCATTTCACACTAATGACCATAAAAGCATTAGTTATAATTGCCTTGGAGACATCTTGGAAGTCATCAGTATACATAACTCAAACTTACAAGCGTCAATCTAGTCATCGGCAGAGTCCAGTCAGTACTAACAACATGGTTAAATTAAACAAATTTGCACCCCAACTCCAAACACAGATTCCTGTTAGTAACTAATCAAATCTTTACTGAGGGTTTCAGAGATTAGCTTCTTGTTCCCACTGCAGAGTGAGGACAAATGATCCCCGGACATGGCTGAGAACTAACCCTGAAAAGACAAATTCTGTATAAAGTGGGTGCTTAGAAAACATGCACCAAATGAGCTCAAGGAAGATTAACAGTAATATTTTCTGGTTTAGAAATTATGTTCAGTTCATAAATTTGAACTCAGATGATCTATGAATTTGACTCCCCTTTATTCTATCACCATCTTTATTCTATTCCAAACACCTTGAACTGACGTCCAGGCTGAGCCCTGGACACGTGACGAAGGACAGACAAGAAAGCTGATGGCACTGAAATCCTCTGTAGCATTTATTCTATTCCAAACACCTTGAACTGACGTCCAGGCTGAGCCCTGGACATGTGACGAAGGACAGACAAGAAAGCTGACGGCACTGAAATCCTCTGTAGCGTTCTAAATTAGAATTTTAGGTTAGCACAGAGGGCGGATGACCACAGTCACCAGGTTAGGAAGGTCAGAACCTGAAATGGCTTCCAATACACATAACACATACACTGTTTTAGATATAACATGTCAGATAACAGAAACAATGTTAATTATATTACAAAATATAAAGGATAAAACAACCAGTTTGATTTTAAAAAGCAAATAAATCATTTCTCAGATTTAAAGTGTTAGGAAAAATACAAACTATATTTACATTTACTACATTACTAAGTATGTAAAATAAGATTATGCACAATAGTTTTGGAAAGTATACTGAAACCAGAAGGTAAATAGGAAAAAATAAAATACCTTCTCATTCTTCTCCATAGACTGTACAAATCAAAAGTTTTACCTTTAAGAGGTCACTGAATTGTATTTGAAAACTATCAGTTTCTTATAAAAACAATGCTCTTTGATTACAAGGATGGCACAACAGACTGGAAGCTCATTCCGGGCTGACTGGAGCTCCCCTTGAGAGCCAAAGAAACCCTCCCATCTTTGAAACAGATTACTACTGGAAGAAGACTTACCAACTAAAACTGCAATGCCAAATACATCCTGTGTGAACAGATACATGGGAACTCCAAATCTTTAAAAAATAAAACTTTAGCATAACTAAGGTATGAGAAGAGAATCTATGAAAAATTACCTTCATCAGTTATGAGAAAATTTTGACAGATAAAAAAACAACATAATTTTCCCCGTTTGTGGACACGGAGAGACACACAGTGAGGGAATGAAAGACAATTCTAAGAATTAAAGGCTGATCGGCATGAAGAGGAGAGAACTTGGAGCTAAGAGCTGGGCTCCATGCTGTGTTTCTACTGAACCAACCTTTAGCTGGTGGGAAGGGCTGGGAAGGAAGTGACTCCGAACAGAGCTCCAATGGGAACTGCAGAAGTTCTTCAACATCTGTGGAGGCTTGAGAGGCAAAGAAATGCAGTTATCTATCTAGTAATGTCCATTATTAAATCTTCTAAATATTAAGAACCTGCCACAGGACTGTAACATAGATGAACATGCACTTTACTTCCCACAAAGCAAAGATTTACCTCTTTGTAGTGACTTTTCAACATGGGTTTTTGTGGTCTGTAAAGCCTGATTTTTGTCAAAAGTTATTGCAACTGCAGTAACTGTAACCTACAATTGTAGAGGCAACATTATCAGCAAAATAATAATTGCTAAAATTAAGTTCTTACAAGTAGCTTTCAGTACCATAAGGCAACCTGTATCAATTGGCTAATGTACTTTTCTGCTTAAGCACCTCAACTAGGGGGCTGGAGAGATGGCTCAGTGGTTAAGAGCACTGACTGCTCTTGCAGAAGACCAGGGTTCGATTCCCAGCACCACATGGCGGCTACGAACCATCCTTAACTCCAGTTCCAAGGGACTCCAAAGCCCTTTTTGACCTCCGCAGTATTGCACGACACAGGTGTACTCACATATGTGCAGGCAATACACTCGTACACATAAAATAAAAATAATTAAAAAAAAAAGTCTCAACTAGCATTCTATAACTCAGACATTCAATATCTAAACCTAAACATTTCAGAAAGTGCTCAAGAGACTTCTCTAAAAGATGAAGGGTGGAGAAATCAGATGCATGCTTGCTGGAGCATTGAACATACCTGCAGATAACCAGAAATCAGAAAACTGAGATACACATCCTGTTGTATACTAATACAATCTCAAGATATTCTGGGATGAAACATTGTGTGTTGAAGTTACATAGTTACGGCAAAATTATTCTAAAACACACCAAAGAAAAAAAAGCTAAAAATCTTAAACAGACTAAATTTGAATTACCTGAATTAATTCATCTTCAGGCAGGGATACTGTAAAATTCACATGGCAAAGGCAACAGGGGGTCATAGACCGTAGTTTAAAATACAAGCTCTATATAAAGGAAAATATTAGTAAGGTCATTTTATGCATTGAAAAATTTATGAATTTGTGATAGTTATTCTAAGAATATAGATTATTTTATGACAAATGAAATTTAAAATAGTAAAACGGAACTCATCTACTTCTGCTTTCTCTATTTTTATGTTAAAAATACTTTTTTAGTATTTAAGTGGTAAGATTTAAGAGCTTATGTATATACATCATATATGAGATCAAAGTAAGAAGAAGGATGAAGGGAGGGCTTTAAAATGTTTATATAGCCAGGCGTGATGGTGCACTCCTTGAATCCCAGCACTCAGGAGGCAGAGGCAGGCAGATCCCTGTGAGTTCAAGGCCAGTCTGGTCTACATAGTGAGATCCAGGTCAGCTGGAGCTATAGGGAAACCCTCTCTCAAAAAGACTTTCAAAACAAAACAAAAAGTTTATACAGATGTACTAGGCTTTTACAAAATTATAAGTTATTCACTAACTTAAACAGCTTTAGTTTTATAATAACATCTCTTAGGAGAATAAAGACAAATCTAGCATCTCACCTGATGACACAGGTAAGACTGACAGGCATACAAAACAGCACAGCCCACAACTGTGTAAGGTATCACTGACAAGGGCAGATACTTTAAATTTTAACCTTACAATCCTGAGGCCTGTTAAATAAGATGGAGTCAGCAAGTTCCTACCTTGAGCAAATTTTCACAGAGGTCATTGAAGTTCTTGTTGAGAACTTGATTGGTCAGATTAAGGCTGCTGAGTCTGACCACTCGCACTGACGTGAACATCTAGATATTGGGGACAAGACAGCAAGTCATGCTATTTTTAACTAGAAAGTGTAACAATTAATAAAACTGGCAAATAATAACTAAGGTATTAAAAAGGGATAGTTTCAGGAGATTTTTTAAAAAGGCATTTAAATGAAACCTACTAAAAGAATTTAGGTTCTACTAGCTTCAAATTAATAAAAGCTTACCTGTATTTCTGATGTCCAATTATTTATACCAGGCATAATTTCTGTATTACAGCTATAAAAGCCTGCCAAAATAATTATAATTGAAATATGTGATAATATTTTCATTTTGATTTTTAAAATGGCATCTTCAACTATTATATGAAACTTTAAATATAAAACTTTCATTACTTTTGGCTATCTAGTGAGTTCAATGCCAGCCTAGGATACCTGAGACTCTGTTTCAAAAACAAAAAATGATCCCAGGCGTGGTAGCGCATGCCTCTGACCCCAGCACTCGAGAGGCACAGACAGACAGATCTCTGTGTATTTGAGGGCAGCCTGGTCTACATAGCGACTTCTAAGGAAGTTGGAGCTACAGGAAGACCCTGTCTCAAAATTACCAAAAACAAACAAACAAACAAACAAAAAACCCCAATAAATTACTAAATAATAAACAAACAAAAACAAGGCTAGTCCCATAAAAATTATGAACTAAAACACTGACATATAAAACTAGTTTTGCCAAGTGTGGTGGCTCACACCTTTAATCCCAGCACTTGGGAGGAAGAGGCAGATGGATCTTTGTGAGTTTGTGGCCAGCCTGGTCTATGTAGCAAGTTCCAGGCCAACTGGGGATACAGGGAGACCCTGTCTCAAAAAGAAGAAATAAAACCCTAGTTTTATCTCAAAGGTAAGTTCTGCTGTTCACCTGAAGGAGGAGGAACATCAGTAAGGAGAGAATGCACATCCTCCATGGCGTCCGTGTCATCAATCTGAAATAAAAGATTAAAACTATTATATACTGCTATAAAATTAAGTTCTAATTCTTTAAAAATTATTTTCATTATTTAATAAGTAGAATTTTAAGAACTAAGAAAAAAGCAGACCCATTTTCTCTGATAAAATATTTAACACGAGGGCTGGAGAGTTGGCTCAGCAATTAAAAGTGCTGCTCTTCCAGAGGACAGGAGTTCAATTCCCAGCACCCACATCAAATGGTTCACAACTGCTTGTACTCTAGTTCCAGGGTATCCAACACCCTCTTCTGGAATCCA
>NW_008340972.1:2809131-2817248 GCF_000622305.1 Nannospalax galili | reverse complement strand
TATTGTAGAAGACAAAGAGACATACATACATAATTCTTTGAAAAAGATTGGTGGGCTGGGCATGGTGGTGCATTCCTATAAATATAGCACTTGGGAGGCCAAGGCAGGATGATTCACAGCTGAAGTCACAAATTTGAGGTCAGTGTAGGTTACACTTTGAGTAGGAGGCAAGCAGGATTATATAGCAACACATACCCCCACACCTGCTATTGTCTAGCTAGGCTCCAGGGTCCCTATAAATCCCGTTGTCAGTATAGGTGGAAGCCCCAGGCAAAGACATCTCCCTGGCCTGTGAAGAAGGCTCAGTATTCCTTGCTGCCAAGTCTGGTGACCCAAGTTCCATCCAAAGAATTCATATGGTGGAAAAAGAAAACTGACTCACACAAGTTGTCCTCTGATCACTACAGCACATGTGCACCCATACACATACATATACATCACACACACACACATGTGCATGCACACACACACACACACACACACACACACAAATAAAAAAGAAAAGTAAATCTTTTTTTTTTGTTGTTGAGGGTCACACACACACACACACACACACACACACACACACACACATAAATAAAAAAGAAAAGTAAATCTTTTAAAATATTATAAATTTTAGGGAGCTGGAGAGATGGCTAAGCAGTTAAGAGCACTGGCTGCTCTTGCAGAAGATCTGGGTTTGGTTCCCAGCATTCACATAGTAGCTAACAACCATCTGTAACTACAGTTCCAGGGAATCTGACACCCTCTTCTGAGCATCATGGGCATTGCACAACACGGGTGCACTTACATACATGTAGGCAAAATACTCATACACATAAAATAAAAATAATAACCTAAAAATTTTTTAATATATAAATTTTTAAAAACCTAACATGAAACAAGCATCTAGTATCAGGAAATTTTCCGACAGTAATAACTTCAAATACTTCTAAGTAAACATTTTACATACTAAGGTATACTGAGTTTTTGTGTTTTTTTAAGTCATACTTTTCTTAAGCTAAGATATTTCAAAAGACTTACAACATGTCCAGTTTATGTGGTGTTGGGATCAAACACAGGGCCTTGTGCGTACCAGGCAAGCACTCAACCAAACGAGCAACCTCTCCAGCCCTAAAATTGTCGTTTCTGAGCAATTTAGACTTTAAGGTTTTGGATAAAGGATGTTCAACTTGCATTTTAGTATTATTTCAAGTCAGATTTATTTCAGAACCATCTTTCTTAAAATTTCAGTTACCAAGTTCCAATATCTTCGAGTCTGTACAATAAAATTTCCCCAATATCTGCAACAGCTATAATAATACAAAATTATCACATTGGTTTAGAATCTGATTCCTATCTTCACAAATTTTTAAGAAATTAGCACATGCCAGTGTTACCTCCAAAACAAAAGCATCCTTTTTCCCATGTGAAAGATCTAATTCTGTAACTTCATCAGAACTTTCTGACTGAGATCTTAGAAGTCTTGAACGCTGTCTAGGTTCCGGGATGGGTGATCCTATAATCTCTTCAGATATTTCCTAAAATAAATATAATTGTTTTATATCAAATGAGACTGGATTTTTCAGTTTGGTTTCAAAGTTTCCTATTAACACACAACTTCCATGGGAAAAATACCTACAAACCATATTCAATAACTTCTATATTTAAGTACAACCTTTTGGGTGATTTATAAAAGATGTGGCTATTTCCTTCTATCCATAAACCAGCGTTACTGATGTACTGATTTAGGAACAGACATGACTACGACAGGAATAACAAGGTAAACTGACATCTAGTGTACAGACAGCAGAGACAGTGAGCTCAGAACTACTCAGCCTGCTCTACTGCACACAGTTCCTAGTAAGCATCTGAAGGTATTAACTGGCCATAGAGATGCAAAGATTTTCACATACACACAAAAAAAAGTACTAATATTTTTTAGCATTTCCTCTCCAGTAGTAACTTTTCAAAGCTATTAGCACAGTTAAAACATAAATGAGAAGTACGTGTGTGTCACAAGATACATACACACATGCACACTATGCATGCACAGACTGCAACTTATTATTCTAAATAATCATCAATAGCCAAAAAAATGATCCTCTAAAAGTCAGTGTATGATGTAATTCTACATAAGGGAGTTTTACAGTGCCACCAATCCAGGCTAACTAAAGGCTCTAAATCGCTGCTGGCCATCAAGAGTATGTCAGCGCAGAGGCCAAAGGAATAGCCTGTCAGTGATACAGCAGAGCTATCCTTTACTAAAATGAGGAAATTTTCAACAGAAGTTTTCTGACATGTGGAGGTAAATGTCCATTGTTAGTGCATACCTTAGATGTAACACAACAGCTACGGTTTCAAAACAACCAATGGTATACCTCCACATCCGTCTGTGTGTATGTATGTATGCATTTTTTAATCTTTTTCTTGAGACAAGGTCTCCCTGTAGTCCCAGATGGCCTAGAACTATGTAGACCAGGCTAGCCTTGAACTCGGAGATCCACCTGCCTCTGCCTCCCAAGTGCTAGGGCGCCACCATGCCCAGTCCCCCATTTATATTAATGCATTCTCAACAAACCTACCCTACATAAATTTGAAAGGGTGCAGATTATAACGAACACAAAATGAGAAACATGTAACTCAACTACAGCCATTCTCTCACTTACAAACGCAATGAGGAACCATCTAAGTTTTTCTTGCTGTTTGTTCCCTGATTCCTCACGAGATACAGTACTTCTTTTTATGACTTTATAGTTTAGATTTCTGTAATACCTGTTCACTATGTGATTGCCTAATGTTAATGCTTTGGTATTTAATATATCCTAATCTCATAATGAAGTTCATCACTGGCAGAATTATTCTAAAGTTTGTATCTGGTTTGTTGAGAAAAGAAATTAAACAAAAAGTTACTTCAGCTGGGACGCCATCTCCCTAAGGGAAGGACATTCTGATCCACTGTACTACTTTTGCCTATTTTGTTTTCGGGGGGTTCTTTGTTTTTTATTGTATGGTATTTTATTCAACAAATTATAAATAGTATTTAATTGGAGTGTGGTTTCAATGTGAAATGTTCCTCAAAGGCTCATATATTTTAGCACTGGGTCTCCATATGGTGGAGCTGTTTGGGAAGTTATGAGACTTAGGAAGGGACATTGTCTCACTATGTAGCCCTGGCTGGCCTGGAACTCACTATATAGATCACACTGGCCTGAACTCAAAGCGTACCATAACATTGGGCATACAAATGCAGTATTTTAGAAGACCAGCCAAAATTAGAATTATATATAAAATCCTAGAGACACTAATAATGTTATTCAAACAGTATCCATTTGTGAAAGTATCATCTAAGACCCATAAAAACAAATAGTTTCATTACAACCTCAACACATCTTTCTTTTAATTCAGACTACAACCTTAAGGCATCTGTACAGCAGTGACATAAACTGCACATTCAGTAAGCCGGACTATAAAATGACTGGAAAGAAATTGTAAAGTATGAGCAACAACTGAAATACTCTTTACTTCTGTACTTTTTTCACAATCTTCCTTTTTATTAAAAAGAAGCTTCCCGCCCCTCCCCCCAGGGAAGGGACTTGTTTGTTTGAGATAGGGGTTCACTCTGAGACCAGGCTGGCCTCAAACTACAGTAATTCTCTTTCTTGCCTCTGTGAATTTCTCCCCCAAGTGTAGGAATTAGAAGTCTGAGTCAACATGCCAGCCAAAAAGAACCATTTTAAACCTCATTCAAGCCTTTAACATAGCTACGGAGAAGCTGCTACTCTAGGAAGCCCTTTCTAGAAGAGAAAGGCTCTTCTAATGGAGCTTTTACTCTGCCAGTAGTTACGAGACAACAGACAAAGTTTAAAACTTTTGAATATGTATGTCTCAGAATAGTTAAGCACGAAAATGTACACAGATAGAGAGAGAGAGAAAGAAAGACACATACAGACACATGAGTTACAGAAAACAAAGAAAGGTAAAAGTACCAAAAACCAGAAGGAAGAGTTAGTTTACAAACTGCTCGGTCACAGAAGCCCTCGGGGAGGTGAAAAACTATGTTGTTTGTTTGTTTTGAAACAGTGTTACCCATAGCCCCAGCTGGTCTGGAACTCACCATGTAGACCAGCAAGCTGGCTTTAATCTCACAGAAAGCAAACTGCCTCTGCCTCCTGTGTGCTGGGATTAAACCCGTGCGCCACCACGCCCAGCTGGTGAGAAACTTTTTATGTACAAAATAAGACAACCTGAAAACATACTACATCTGAGCAGTAACAGATATATTGACAATGTACACTTACTTTACTTACCGGAGGATTGATTTCATATAATTCTTTGTTCTTAGCAATGGTGTCATTGATTTTCTTCTGCATATGGGAGACATGCTGTTCATAGGAGCCATCATTAGGAGTCTTCCCAGCAATCTGAATACCGCCAGGCATGGGTAAAGCTGCTAAATACACACCTGTGGCCGACTTGTGAAAGGAACAAGGACATAAACAGATCAAAGTCTCAACAATGATGGGCTTTAAGTTTCCTATTCAGGAATATGGTCTTGCTCTGCGCAAAAAAGACATAAAGTATCAGCAGAAGGCCAGGCCATGTCTGCAAGATCAGACACACTCCGTAACAGGAACTGGTCTCCTCTGAAGGGGCTCCTGGGCAGACAGATAGGAGACAGCTATGAAAGGGGACCTTTTAATACATAGTCAACGAGTTTACATATACAAATAAGTTGAAATCTGAGCGGCTGTGACAGGAAAATCTGAAGTTCAAGGCCAGCCTAGGCTATAGTGTGAGACCCTGTCTCAAAAAAAAAAAAAATTTAAAGTAAGCCAGGTATGGTAGCACATGCCTTTAATCCTAGCACTCAGGAGATAGAGGCAGGTGAATTTCTGTGAGATTAAGGACAGCCTGGTCTACACAATCAGTTCCAGGCCTACTGGGGCTACAGAGAGATCCTGTCTCAAAGAGAAAAAAAAAAAAAGATTTATAAAGGACCCAAGTTCAGTTCCCAGCATCTACATGGCAGCTAATAACGGTCTATAACTCCAGTTCCAGGGGATCCGACTCCCTCCTCTGGCTTCTGTGAGCACTGCATGACAGAGGTGCACTTACATTCATGTAGGTAGAACATATACATACAATAAAAAAAATTTTAATTACGTGAAGCCTATTCCTAGGTTCTTCACTTCCTAACATTGTCTCCAATCCTTAAAGGCCAGCAGACGTCTCTTTCTTTGACTAAGTCTTCTATTATTTATTGTTTGGATGCAGAGTCCTGAGTCGTGCTACAAAGCCCAAGCAGTCTTGCTCTCCCGACCCCCGGCCTCAGCCCCCTGGGTGCTGGGATTACAAGCTTGCACCACCATGTCTGGCCGTGCTGCCTTTGTGACTCCTCTACAACTACAGAAACCACAGAAGAAAACTACGAGCTCTGACTTACAGCCAAGCCCATGACCATGTTTTCACCCACTGTGATCTGAATCCTCAGTCCAAACAACGCGTTCATGCCCTTGAGCTTGAGCTTATTCATCAGCTGAGTGTGCACTTCGTATTCCACGAACGGCAAGAGGTTACTCAGAGCTGTGGCATTGGCTTCGGCCTGCGCTTTCTTTTTCAAGCGACACAACCTACAAAAGAGAGTGCGTGTCCGTGGCGGGGGGTACCGCTCGGTGCTGGAGTTCTTCCTAAGGATGTGTGGAAGGCCAAAGACGTGAGAGGGGAAAAATAAATGGATTAGAAATATGTCTGAGAACAAAACAACGTAACTTTGGGATTAATGTGACATGGAAAAGTTGAAAATGAGGACAGGCCAGTTCCAATGTGACATAACAGGGGCAGTGGGGGCACATGTTTACAAAGAGGCAAGTAGGAATTGGAGAACACCAACGGCTTAATCTGGAACAATGTGAGCTGTTTATGAGTCATCATAATGGGCTGTCAACCAGAGAGGTCTACACAATGAAGCTCAGAAGAATGTTCTAGACTAGACTATAAATGTGGGACTCACAGACATAAGCATAAAGCACACATCTACAGGTGACAGAAGGGCCAAATCCACAGCTCTCAAAAATCAAGAGAAGATGTCAAGAGACACTTAAGAGCACTTAATGTGCTGCATTAAGGCAAAGATTAGATAATGACACAGAAAAGGCCCAAGGTGCCACTGCCACTGACAGTTCAAGGTGAAGACAGAAATGCCTACGGGGTCTGGAACCTATCAGGCTGCTTGTGACCTAGACACAATAAACACCAAGACACAAGAAACACCAAGCTCCAGAATATATTCAGTATCTTTAAGCAGTCTGTATTTAGCTTAAAAAAAACGCTTAAAAAAAAAAATGCTTTTGCAACGCCAGGCGTGGTGGTTCACACCTTTAATCCCAGCACTCGGAAGGCAAGGGAAGGTGGATCTCTGAGATGAGCCCAGCCTTCTCTACACAGTGAGTTCCAGGACAGCTGGGGCTACAAGAGACCCTGTCCTAAGAAAAAGAAAAAAAAAGATTTTTGCATATAAATTTACTTTCTCTCCTCTCCTAACTGTACGGATGATAAACACACGGTCCCAACAGAACCGCCCCGGTTTATCTGGGGCCAAGCATTAAGAAACAGCAGATATTTTGCAATAGATGTATGGCTCCGTATTTCAGTTTTCAGTGTCACCACACAGACCTTACAGCGTACCTTGCTTGAATAAGACAACCTTTCCCTACAACTGTTGCATCGGTTGGGAGGTCTATAGTTGTGAAGAGGACGTCGGGAACTTTTTGTTTCCTGCAGCTGTAGCAGTATGTGAGATGAGCTGGAAATGGCATGTTCATTTCATCATATGGGATGTGGCAAAACCCACAGCCGACAGGCAAGCTTTCTTCAATCCTATATAAACACATTAAAAAACAATGAAGCTCTCTGCTCTGGGTTTGATACCCAGCCACCCTCAAAGGGTGCTCCTGAAAACCTTATGAGCTTTTTGAAGAAAATATTACATGTATTACATATACAGTGTTTGTGTATAAACCTACACATCTTATACCAGAGGAAGAAAATCAGTATGACTGATAGAAACCACGACTGACCGTGGAATCAGGCCCCACTGCTATTCCCAAGAGAACAGAAAGTCATTTTATATCAAGTCTGCGTAATTTGCCATATGACAAAGATGACTTCTGAAAACTGGGGGTGGATACCACATAAAAATAGACGGTAATAGATGGTCAGTGTAACATTCCTACTGGTTAGTAAATACAAACATACAGAAAAAAATCCCTAAGGGGGAAAAAAATGTTTAACCAAACAATTTGGGGAAAAAGGGTATTTTTGATTTATGTATTTTTATTTTATGTGTATGAGTCTTTTGCCTGCAGGTAAAGGCTCTTGGTGCCAAGCCTGACCACCTGTGTTCAATCCCTGGAACCCACATGGAAGGAGAAAACTGACTCTCACATGCTGTCCTCTGAGTGCCATACATGTGCCATGTGTGAACCTAAAAAATTGTTTTAAAGTTGTATTTTAAGGACTAGAGAGATAGCTCAGTGGTTAAGAGCACTGGATGCTCTTGCAGAGGACCCAGGTTTGATTCCCAGCACCCACATGGTGGCTAACAACTGCCCATAACTCCAGTTCCAGGGGAGTCCGATGCTCTCTTCTGAGCTCCATGGGCACTGCACAACAGGGGTGTACTAACACATGTGCAGGCAATACAGTCAGACCCATAAAAATAAAAGTAAATAGGGGCTGGAGAAATGGCTCAGCAGTTAAGAACACTGACTGTTCTTGCAGAAGACCCAGGTTCGAATCCCAGCACCCACCACAACTGTCAGTAACTGTCAGTAACTCCATTTCCAGGGGATCGGCAGTCTCTTCTAACCTACACCAATACAGCCAGACCCATAAAAATAAAAGTAAAAAGGGGCTGGAGAAATGGCTCAGCAGTTAAGAACACTGACTGTTCTTGCAGAAGACCCAGGTTCGAATCCCAGCACCCACCACAACTGTCAGTAACTGTCAGTAACTCCATTTCCAGGGGATCGGCAGTCTCTTCTAACCTACACGGGCACTGCACGACACGGGTGCACTTACCTACATGCAGGCAGTACATGCATACATATAAAATAAAAATAATAAAATATATTTTA
>NW_008340972.1:2790249-2808380 GCF_000622305.1 Nannospalax galili | reverse complement strand
AATTCTGTTTTGGGAGAGTGAGACAAAAAGAGGAAACATTAAATAAATTAGTTCTATTTTCTGACAAAGCTTTAAAAAACGTACACTTGAAATTCTGCTGGCAGTGATACACGAGACTTTACCAAACACTGACAATATGTAATAGAGTACAGAGTCCTACACACCCGCTACCACAGGTCTGGCAGAAAATCAGCAAAGTACCTGGTACCAATTCCTATACTATCCCACCAGCAGCTACATGATAAGAGGAAAACTATCCTGACTCTGAAAGTTTGAAAAAGTCAGCCTCTCCCTTTCTGCCCCTAGGAAGGTAAGCCTGGTTGTTGTGACCACCTCTGTTCCAAAAAGCCCTCCACAGTGCCATCCTGCAGGAATCGAGGGTTCAGTACAGCTGCTGTGCCAGATGCTGATAAAATACAGACTTCCTCACTAAAACAAACAAACAACAAACAAAGGTTAGTATTTCTAACAGTATACTTCGGAAAATGATAAATATCTAGAGTGACAAATTAAATTCAAGTCTTACAGTTTACCGCATATTAAGCAATATGGTAGGACTACTCCTGAAATGCAGAGGGCGGGCCTGGAGGGCGGCTCGGAGGGTTAAGAGCACGCTACTGCTCTTCCACAGGACCCAAGTTCATTTCCCAGCACCACATCAAGCAGCTCATAACTTCCTGTAACTCCAGTTCCAGGCAATTAGACACCTTCTTCTGGCATCTGCAGGCAACTGCGCGCGCATGCACACACACACACACACACACACACACACACACACTGACACATATACATATGTGAAACAAAAAAAATCAATCCTGTGGCTGGAGAGATGGCTCAGAGGTTAAGAACACTGGTTGTTCTTGCAGAAGACCCGGGTTCGAATCCCACCACCCACATGGCAGCTAACAACTGTCTGTAACTCCAGTTCTAGGGAATCCGACAGCCTCTTCTGTCCTCCACAGGCAATGCACAACACATGTGTACTTACCTACACACAGGCAATATAAGCATACACATAAAATAAAAATAATAAATATTTTATTTAAAAAAATCAATCCTTAAAAAAGAATTCAAAAAGCAAGAGTTCCTTACAAATTGAAAACTGAAAAAGGTGAGGTGTATTAACAGCAATAGCTTCCTGAAAGATGAAAATGTCTCAGACTGTAAATAATAACACACTATACTGATAAGAATCCAGTAAGTTCATAGTAAAATACTCGTAGATATATACAAAGCTTTATTAAAATAATTCTAAATGCTCATGTAAATTCTATTGCTATAGCTTAATCTGAATTAGAATTACAAAAGTTTCATATATATGTGACAGAATATTTATTTTATTTTTTTAATGTGTATAAGTGTATTGCCTGCATGTGTGTGAGTGCGCCCGTGTGGTGCAGGGCCTGCAGACCAAAGAGGGTGTCGGAGTCCCTGGAACTGGAGTTATGGGACAACTGTTAGCCATCATGTGGGTGCTGGGAACCAAACCCAGGTCTCCTGCAAGAGCAGCCAATGCTCTTAACCACTAAGACATCTCTCCAGTTCCCAGAAAACTTATTTTAAAAGGAATTCTTTATTACCTATTTTGAAAGCAAAAATAATCAATAGAATTCCTAGCAGTACCACCCAAAGCTAAGCAGCACAGCCTAGGGCCACACCGGCAGAAGTGAAGACCTGGAGAAGCTGAAGGGCAGAGGGGGAACTGGCCACGCCAAGCCCGGGTCAAGATGCCAGGCTTACAAGCGCTGAATGGGCTGTGAGCATGTCCCCACAAACAACTGGCGCCTCTGAAGGTTTCAAATCAAGGAGCTGGCAGCAGCAGCAGCAGCAGCAGCACACTTCAAAGAATTTAATGCACAACAGTAAGAAGGACAGGCACAACAGAAAGACTGAGCAAGCGGAGGTCCAAATACAGGGGTGTTTTGAGGCCCAGAGGGGAAAAGAATTTTCTGGCACATGGGTTCCAACGTTGAAGTAAATTCAACAAACTAGTTTATTGATTCTTGTACCAGTGACCTATCTTTAAATTCACTGGACTAACTTCCCAGACTGCTCTGGGACCTACCTCCGGCACACTGGTCTGTACCTCCAGCACCCCGCATTTACCACTGCCACTTCTCCTCACTCTATAGCCCAGGCTCACTCCCCACGGTCTGTCTTTCACACCTCCCAATGCATTCCCTTTGTGTTCCGTCTCCACTGACACAGCAATCCTATGACTTCCTGTCCTCTGAGACCCTAAAGTACCCTTGGATATCTCAACCATTAAACTTACCACAGTTGTCAGAATTCTCCAATAGAATACAAATTTCATGGGAAGCGTCATGTCTTAAAATCAAAGCCTTCAGACATAACAGCATATGGCACTAGATCCCGGCATAAGGAACACTCCCCACCAGGGAGTAAGGCAAAACGAACAGGTCAGAGCCAGCAGTTAACAAGCACCAAGAAGCTATTACAGGACAGAACAGCTCAAAGGTGCTATCCACGGTCTGCAGCAGCAAAGGCAGAGCCCACACGGAGCAAACAGCATGGCTCAGCAACACCATATCCACTATCATTTTAATGATTTTCCTGACAGTAGTGACCTCCACGGGAGTAGAAAATCTGGCAGTAAGAACTATACCAAAAAAAAAAAAGTTGAAAAATAAGACAGAAGGTCAAATGGTTTCTAAATTACATCAACTACCAACTTCTGAAGGGGATGGAACTAGGGTTCAAGGATGGTAAAATAAGAAATACCAAAATCAAAGAAAGAAAATGGAAAAAGGATGTGCTTAAGATACCAGGAGTCAAACCAAACACGAAGAAGCAAATGAGATTGGTGGGGAACATTAGGCTGTCATCTTAAAGTTTTATAGCTTCAAAGTTTTAAAACAGCTTCAACAGACCAAGAAGCCCAAAATCTACTCCAAAGCCAAGTGGCCATAGCAATCGTAAGATACTGATACGAAACTCTGGCCCAAGCCGCTACAAGGGTGACAGCTGGCGTCACTGGAAGACACAGGCCAGAGCAGGAGGATGGCTGGAGGTGGAGCAGCAGGAGCACAGCACGACACAGCCTCTAAAAGAGGAGCGTTCAAGGAAAGGAAGGTGGGCAGAGCCAAGAACGGAACCCTCCCTGACTTAGCAGAGTTGGGCAGAAGATTTTGTCAGCAAGAAAAAGTTCCACTCCAGTTAATCAATGGATGTACAGTGGCTTACAAAAGACTGAAGCGCGAAAAGTCCCACCGGAGGGAGTCATGAAAGCCAGAGACGAAAGCCACAGGCCAGGAATCAAGGCCTGCTAGTGCCAGTGTTATGTACTCACTTGCCCCTAGAAGACCTGCACACATGGTTTGTTTCATCACCCTGTTAATAGGGAAACTGAGGCTCTCAAGTTCACAGAGATTAAGTGGGAAGACGGCTGACTGAACTTGAGCTGCACTCCCAGAACCACCCCCCGCCTCACGTATCCGCATGGAGGCTTCCCGTATCCGCATGGAGGCTTCCCCGTTCAGATGACAAAGGTCAACTGCAGCATCCGGAGGCACGAGCTGCTGCTGTCCTTACCAGATGCTGGTTGATTCGCTGTAGCCCAGCACAGCATGGCAGCCTAATGCTTTAGCATGTGACTTTATTTCTTGTCTGATTTCTGCCCACCAGGCATCTCGAGTTTCTGGTTCATCTGAAAAATAAATTTTAAATCAGTTGACTACTCAGTAGCACATTATATAAAAGAACAAGAAATATATACGATGTGCACAGCTACGGGAGGTAAAGCAGCACTGCCTCACAGAAGAATCTTACACTCCCCATTTTTTAAAGAAAAAGGATTTAGCATTTTAAACTTGGTTGCTAGAAAACAGTCCACTTGGCTCTATTTGCTTTATTACTTTAAGGGACACTCTACAGGCATGGATTTTAATAGATACAGCTTAACATGGAGAACCCAACTTTCTGCATTCTTTGGGGGTTTTTGTTTGTTTGTCTGCTTGCTTGTTACCATTTCTGAAACAGGATCTCTTATAGCTCAAGCTGTACTCAAACTCACTCTAGCTGAGGATGACCTTGAACTACTACTGATCTTCCTGCCTCCACCTTCAGAGTGCTAGGGTTACAGGCATGTGCCACCGTGCCCGGCTCAGATGCTAAACTGAGAGAATTCCCTATAAATCCCACTTCACTGAGCAAATACCTCATGTGTCATAGCCATAAATTTAATTTAAATTCTCATTTACTATTCTGTCACCTAGTCTTTTATACCCCACTACATTCTGGGTTCTTTCCAAGACAAAGATTCCTCGATGTTTACAACTGCCATTCTTCTGTAGAGCTGTAAGTCCGAGGGCAGAGCAGCAGGGTACCAAGGGAATGAGCCAGTCCAAAAGGAAGAACCTGGGAGGGGTGTGGACAAGGAACGGACATTAAGAAGGTCAACACAAATGATGTGGTCAATGTATAGAAGGGAAAATTTCAAACACATCATTAAAAACTCCCTACATAGTTCTGTAAACTCAAAAGTGACTTAGATGAGCATGGTGCCTGTAGACCTAGCTACTTGGGAAACTGAGGCAGGAAGTTCATTTGTGTCTGAGTTTAAAACTCAGTTTGATCAACAAACTGAGATCCCTACCGCAACAAAAACAAAAATACTGTTGAGGAGCTAGAGCTGTACTGGTAGGAAAGCTAGCACGTGGGGGACTGGATTCAATCCCTAGTAGTAATAATAACAAAAAAATGCTCAACATAGAATAATTCTATTTTATTGTTGTAGGGAAATCTAACACTACCTGTACCGGGGCATTATGAATGGGGAGTGGTCATACATACTTCTTAATCACTTGCATTTAGCTCATGAGCAACAGTTGCAAATGATACTAATTTATTATGGGCAAAGATGTTAATAACAGAATGATCAGCTGGGCGTGGTGGTACACACCTTTAATTCCAGCACTTGAAAGGCAGAGACAGGCGGACCTCTATGAGTTTGAGACCAGCCCAGTCTACACAATGAGTTCCAGGTCAGCTAGGGTTACAGGGAGTCCCTGTCTCAAAAAAACCAAACATAAATAAATAAATAAATAAATGAACAAACAAACAAACAAGCCAGAATGATCTACTACATTTATCATATCCTGATTTGTTTCTTGTGGTCAATGCCCATTTGGGAATAACTTGAAAACTTAGCTGAGAACAAAGTGCTGAGCTCACACTGTGAATCTCCCATATAGACAATGCTGCTAGCATAGAAGCCCATGCAGACATGGCTTTCTGTTTCCACATAGTGTAGATCACATTTTCCAAATATGCTTTTCAAAATAAGTGAAGAATTATACTCACTAGTAAAGCAGTGAAGACAGCAAAGCAAAGAAAGGTTAAGAAGTCTGCTATCGCTCACATTCCTACTACGGACTCCGTCTTCTCCACAAGGAGGAGACCAGCAAAGGGAGAACCAGGCGACAAAGCCAGAACTAGGAACGGTGCCGGCCAGTTCTGGAAGCAAAGTTTTGGATCTCAGGTAGAGCTACCCTAAACCTTTCCTTCAGAAGACAAGTGTAGACGTCAGGAAACTGAGGAAAAGATGGAAGTAAAGAGAAAATAAAGGAGGAAGAAACCAGAACCACAGCGTCGCACTAGTAGGAACTGAGAAATCCGGAAAACAACCAGGTGGCCGTTTTGCACATGCAGCACTGTCAAAGACTTGTTCGTGCACCTAACTGAAGTGTACATCAGCAGCACGAATACACTTTAAAGCCCATTTTCACTGTGGTTAATAAGACATGTGCCTTTTTTATTTTGGCTGGTGTTTGAGTCGGGGTCTTGTCCAGATCAGTCTCAAATTCACTACTGTAGCTCAAACTGCTAGAGCTTGATGCAACCTTCCTGCCTCAGCCTCCCAAGTGCTGGGATTACAAGTGTGAGCCACCAGCCCTGGCGGGACATGTATGTTTGTATACCAATTTAGACACCCACTTAATATCATCCTTTCTTAAAAGGAAATTGTAACAGAGATGAACTATTATTGTTCAAGTACGTAGTTCTAAGAAAAACGGTATTGCAAATAGAAGTTTCTTTCAATTTAGAAAATAATAGTCTTACTGAAGCATTTCATCAAGTAAGTCTTAACTTTTCTTAAGCTCATTTATGGAATTTTCTATTTACTTTTTAAATCACTCTGGAGTTTAACATACTATTTTCTAAACCAAGTAACTAACTGTATGTTCTACTGTTTAAAAGATTTTTCTCCTATTTGCTTTGCCTGTACCTGCACCACAAGTAATACATGGTAAATTCTGTTTTTAAAAATGAATTTTTAGGAAGCAATCTATACAACCATTTTAAAAATTAATGAAAACTGGAGGGAGCTACTTATTTTAAGTTCAAAATATACTTATTTAGAAATACCCAGCATGTCAGATGGAAAAAATATGTAATAATTCTTTGAGATAATGTGTAACCACATAGAATAGAAAGTTACTTTACAAACTTACCTTGGTATAACACATAAAATAACCAGATAATTAAACCAAACATCATGAAAGAATAAGTGGTTGATTAAAGTAAAAAAAGAGCCGAATGCAGCGAGGTGGAGCGCTCACATCCTCGGACAAGCTCACAAGCAGCCTTCGTTTGGACACACGAGCCAGACAACTGCATGGGATGCCATTACTGTACTTAACACAGTACTGACAAGTGTGGAAACGCCTGAGCTACATAACATGGAGCTAAGGAAGCGAATGGCGTGTGTCCACACCCCAAGAGCTCTGGTATATTCCGATTTGGGCAAAAGCAAAAGCTCAGGAACAAAGGGTTTGCAAAGCGGATTCAGCACAGAGGAGCCAGAAACAGTGATATGTTGGCGCATGCTTGATCAGTGACAGTACAGACTGAAAACTATGGCAGCTCACTGGAATGGTCACAGAAAGTAATGGCCTAGACTCTAGGTGAGAGCAAGGCAAGCAGACAGGAGGGAGCACTTCATCACAAACCAGTCACCGTGGTGACCGTCAGAACTACCACTGTATGCAAGAAGCAGAGGATGAATTTTGTGGGTACTAAATTTAGAAGTTATTTAGTTACAGTGAAATTAAGATTAATCAATTTGTTTAGTATTAAAGCTATATTTTATCATCAAAGCCTACATTACAATCACACGAGAAATGAGTCACAAGGTCATCAAGGAGTATTTATGATTAAGACAAAATTACTGCCAATAAAAATTCAGAAATAGCACAGTATTTAGTTCCTACAAGAAACTTTTTATACAAGTTTAAAAACTGCTAACAAAATTTTATAGAAAGCACACTAGTGAATCTGGATTATTTTAGACATCCTACCAAAGTATAAATTTGAAGCTCTGTCATACTTTTATAAAAGGCAAAACAGAGTCTGGCTTAAAAATTTATGGCAATTATTCATGCAGCACATGAATGCCGTTAAAGAATATACAGCTGAGATGTGAACTCATATTTTAATAAGCATTTCAAAGACAGTAAGAAAAAAAAATCTCTGCTTTAAATACCATGTTCCTCACAATCATCCACAGAACTATTTATAATTATAAAAGGTATGATTTTAGGGAAAATTAATTTTTAATTATTACACAAATTATATTTCATACTATTTTAAGCTTTTCTTGTGAGTCAAACTTTTTTTTAATATTTTATTATTTTTATGTGTATGAGTATATTGCCTGCATATATGTGAGTTCACCCAGGTTGTGCAATCCCATGGAGGTCAGAAGAGGGCGTCAGATTCCCCTGGAACTTGAGTTAAGGATGGTTCATAACCGCTATGTGGGTGCTGGGAATTGAACCCAGGTCCTCTACAAGAGCAGTCACTGCTCGTAACCACTGATCATCTCTCCAGCCCCGAGTCAAACTTTTCATAGATTACACAAATAGTTTAACTTACTCCTTTACAGATGACATGAACTGCGTTCTAGGTTAACACATGACTGAGTTGCTTGGGTCTGTGGTCCTGCACATGGACTGCCTGGAGAACATGCTCCTTTTCTACTGTTACTTTTTAGAACACGGTCACAGCGCAGTATTTGCCATCTTTCTGTTACTGCACTTGCTTCTGAGGTACAGATTCCTAAAATGCCAATGTGATCTCAGAGTAAAGCCATGATCTATGCAACTCATCATGCCTTTACTAAACTCAACCCTTTGGGGATGTTAGGCAGTTATACACTTATGACTAAGAAACACTTGCCTACCTGATGTCAGTTGTTTTTACATACTTCTAGGAGAAAGAAACCCTGCCCTGGAGAATCTTTTAATATGGTTGAAAATGAAAGGAAAAAAAAAAAAAAAGAGGATGGCTATTCAACTTAATTTTGTGTTTTTCCCTGAAACAAGAACTTGGTATGTAGCCCAGGTTAGCCACAAATCCCAATCTTCCTGCCTCAACTTTCTACATGCTGGGATTATGCATATGAAGTACCATGCCCAGCTCAACCTAACTTAAAAATGAGTAAGAGGAGATAAATATGTTGCGTCCAATCAAGTAGAGTCTTTCAATATGATAATCTACAATCTACCTTGAAAAGGAATATGAAAAGCTACATCCCCAAAACCTGAAAGTAAGATTCCTAATAACATTATCAAAGAAATCTCCCTAATATAACAGAACTTAGAGTTCAGGTTCAACGGGGGATACAGCCTCACACTGTGTAGGAATTAGTTCCAGATCAAAGAGCCTTGTTACAAAGGAAGTGATATGTAAATGCAGAGAAAGCATCAAGACCAAGATGTCAGCATGGCAGCTGGCATGCAATCCATACTGGACCTAAATAAAGACTGCTTTTTTTTTGAGTCAGATATATGATCTACTCCTTAACTGTGAAAGTTCATTGCTTATATATATAAGGTAACTCAATATTTATTCCAAATCACTGTAACAGAGAAATGCTAAAGTATCTTTCTGCTTGAACTAATCTGCTTCCTGAAACTCACTAAAATTGAGACTCAAAGGTGCCAACTACTTTGAGCTGAAGTTCCTAGTGCTGCAGGAATAGCTCTCAGAGAAGAGCTGCTGAGATTACCAGCAGAATTCACACTCCAGGACAGCCTTCCTTCTATCTCCACTTGGTATTGAATTAAACTAGATTGCCTGTGTGAACAGGACGCCTGCCTGGCTTAATTAGGGGTGTTCCTAGGACCCAACAGCGGGATCAACTCTTGGAAAGCAAGCACAAGCAGCCACTAACTAAACAAATGTTTAAGGTTGGCTGAAAACTAAAATGAACGAATAAGGAAACAAGTGTAGATGATATTTCCTTACACACCAGCTAACTCTCTCTCTTGCTCTCTCACGCTCTCTTTTTTGTCTTTTTGAGGCAGGGTCCCCCTGTAGCCCCAGCTGGCCTAGAACTCTCTATGTAGACCAGGCTGGTCTCAAACTCACAGAGATCCACCTGCCTCTGCCTCCCAAGTGCTGGATTAAGGACATGTGCCACCATAGCCGGCTACTAATGCTGATTTTCTTAAAACTGAGTATTTTGTAAAGTAATAAAGTATTTTTCTAGGGTTTACCTGAATGTTTTCTCCCAAAGGAATATGAGGATTCTAAAAATTATATAATTCTGATTAACAAAAAAGAGCAGTCTTTTCTAATTTCAAAGCATTAAAGCTTATATGATAACTAAAGTTTATTATGATTGAAGAAAAAATGTTTATGTTCTAACATCTCTGATTCACCTAAAAATAGTGGGGCTGCACAGACTCCGGGCGTCCTGGTGCCAGCACCTTTCCTGGTCGTCAGGAGCCCTCTGGGCCTGGTCCCGCCCTCACCTCCTTTTGCTTCCTGGGCTGCACAGCCTCCAGTGTCCTGGTGTCAGCACCTTCCCTGGGGTTTATACTGAGCTGAATATTGTATAACCATATTAATTCAACTGTGAACCTAAAAATTTACAGCCAGTTTTGAAAGAGATGTATCCTTACTCTGGAAATTGTTACTGAATATGTTAAAGCTGTAATGAAATGCTTCTTCTAAAAAATAAAATAATAAAAAAATTCTCATAAACAAAGATTATCTACTTTTAAATAATTTGCCTTACCAATTCAGGATACAATACATTAAATAAACATACTGTCTGAAGAAAAGGCCTCTCCCCTGAGCTGAGAGCTGGCAAAAGCCTGTTCCACTTACCATATTCAACTAATTGTCCTGCTGATTTTAGAGTCATGGTATTTTACTCACTTAGGATTAAGAATGTAGGTCTTGAAGCCACAGCACTCAGGCTAAAACAGTGGCTCACTTTCTAGTCAGACTCAAGGAAACTGCTGTTTCTTCTTGATCCACAGCAAAATGGGATTAGTGCCTGCCTCAGAGAGCTTTTCTGGTAATTAAACAATCTACTGCAAAAGCACTTAGATGTGTGTCTGCTACATGTAGCTCAATAAAACTAGCTCTCCTATCACCCCCAAGCACTGGGCCACTTATCTATTAGGGACACAGTGGCAGATAAGACTTATAAGTCTTTCAGCCTCCTTTCAAGCAGTGAGACCCACCCTGCTTCTCTCAAATGCCCTTACCAGGACAGAAAAAGGTCACAGAAAAAAAAACAATAAAACCATACAGCTGTGAGAAAAGCTCACTTCTTCCAGCTGTGTAAAAAATGTTCTCACTGTAGTTATCATAAAACAAGAGCAAAGCAAAAGAAAAGGAGAAGAGGGTTAAACCAAGGCAGATGGTACTCTGTGGAAGACAGCTTCTCAGTGAGGACCTACAAAACAACTATAAAATCATCAAAGGAAGGCTGGCTAAGACACTGCTCCACAGATGACGGGAGGGTTACAACTGCGCACAGAGTATGTGTTAACATGGGGCGGGCATTACTGGAGGAAACGTGAACCTGTGAGTCTTATAGACAGCCTTCAGATCTGAGCCCAAGACTTACCCCACAGCTCTTCAACACAGCTCTTCAACTCTTCACATACCACACAACATAGAGTACCATTTCACAGTGTTCTGCCTTCCAAGAGTACCTGCTTTGTGAAGGCACAATGGTTGGGGATCTCAGCCCTCTAGTATCTGTCAAGCTGTATAGCCCAAACTGGCCAATTTCCAGCACCGCGCATCATAGCATGCACTTAAAAAGGCAGCTAGATCATGAGGCAATATAATCTTAGGGGGCCAGCATATGTGATCTAGCACTGACCACAAGGTCACTATGCAGCACATAGCTGTAAATGATGCTGGGACACATATCTCATATTTTGCAAAGCAGTACTATGTGATGTAATATGTAATGTTTCTGAAACAGCAATTCTAACTGCAAAGTGTACTTGATATGGTATTGCCTCTTCTCTTAAAAGACTGGAATCATTGACTGAGGTGTCATATAATTCAATATAATAAAATGTGAAGAGATCTAAAGTAAAAACAGTATCAACAATTCTTTTCTTTTTAATGTGGTCAATTCCTGACTCTTTAATATTGTGGGTAGGAATGGTTAAATACTCCAAAATTATAAAAGAAACATAAAATTATTTGACTATATTTATCAAATAATAATATTTTCTTCAGAATTATCAAGCTATGTTTTCTAAACTATTATCAAAATCAGCCCTTATTTCTACAGAAATGTTATGTAAGGCCCCAATCAAAGAAGGCTTTAGGCTGAAAATGTCATCTTTATATTCTTTTAATATTCTATACTTTTGGGGGGTTCATTTTTGGGAGGGCACAGTCTTGCTTTGTAGCTTAGGTTGGCTCTGAACTCTCTCTGTAGCCCAGTCTGCCCTCTAGCTCACAACCCTCCTTCCTTGTGCGCCCCCATGCCAGGACTGCAGGCATGAGCCCCGATCATTCTCCCACATGTCCTCAGCACCTGACGGGATTCAGGGATGGCAAGATACACTGCTTCTTCAACCATGTTGTCCTGGCCAGACTACTAAACTGCTTGCATGGGACATCATCCTGAGTCTGAGAGATTTGATTTTTTAAAAAAATACTACGTTTATTATTTTTACTTTTTGTGTACAAGTGCATTGCCTGCATGTAGGTAGGTGCACCTGCGTAATGCAATGCCTGCAAGGTCAGAAGAAGGGGTTGGATCCCCTGGAACTGGAGTTACAGACAGTTGTTAGCTGCCATGTGGATGCTGGGAATCGAACTTGGGTGATCTGCAAGAGCAGCCAATGGTCAAAACTGCTGAGCCATCTCTTCAGCCTGGAAGATTTAATTTTTGCCCATTCTACTTCCAAGACCTTTCTGTCATCTGACCAACAAATACCATGCCCTAAAAACCTGTTGTTTGACAAGACTTCACTTACTTAAATTTTTTGTGATCAAATCATTTTTATAAAAAACCTGTTTTTCTTCTAACTACACTAAAGCTAATCATGTATTAAAATATATTCTTACTTTTTTTTTTTTTTTTGAGACAGGGTCTCGCTGTAGCCCCAGCTGGCCTGGAATTCACTATGTAGACAAGGCAGGCCTTGAACTCACATAGATCTGCCTTTCTCTGCCTCCCTAGTGCTGGGATTAAAGGTGTGCACCACCCGCCAAGCTAAAATATATTCTTACTTTATAAAATGAATCCAATAGGTATATTTAACTTTCTCTAGAAATCAATTAAAGGAGCATGATTATTTTAATTTGAATCAATGTCAGCATGATGGCAAAACCTCATCTAGACTATAGAGGTAATTTCTTTAAAGATTCACTAACTGAGATTGCTACATTTGCAAGGTTGACATGACCATGTTGTTTACCAGACTTAGTCCTCGTCTATCTGTATCATAAACATGAATTATTTCATAGTTAAACATGCTGCCCACATTAGAACTTCTCGTTGACATCTAAGTACAAAAAACAGTTTATAATAGTGAAAAGACAGAGTATCATCTAAAATGTGAGCCCTTTGGCCACTTGCCTTTCTACAAGACAAAATGTCACAAGGACCTGAAAAAAAAATTTTTTAATGTAGCTTTTTTAGTTAAAACACTTCTGCAATTCTAAAAATTGATAATATAAAATTTTTAGGTATTTTTTATTAGTAAGAAAATATGCTTATATAAAAAAGAAATTAACTGGCATTACTAAACCACATCATCAGCTGTAACATTTTCTTAGTTTGGCTCTTTTAAAGGCCACAACACTATTCAAATTACTTAAAAAGAAAAACTCCCTCATGTTGTAGAAGGAGTAAAGCTTATAGAAGTTGTTACTCTCCTCCCCAAATCTGTCCTTGCTACTAAATTTTGGAAAACTTCTAGAATTATAAATAGAAATGCTAAAATTACATTTTACATATTTTTAGAACAAATATAGTCTATTAAATCTAAATGTTTTAAGGTTTATCACACTAGTCATTTAATATACTTAATATAAATACTGTTAATTATATACAAAAGGAATGGCTATACTATTTACCAGATATGAAAAAACTGGCCAAAATGTATAAACAGAATTTAATTATCACTCTGAAAGTTAGCCATGTGAGAAATGTCATTCACAAATCAGGATACAGTTTTGATTCATTTTAGTTAATATTTTTATATTTGCATTTCCATGCAAATTACAAGTTGTGACATATTGCAAGATGCATCTGTATAGCTGAATTGATACTAATCCTATTTAATCTAGAACATTCCTAAAAACTTCACTGAGCTGCCATAATTTCTGTCAGCATATGTAGCACTCAATGACCATTAAAATACCTGAATTGAAACTATTCCAGTCTAGCAGTTTGTAAGATCTTGTGTTACCCATAATTCCGACAAAGGCTGAGTTCAAAACAGCAAATTAGTAGATCAGTTTTAGGTGCAGAATAGTAGGAAAAAACAAACAAAACTAGAAACAAGAACATAATTGACAACAGCACTGGGCAGGAACTGGAAAGACACAGACAGCAGAGTTAATCGGAGTAGAGACAGAAGAGCAGAGGAGACAGGCTACAGTCATCTACACCAGCTAGTCCGGTTACTTCACTGCTTCTCATTTTAACCCTTCATTCTTTCCCTTCCTTATGCTTGTTTGCTTAGTACTCAACAAAGGAAGAAGCTATTAAAACTCTGAAATATTAATCCACAGTTATAACAGGAGGTAGTGGTTTTAAAATAAGATTATTTTCCTTTTATACTCTCACTCACTATTCAAAACCAGCTGTTTAAGATTAATCTGGCACATGTATCTCAATGGATCATCAGTCTCTCTCAGCAGAGTCAGTGTTGATCCCACTAGGACGTCATTATGGTAAGTCTAATCCTGAGTTTCATCAAGTTTTAACATTCAGCTTTTCTCAACAAATTAATTATTTTCATAAAAAATTACTCAAGGGGCTTGGAAAAGAACAAACGTTCTTAAGAAAATGGTCCTTTTTATTGTGTAATGCACATGTAAAGCAACCCAAAAAATGTTTATTTTAAACCAAAATAAGATAATGGAGCCATTAGTATACTTGATATGTATTTGACAGAAACAAGCAAAAATAAAAATATAATTTCTATGCCTACCCCTTCATAGCATTTATACATATATATGCACATAAAATTCTTAATAATATCTGAGAATTTCTACGTGTGAATGGACAACCGATTCTGAAAAGGGAGAAGGGAAAAAACAGTTGACCTGATAATTACAATACACAAAACACACTCTGTACGGATTCCCTGTGTCTTTCCTGGGCCTGGATTCTGACATTTCTTACACGGTTGGGATGAATTAGTAGCCATGGCAAACCCTCAAAAACAGAATTTTGTGAAAATGAGGTCATATTTTAAATACTGATCCCTCTTTAAAACTAATTTAAGGAACTTTCATTTGTTCTTCCAAGCTCTAAATTGTATGCAACTACATGGAGACAAAAAAAAAAAAAAAAGAATTAGAAAATTTTCACTAAACAGAAAACATCAACTAAGTACACTCTGACATCCTTTCTGGAGGTGCCATGTCTCTGGATGTCATTATTAAAACATCAGTCAATGTGATCCACAGAAAACACAGGGAACGGGACGTGAGTCACTCAGTGAACATCAGCTTTCATGGCTCAGTATTTCCTTACACCTCCCAAGTAAATGAAATTCCTAAACAAAGCTGTAGAACTTGACATCATCTTCCAGATCTTAATATAGTAAACTGGCACCCATCTGAGTACCACAGAGTACACAAGTACCCAGGAAAATGAGCTATTAAGTCAACCATAAAAGTTGCTAACAGGGAAAATAAAACAAAGCACTGGTCCTAAATGGTGCATCTGCTAAGCACAGAGCTGCGTAGACTGATCAGCGCTGCCTCTCTGAGATCTCTCTGATGTCAGAAGAGCTCCACTGTTTCTCACATGAGCGCAAACCAGAGCACAGGCTAAATTTAAATTTTAAAGAATACGAATGGTCTTATGCTCAGCAGTGCCATCTGCGATGTTTTCCACCCACTGATTTCAAAGCATTCCTTCCTTCTTTTCGGTGTTATCAAGAGGCTACTGGAAGAACTGCAGTTTTCCACCACGGTATAAATACACAGGTGCCAAACCAAAGTACTAATCTAACTTCATGTTTAAGATGCTTCAGCAAATAACCGAGCATCCAGTCCATGAAAGATGCAAGAGCACAGTCTGCACAGTAAGTCACTGTCATTTCTCACGCTTGTTTTAGGTCTAGAGAACTCAGCAGAGCATCTCTAACCTCAGGCCTGTGATGCTGGGCTCCTGTCAGCATTAGGCCAGTGCTCCAAGAATGAGCTACTGTGCTACACTTTGCTACGCCGACAACCAGAGACAAACCAGGAACAAGATGTTAACTTGTTGGGTTTTGCAGGGGTTTCTTTCTTAAGTTCCTATATATTACACAGTGCTCACATTTACAATTTAAGAGACTACCTCTTTTGTGAAATTAAATAATCTATAGAGGTACTGCCCGTGAAAATAATTAACATCTTAATGTAATGGCCATGAAAGTCAAATTGTAAAACTCTTTACCTCCCTTAACCAAATAAAATACCTGACTCAAAAATTATTTAATGATTCCCTCAAATACTTCAGCCAAAAATAGATCAAGATCTGCTCAGCTGATTTGCATACAAAATAACTAAAATATATTTACACTTAGTTTATCTGAATTGAGATTACTGAAGATATTATGTACATGTGCCAGTTTATACTTTGCTTAAATTTCTCTTTTCAGATTATGTTTGCTTTCAAAATTTTTAAAAATCAATTTTAATAATAATTTAAATTAAGGAAGACAGTAAAACCAAACCTTCTTAGAAAACATACCAGGATTGTGGATTCGATCTAAAAGCTTCACAGAACGTGCACTAACAACACCACCAACGTGCACGAGAAATCCAGGAGGAAAGGCCGTCAAGGTGAAAAATGGAAATTCCTGGGAAAAGAAAGTAGTGGAAAGACAACTGACCAACGCAAGGTACGAAAACTCTGCTTGTCACAAATCCGATAAGGAGATACATATCTTGAAATAAGTAAGTATGTTACATACTTTTTCATTAAAACGTTCTACATACTTATATGGTTCCAAACCTGTTTTCCTATACACACAGTATTATTCAGAATTCAGACATCGTTCTTAACCAATTGTATGGGGTAAACTGTTTTTAGGAGTTCCAATTTGAAATACTTAGTTAGAGCATATTCTTCCTTCTCAAACTCTTACTGTCACATCATTTCTCAGGGAGACACGAGGATTGGCCAACCCTTGACCCATATGTATTTCTCAGTATAGATGTCTCCTCCCCAGCACCCCAATATAGGCTACTGGTAAATGCTACAAAGGCCTGGAGCAAGACACCTAAGAGGAGGATGGTCTACAGGGGACTGAGAGGAAGGAAGAAGGAGAAAGGCAAATACAACTGAGGGGGGAGAAAAATCCCTGTTTTAGATCATTTACTGCCCTTTCTTTATCAAAACCAGGCCAGCAGCAGCAAATAAAGCACATAAGTGTATATTAAGCAAAAGAAAAAAGTGCATTGTAAGAATGAGGGGGAAACACAATTCTGCAGGGTCTTCCAAGCCATGGTGCCCCTTCTGTCTTAAGGACATAAGATTTGTCATTTAAGAGACAAGACGAACTCAACAGAAGTGAAAAAGAAAGGGGCTCGTGAAACAGCACCGGGAAGTCAGGGGAGCCTGGGCTGCCCAGACACGGGCCACTGGCACTGCATGAAGTGGGGAGGAGAAGGGAAGACCGGTCGCGCTCCGCCCTATCTGCCTATGAGATCAATGCAGCTCCCTTAACCACGGTTATTTACCAATAGCCTCAACTATTGGAACATAATTCAGAGCTGAAAAAAAAGCAAAACAAAGTTCCCGAAGGACTAAAGTACTAGAGCGCATGCATTTTATCCCAAAAACATTTCCAGAGGTGCCATCCACACAGATAAACAAGTCACTAGAAAAGCTGTCATTATCACAGCACACTGGACGCCACGAACAGAAGCTAGGAAGAGCACTGCCGAAGCGGGCACAGAGCGGGCACACGGAGAGCAGCGCAGACCGAGGGCCGCGTGAAGCCGGGGCAGACCCCTGAAGCCCGCCCCGAACGAACGCAGCGCCGCTGCCCTCACCCAGCGCAGAGACCAACCGTGCTGCGCAGCTCCGCGCTCACAGATGGCCTATGAAGCCGCACGCGTGCACACGTACACGCATTTTTTAAAAAATTTAATTAGGACAGAATTTAGAAGTAATCCTTAAATTTAAAAGGATGAGGAAAAAAAATCTACATCGTGTAAGAAAAGAATAAAAAGCCAATTACAGCATGTTTAGGTGTGACCTGCAGGGAGGCTCAGGAGAGAACGGAAGGTGTAGAACAGCCTGTCCAATGCATTCCTATTTCCATTTGAGCTTTTCTACTTTTAATTTTAAATTAGAAACATACAGCTCAGCTAATGTTATTCTAAAATGTATTTTTCCTAGTAAGCTGGGTCCATAGAATGTTTTCAGGTTTTGGGGTTTTTTTTCCCAATTTTAGGAACACTTAAAATTTTTAATTTCCTCAAAAAATCTTACATTTGTGATCATCCCAAAGAATAAAATGTACTTTATATTTACTCTTTATACTTAAATTTTGAAATATTTAGACAAGAGCCACTGTAAACAAAATGCTTCTAAGCTAAACAGAAATCAGCATTTCCAGCACTGGGCACAGGAACTCAAAAGCAGAGATCTGCCTCACTTGTCC
>NW_008340972.1:2780307-2790170 GCF_000622305.1 Nannospalax galili | reverse complement strand
AGGGAGGAGGGAAAGGAGGAGGGAGGAAGATCAGGAGGCTTGAGACAGAAGAGAGGGAAAGCTTCATACTGCAGCTGGTCAGAGCAGGAAAATACAGAGCACTGGCTGCGCAGAGGCACAGGCCGGCTCTGCTGACGTCCAGCCCATCCAGTCAGTGCACTAATTCACTTTAAAAGAAACAATTTAGTTGGGTGTGGCGATGCATGTCATTAATCCCAGCACTCCCAGCAAGAGGCAGGTGGACCTCAGTGAGTTCAAGGCCAGCCTGGTCTATGTACAAGTTCCAGGCCAGGCAGGGCTACATGGTGAGACCTTAATTGGATCTCTTAATTAGAAGATCCCTAATTAGATCTCTAATTGGAGGAGCTACTGCTATTGACAGCGACAGTTAAATGCCACCATCCCCACCAGCATCACAGGAATGCAAACACCTCTGCTTGAGAATCTGCCCCATACCCAGAGGGAGCTACTATCACATCCACACTTTGGTGAAACCCTGAGGTCAACAGGGGCCTGTTGTTTACACTCCTGAGCAACAAACTTAGCACCTAGATTCCTTCTTAGTGCTGGTTAAATACAGTTCAGAGCTTGACTTTATAGTCCATGCAATATACCTTTGGAGTTTATGGGGTGTTTTGGTTTGTTGGTTTATTTTCCATTAAAAAGGCAACTTCCTCAAGATCCATCCAAGTACATCCTGCTTTCAGTGTCTAGGTGTCAATTTTAGGAACTGTAAAAGACATTTTTGCCAGGGGTGCTGGCTCACGCCTTTAATCCCAGCACTCAGGAGGCAGAGGCTGGCGGATCTCTGTGAGTACAAGGCCAGCCAGGTCTACATAGTAAGTTCCAGACTGGAAAAAAAAAAAAAAAAAAAACACAACATTTTCTCCAGAAGTCTTTTAGTACTTAAAGTCTCTTCCCCGCTGTCCACAGGTGGACTTTACTTGTTGATGCTTTGGCATAAGCCGAGAGAATGAAGTATAAAATATTTAATAGTGTGTGTTTAAACACAGGGTAGTTGAAAAAAATAATAAAATATGGCAGAAGTATTATTTTTAAGAGAGATACTCAAACAGCTTAATTTTTAAAATCCAGTACTGTTACCCCAAGAGAGAACAGTATTTTACTAGATGAGCACTCCATGCTGGAGATGCAGAGAAGGCTCAGCGGTCAGGGGAGCTTGTCACTCTTGCAGAGGACCTGGGATGAGTTTCCAGCACTCACATTCGATAGCTCACAGCCACCTGTAACTCTAGCTCCAGAGGATCTGACAAATTCTGGCCTCTGTGGGGACCTTCACTCATGTGCACATGCCCCCACATAGACACATGATTAAAAGTAAAAATAAATCATGGAAGAAAAAAAAAAAGACTCCATGCTAGATTCCTATAATGATTTATTGTGCAAAAACTCTTGCTTCTGAAGAAACTGTGATTCACTACAAGTCTGCCCCACATCCCACCCCAGGACCACAGATAACAATGAACTGGAATCTCAACTCTACTTCAGCTCCACCCTCTCCAGCCTTGTCTGAAAGACTAACAGTACATACGTAGCTACTTGCAGAGTAAGAAAAAAAGAAGTCTAGAAAAATAAACTTATTATTTGTAATAACAATCAGAAAAAAAATTCTCAAAGCCAAATTCTAGAAAAAAGAAATGTACCTTTTACAGGTGATTACTATGTCTTGCCTTTGTTCTCTCCCAAGTGCTGGTATAAAATGGGCATACAAAGAATTCTGTGAGTGCTTATAGCTTCCAAACCAGACATGAAGAAACCAGCCATGGAGCTATGACTTAAAATAAAGGACAGGACACACAAAATCATGCACTGTATCAGCAGAAAAAAAAGGACACGAGCCTCGAAGTGCTAATAAGTTTTAAAAAAAGAAAAAGAAAAAAAGCTGGCAACATTTGTTATAAGCTTAAATCAAAGTTAAGTGAACAAGGAAAAAAGCAGAACTCTTCTAATACAAGAAGCGGGCTGCCGCACGTGTTCAGAAACGTACCGGCCTTCCACAGAACCTACGAGGCGATGCTCCCTTAGCAAAGACAAGGTAAGAGAAAGAGAAATCATCCAAAACTACTCAGTTCCCCCTCAGCAAATGCAACTAAATATTAAGCATAGTAATTAAAATAATATATTATACCAGATATCCATGCTATTAATTTTTAATCTTTTTTTGGGGGGGGGGTGTCTTTTTGAGACAGTCTCCCTGTAGCCCCAGCTGGAACTCTCTACGTAGTCCAGGCTGGCCGACCTGGAACTCTCTATGTAGAGCAGGCTGGCTGACCTCCGCCTCCCAAGTGCTGGGATTAAAGGTGTGCGCCACCACATCTGGCAATTTTAATCTTTAGAAATACAGAATATGTGTATTTGTGATCTCTAATAAGCAGGCCAGAGACAAAAATAATGTCAGCAGACAAGTACGTTAATATACTAAAGCATTATTTTAATGTTAGTGAAATGTTTCTTCTGTAAAAATACCGATCATTTTCTTCTCTATATCGTAACATTAATGGAAAAACTAGAAATGAGCAGCATTCAACAGATATTTCCAGAAGGAATATTTCTAATAAAAGACTGGAGCACTAAACAAAAGATAATTACACAATTTTTCAGAATCAAAAGTAAACAAACTACTTTGATACCTTATGATACATTTTGAACTTCAAAATGCAGATTTAACCAAAAACATTTGTGAAAGTATTTAAGGACACCTGGACCCTAACATAACAAAGTCATATTAACAGTGTAAAATAAAGAACGTTAAGTCGGTCTTACCCTCTGCTCCAGCGCTGACTGAGTTTGTTGTCGTAAAAGAGCTTTGAGTGGCCCCCCTTCCTTTCCAGCACTACCACTTCCCATTCCTACAGGACGTCAGCACACAAACAACAACCAAGACAACAACTGTAGAAACAGGTTAACTGCATTCATCTTCACAAACAGTATGAAAACATACGATAGAATGATTCACACTTAATGTATTTTGAGATCGCAACTAACACAAATATTTTACTCTAGTATACAAAGAGTTTCTTTAGAAGCAAGATAATCAAAGTTCTGATCACAGCTAGTTTTAGAATCAATCTGCTCTAAAAATTATAAGAAAATTATAGAGGTGGCAACTCTTTGTATAATACTCTATATTCAAAACCTTAGTCTTCTAATAAAGTAATCAAAAGAATAGCTATGACTGTGCTAATAATTTAAGAATACTAGAATAAATGAGAAATCTTAGGTAGCTGATTAAACACAGAGAAGAAAAATACTAACTGTGCTCACTTAACACAAGTTCTCTAGAGTATGAAACCACTTTAGAAATGTAGCACGTTTACTCTGGCTCCTCCGATCTCTAAACATAACATCACACAGGTACACAGTGGTACCCTGCTTGTCAGTGCCCATTCACAAAAAGCAGCATGATTTCTTTGAAAAAAAAAAACAAAAAACTAAAACTCACACATGTGACAGACGCATTACAAATGTACAAAGTTATGGATGAAACAATTATATCTTCCAAGCTCTTACAAGTATTTTTAACATTGACTTTAAATTTCTTTCCTTAACATTTTTTATTGTTTTGATAATCCCGTAAGACCAAATACGGTCCAAGAATTATAAAAAACAGGATTTGTGAGAAGCCAGTGCTATATGGACTAAAATGAATCCCATCTTTTTGAAAACATATACAATCAAATTTACTCCAATAACTTAAAGAACTAAGTTTCTATTTTTAGCTGTTCTTGGATAAGGAAACAAAGGTTAGCATGTGTGTAGTCCCGTTCTGTTCTTCAAAACGAAACCAAAATTCTCCTCCTAGTAATCTAAACACGAGACTATACAATGCTAAGTGGAGATTATGAAACTAAGATCTTTATATGAAGCATATTAAAAGCCACAAAATAAAAGGTAAATTTGCAGTGAAAAAAATATGTAAAGTATATAGAAAAACTTGATTAATGCAGTGGATAGAAAAAAATGAGTAATGAAAGAACATTGCCAAAAGGAGACTTAAACTGGTTCAAACAGAATGATTCTCTCATGTAGCATATAGTTTAGCAACAAGATGTCACAGGTCCAATGAGAAGGCCATGAAGAAAGGGAAGCAGAGCCTGTGGAACAGACTCCAGTGTCAAGAACCTACACACTAATCATCATAAACATACGCCTCATTTTTCTTAAATATGAAATTCAGTGACCACTCATAATTACCCATCAGGTAACTCTCAGTGACACCCCTACAATTCTCATTGTTTTACTGTCTCCAGTAAAAATTTCCGTGACCTATAGCCTCATGAAGCACACAGTAGTTCTTTACAGTATGAAATAGTACTTTTTTCACAGATGATTTAAAATAAAGGGATTAAAAAGCTGACATAACATGATCCTACCAGAAGCAGCCAGGAACAGCTCTTCACTGAAAGAAACACTTTTCCTCAGAACTGGGCTGACAAGGCTAGAGTGATGAGGGGCAAGGCTAGATTCCGAGAGGAGGCGGGACTTTTTAAGGTGAAGGGAACCACAAGAGAGAGGGGGGGAGCTGGGACACGGGCAAATCCCAGGTCCCTGTGGGTAAGGTGCTGTGGAGGAAAGTAGTAGAGATGCAGATTCAGAAGATGATCAGAATATGCAAGATAAGGAAAGCAATGACGAAGCAAACGTAACAGTCAAATGAACTTAAAATGTAGACAGATTCACAGTTATGGACTCATCATCTAGCCAACACAACGCAAATGCATTTTCTAAACTTAGCAAAACCCTTTTCAAACTCTGCAGTCATTAAAAACTTCAAATTACTAACAAGACTTTATGCCATTTAAATCACTTTTAAGTGACTTCTTCAAATATTTCATTTGTCCTTTTTTTGTTGAAAGACTCACAAGGCTGGAATATACCACATTCTGAAGTGCTACAGTCAGAAACCAGGCACCTCAATAATAAAAACTTATTTAAAGTGGTAAAGTACGGTACCTTCAAATATTACTAGTTAAAAGATACCTACCACATAGTTCATCCGATTTAAAAAATAAATAGTACTGTATTAGGTAGCTGTCATTATCAATTCAAAATAAATAGTAAATTTGTTTTCTCTAGCTTTGAGATAGACATTTATTCTTTTATCTTTCCTCTAGAAATTTTATATTTGAATCTGATCATAATACTTTTTTTACAGATATTTGCATATAGGGTTAAATACCCTCTAGATCACAAAATATATACTGTAACAGTTTAATTAAAAAACTAAAATTAAGTTCCAATCAAGTGTGTCAAATCTATATCATATACTGGCATTCAAAAATTCCATTTCTACTAAGTACTTGAAAAAAATATTTTTTAAAATTGTCATAAAAATGACAGAAATAAATAAATAAAGGAAATTGTTAAGAGAGCTAACAGAAAAACAGTATTAATTATGAACAGAAAACTTCTCAGGTTAAGCTTTATCACTTTTGTTCTATTTTGACTTCTCAGCTTATAAATAATAATTATAATCAGTTCACCTTACTATTTCACAGAAGAATGATTCTTGCATGTAAGGAAATTAAAAAGCAGAGAAGTATACATGCTTAATTACAGCTATAGAAATTTCAGAACATAATTCTTCCATTTTATAACTATGAGAAAATGGAATGTTCCTCAGAATTATTCAAAGGTATGTACAGACTCATGGTAAAGCCAAGAGACTAGACTGCTACTAGTCTAAAAATAAGCCATTAAAGTAGGCCAACAAAATAAGGTACTCAGAGGCAGCCTATAAATAAATGTTACAATAATACATCATTTGTGAATGAACTGTTAAGAACTAGCAATACAAAAATTCATTGCAAGTTCAACTGAGTGTCAAGCAGAGAGCTCGGGAAGTCTGCTTCATTATGCATGACTTGTCAGTCTCCTTTAGTCTTGGTCTTTTTAGTGAACTAAGAAACAGAAAGACCAAGAAAATACTTTCAAAACTTTATTTGGGGTATGACAAAAAATAAACACTAGATAAGAGTACTGAAAAGTACCTAGAAAACAAAGTTATTAGGCTAAATCAGAAAACTATCTTTAGGAGAACTTAGTGTTCAGAAGGGTGTGGTGGCACATACCTATAGACCCAGATACTCCGGGGAGTGAAAACAGAAGATGACTGCTTGAGCCCACAAGGCACAGACCAGCCTAAGCAACCTAACAAATCCAGTCTCCAAAACCATCACAGGGCTGGGGATATAGCTTAGTGGTAGAGTGCTTGCCCAGCATGTATGACATCCTGGGTTCAACCTCCAGTGCCAATAAAAATAAAAGGTGGGGGGAAACTGTTCAAGTCTTTTTCTGAGTGTCATGTACATTAAGTCTGGTCTCTTAATCCCCCCGCCTTTTTTTCCTATAATTTGAAAGGTTCAACTTTTATGGCAAAAGACAGCTTAAAATGCCATAGTCCAAAGCATCCATCCCTAAACGATCCTACCTTATTTTAAAATGTTGTTCATAATTATATACAGCCATCCTTCAGTACCAGTGAGAGACAGGTTCTAGGACTGCCACTACCACCATCCCAGGATCAACATTCACAAATAGTCCAGTCCGTTATATAAATCATCTTTAGATTATTTATAACACCTAATACAATGCAAATGCTATGCTAAAAAAAAGTTCTAATACTGTATTATGCAGGTAATAATGAAAAGAAAAAGCCGACCTATATTTGGTACAGATACAATCTTTTTTCAAATATATATTTAAAAATAAAGCAATTGTCAAAATAAATAGGTGCTGGAGAGATGTGGCAGGGAAGGTAATAAAAACAAAGAAAAAGACATGCATGTTTATAATTATCTTTTTTGTATCTGTGACTGCATTTATTAAAAAAAAAAAAAGGAAAAAGAATTAAGTCTATAGACTTATTCTTAATGGTCTTGCTCTAGAAACAGCAAGTTTGGAAGATTTGGTTTTCACAAAACCTGGATCCATTTCATAAATTCCTCTTCTAACATTAAAAAAAATTAATAAATCAACACTAAATGTTACTAAGGATGATAAATTCAAAATAACACCAATAAGGGCTGTGTTTTAATCAATCTGAAAGGAAAACTGTCAGACAGAAAAACTATTTAAAATACTAGAAACTGTGAATTAAAAAAATGTTTAATCTTTCCTTAAAAATGAATTAAGTTAACTCTATTTTAAGAAGAAGCTATAACATTCACAAAAAAACCAGAAACCATTCATAACACAAGTAGGAGAGGAAAATTATCAATTTAATAAACTGGAAAACATTTAAGGATAACTGAACTTTTAAAAACTGCAGTTTTCTAACCTAGACAGCAAGACTAGCAAAGCCAAGCACCAAACCGGTGACACATTAACGAACTGATGCGATCAACGTCATTTCCTTTTTCTCTTTCTTTTTCCTGGGCTTCAGATTAAACCTGAGGTCTGAAGCGCACTGGGCGAGGGCTCTACAGTGAGCTAACCTGCCAGCCCAAAGAAAAGTCAACAGGTGTCTATGCTCCAATACAACTTTCTCAGTTCTGAGGACTGCTCTTCATAAAGAAAGCACAGAACTAAATTCTGAAATAAACTAAGAAATTAATTACATATTCAAGAGGAATTACACTTCAAAGAGCCAGCAGTGTTACTTTCTATTTAGTGCTTTAAAATGGTATTCCACATCATCTAAACATGAAGACCTGTCAACACACCAAATTATACTTTGGGCTTGATATCAATAAGGTTTTCTGTTTTCTTTGTTCTATTGGGGTTCTCTGCTGATGCTGCAGCCCCAGCTGGCCTGGACTTTGATATGTAGAGCAGGCTGGCCTCAATCTTGGAGTCCACCTGCCTCTCTTTGCCTCTGGAGTGCTGGGATTAAAGGTGTGCGCCATCACGCCTGACATCAGCAATGATTGAAATAATTAAAATGTCACTTTCCAAACAAGATAATTTCTCAACTACAAAAAAAAATTAGTTTTAGTACCTGAAATGATCAGTATTCACATTACATTTTAACTTAAATGCAAAACTAGGAGGACAGATCTGAGTGGGACCCTACCGGGAGACAGAAACACTAAGAAGGCACACGGAGGGTGGCGGCAGCGCCTTACCAGTCTTGGGTGTCAGACTCAAATCTGTGTCGGAGGAGGAGGACTGTCGGCTGTAGGCCTTGGAGGGTGAAAAGGAATAAGTTTGGTTTTTCAGAGGGGTTGAGGGTCCTGATGAGTGAGTGTTGGGATTGGGATCTTCATTGAAGGGAAGCCTGCCAGAAGAAGGTGGAGAGATATTAAGCAATCATGTGCCAGAGGCTTGTCAGCCGGCAGCATGAGCCACAGCAGGAGCTGGGGCGGCAGTCACAGCTTCACGTGGAGCTGGGGAGGAGGTCAAGGACAACCACCTGCTGCTTAACCAGCGTCATTCCAGGTAAGTATCATCTGCATTGAAACAGTTCATAAGCCAAGTGAAAAGGCAAAGAAGCATGAAATGAAGCCAATGAGGAAAAGCAATACACAGTAAAAGAAATAAGCAAAAGAATAAATATATGACAAAATATCTCAAATAAATGTTTTTATAAGTTACAAAAGAAAATGGCAGCCACAAATGGTGTGTGGAAATATCTGTAACTGTTTTCATATTTGCACACACAGAAATACCTCAAAGAAATCTGTTTCCTTATCCTGTAGCATCAATAGAGCCACAGCTAAAAACCCCCCAAGAGGAGAATAGACGCAGCTACACAGAAGCAGCACGTAGCGCAGTGCAGGGCTTACCTGGTTTCCAACAGCTCTCTTCCACAGAATGGAACAGACCCTACTGTTTCCACACCCCACAGGTTTTGTACATAGAGGAAATAAGCACAGCAGAGCTTTGGCAACTTTCACTTAGAAACCTACGATTTTATTTCTAAACAACATTTGCATAAATGCACCTGGAGGGCTCTGAAAGGGCTCTGTGGAAGAGACTTTGGAAGCTGAAAAACACCCTCACTTCCATACGGTTTGAGCCTTTGTGGCAGTTAAATACAGGTGGTCTTCACAGCAGCCGGATTGGAGGAAGACAAGGAGGAAGACTGCAGTACCTGCCTACACTGCCTGCCTGCCTCTGCAGCCACTGTGCCCGTGGCCTGCCTCTCCCCAGCTCTGGAGTCTCAGCAGTCTCGTACCAGTGTAGATGAGAGTGGGAACAGACACAGAGAAGTTCTGAGTAAGCCGTGAGCCAGTAGCAGTGTGAACTGGGCTGTTGTGAGTCGAGCGGCATCCATGGCTTGGAGGGTGAACCAGCGGAGACCTGAAGGAATTTGTGGTCAAAGCGGAAGAAAAGAAAACAATACATACAATAGACTGCAAAAGTTATGTTAAAATTATTTTGAAGGCGCTTTAGCTAAGGGAGAGAACTTATTTTTTAATCCCTAGTATGCAAAAAGTTGAAATTCAAAAAGAATAGCTAAACATTAGTTTGTTAGGATGTAGTTATAGTTTTAAAGGATCAGGTTAATAAACCTCAACTATGAATAAGAAAAATAGCAAGCAGAACTGTCAATGGAATTAAGAAACAGATTAAGATTTAGATTCTAAGTTGTTTTAACATACTTGTTTGTTTTTGTTTTGGTCTTTTTGAGACAGGGTCTCCCTGTAGCCCCAGCTATCCTGGAACTAGCTATGTAGACCAGGCTGGCCTTGAACTCACAGAGATCCGCCTGCCTCTGCCTCCCGAGTGCTGGGACTGAGGGCCTGCGCCACCATGCCCAGCTTTAACCTACTTGGTTTTATTATCAAAAACAGAACTTACTATTACATTTATGGGAGGAAATACCCATAAAAGTAAAAAAAATCAAATATAAAGTTGTCACATTCTTTGCCTGAGACATGAATTACTGATTAACTATA
>NW_008340972.1:2745816-2780284 GCF_000622305.1 Nannospalax galili | reverse complement strand
TTTTTTTTGTCTTTTTGAGACAGGGTTTCCCTGTAGCCCCAGCTGTCGTGGAACTCACAGAGATCTGCCTGCCTCTGCCTCCCAAGTGCTGGGATTAACGGCGTGTGCCACCACGCCTGGCAACTATATTTTTTTATGAAGAATATCATAAGACGGGGTGCTTAGAATATGGGAAAGGGCAGCATAATGAGAAAATGAGTAAAGGGTGGACATGAACAGACAGAATTCAGTATTTTAACGTATCACAGGCTGCATAAAAGCAGGCTACACTGGCAACTAAACAGCATGGGCACACTGCTTCCAAAGCACACAGGACAGCTCTGCATGTGCTGCTAAATTCAATTTAAGACGTCCTTAGTACAACTGATGTAACTTAGACATCTTACAGGTGATCTATTTTTAAATAAACGACTGAATAGGCTTTGAGGTTTATTTGTTTTTGGTTTTTTTTTTTCATTTTTTTTCCTCTGTTAACGTGAAAAACCTAAGAACTGCTCGACTTGAAAAGTTTACACTATAGTTCTGTACACAGGAGAAACTATGCCTAACCCCTCAGAAAACAATTTAAAGTCTAGCAATAATAACCATACTGAATATACTTTTTATCACCAACAGAGTTCAGTGAGGAAGCTTCAAAGGGATTTATATTACCCATAAAACATCTCAGATGAAAAAAGTACTTTATGAAAAACATACCGTTAATAAAGGCAAAACAAAATGAGCATTGTAAAATGTTTGAATTAAGGTATCAAATGAAATACTCTGCAGTCCCACCGTAATGCAGTCTGAGTCCTACAAATCGCCCTGCATCAGTTTGCCTCAAAATAACACAATTCCTGTACTGAATCCATTCCATCCATTTTAATAATTAATTCACTCAAATAATCTATTAAATCCAATCTACATTTCCTTTTACCAAATACCAATCTAAAAATCCAGAATGTTATATGATAACTAAATACTAGAAGTTATAATAAGCTAAATCATAACAAAATTTTAAAACAGCACCCAAACTGATTCATTATCACAGATGTAATAAAGCCAGTTGAAATAAAGTTGCCTATATCCTAAGGGGTTTTCTAAACATGGCCTATACAACTAAGATGCCTTCCAAAAATCCTAATGAACGAACTTTCTGAAAACACATCATTGTATGAATGCTTCACAACTTGAAGCTGTGACAGGAAAGGAGAAAACACAACCCCACAGGTCTGTATTAAGGATCTCGTCCTGAATGCACACGAAACATAATCCTGTTATTTCTCTTTCGGGAGGCTTCACAAGAAAGACAACTTTTTCTTTCTACTGAATAACTAAGTGTAAATATTTCCTCAGATACACACCTGCAAAAGCCAAGATTCCTGAGGTGGTATAGATAAAACTAGAAGGTAAAACCAGAAGGTGGCAAATTGGCAGACTCAGGTCTTATTTATATATTTTTAACTTTTTTTAGACTTGTTTTTATGTGATTTTTGTATGTTTGAGTTTCTGAGTGTTTTGCCTGCATATATATAAGAGCACCAATGCTGTGCAATGCCAATGGAGGCCAGAAGAGGGAATCAGATCCCCTGGAACTGGAATTTCAGGTGGTTGTCAGCCATGATGCAGGTGCTAGAAACCAAACACAGGTCCTCTGCAAGAGCAGTCAGTGCTCTTAACCACTGAGACATCTCTCCAAACCTTATTTATATTTTGAGACAATCTTGCCAAGTAGCCCATGCTGGCCTCCAAATCAAGAACCTCCTGCCTCAGGCTTCCAAACACTGAGATTATAGGCATGTACCACCATAAATGGCTTCAAGATCCAAGTCTGTAATTAAAAGGAAAGACTGGGGGGGGGGGGGGGTTGTCCTGAATCTATGTGTGCTGTAACTCTATTTGTAGCAGTTGAAAATTCATATTTTTTCAAGATACCATTTATTTTTATTATACTGTTGCAGACATATACCCAGGGCCTCAAGAATGTCAGACAAACCGTCTACCTATACTGAGCTACATCCCCAGCCTGAGGACACATTTTTAAATGGATCTTTAATAACACAAGCTCAGGCTACAGCTTTTTTAAATCATTTCACTTGTAAATGCATCCATCTTTTGAGTAAAATTTAATCCAAGTAATTGAAGAACAGTTAAAAAAATGGCTAAGCAAACAAGAGTATGCTTAAAATAAGGAAAAAAATTCATTTTAATAAAAAATCATATGAGGCTGGTAAGATGGCTCAGTGGTCCTCTTGTAGAGGACCCAGGTTCTATTCTCAGCACCCACATGTGGGTTCACAACTGTCTGTTAACTCCAGTGCCAGAGGATCTGGCACCCTCTTCTGCCCTCTGTGGGTATTGCAAGCACATGGTACACATACATGCAGGCAAAACACTCTGACACACATAAAATAAAAAGAACTTTATAAAAAAAGAATCACACACACACAAAAAAATCCCCAATTTTTGAAAACTGAGACTATTTCCATGCACCTTCTACTACTGCTGAACTAGGAAATGTTTTAAGTTCTCTAGCTATAGAATTCTGACACACTAATGATCTAGGATAAGAGAGTCAGGATCAACAGCCTGCAGGCCAAAGCTACCTGACATCCATTTTGTAAAAAGTTGTATTGGAACACAGCAGCACTCATGACTTATAGACTGCTGAGGAGTGCTACCATGCCACAATGCCAGAGATAACAGCTAGGTTATTCACCTATTCTATCCCATTATTTATAGAAAGTTCTTCAACCCTGAATCTAGAACTCTCTAGATCACTAGTCTACAATGAAGTATACTAATGGCATCCAGGATATATAACAAGTTTTGTTTACATAGCACTGTTCCAACTAGTAAGTAAGTCAGTATCTCTGGTCCTCAACAAGATCTATTAATGTAATCATTACAAGAGAAAAATAACCTTATTTCAAACATTCCCCTTGACACTTAAGACCCAGCAGCACTTAACTGAAATACTGAAGACCAAAGTGCTTCGGATTTTAGAATATTTGCAGACTTGACAGCTAGGATCCAGACACTTTTGATGATGAACACAAACTTTCAGGTCCAGAGACTTCCGGTCTAGTGTTTTCAGGGAAGCTCAAGTTGTCCCACCACCACCATGCGGAGAAACCAACCAAAAAGTGCCCTGCTAGGCCACACTGGGGTTTTAGGGAACCTTGTAAATCTAAATTCCTTTAGGTCAAGGACTGGTAAACTCCTTTTTTTGGGGGGGAGTACTTGTGGGTTTTTTTTGTTTTGGGGGGTTATTTTAGTGGTTGGAATTTTTGCTTTCTGTTTTGCTTTGCTTTGAATTTATAAATAAAGACTGCCTGCACTACCTGTGCCTAAAATATGTACTCCCTGGCCTTACAAAGAAAAGTCTGTTTAGGCAAGCATCCTGCTGGGACTCTCCAAACCTAGCTCTTGCTTGAGCCCAGGAGTTTGGGCCAGCCTGGACAACAAAGTAAGAATCTACCTCAAAAAAGGGAAAGAACGGAAAAAAAGGAGAGAAGAAGAGAGGAGGGGAGGAAGGGAGAGGTCTGCCAACCCTGCCTTTATACAGACCCCGTATTCCTACTTAACAAGATCCATTTTTTTGTTTTTATACACTGCCTGGACGTGGTAGACACTAGTGTATGGGACTCCTGCACAAGTCAATCTTTGGTCTTCTTTACACTGCCAATAATAAACATAACTGCATTATCACATATAGGATTTTAAGCATCTCCTAGAAATAAGTCAAATTCCACACAGTACATGAATATTCATCATATACTTTAGATACATAACATCTAAAGATCTGGATTAGTTTAAGAAAAACCACACAAGTAAAAAATGTTGAACACTGCTACCAAAATTTTAGAAATCAAATGAAAACGGATAGGTAAAAGATAAAACCTCCCTAAGAACAGTTCCACTGACGCATACTTACTCCTTCATTTCTTTGGATGGGGAATTGCATGCAGGAAGGAATGCTGCTGGGCTACTTAATTTATCCAGCGTGCACGCTGTTCCTATGGCTCGTACCACTAACCCAGACTCGCCTTCCAGATCGAAGCACTGTAAGTACCCAACGACTGCGTTTCCTCTCATTTCAAGTACTTTCAAGCCGATCTTTCTCTGAAGTTCACCTATAGGGATTGTGGGAGGGAGGAAGGGAGGGAAGGGGGAGGGGGAGAAAAGAAACTCATTCTTCATATCTTTGCATTGCATATTTTTAAAAAGGTGGATGTTGGGCTGGAGAGATGGCTCAGCAGTTGAGAGCACTCACAGTTCTTGCAGGGGACCCCAGTTCGGTTCCCGGCACCCACAGGGTACCTCACAACTATTCATAATTCCAGTTCCAGGGGATCCAATGCTCTCTCTGGCTACACTGAACACACATGACACACACATGCAGGCAAAACACTCATACACATAAAGTTAAATAAAAATAATATTTTAAAAATAAATAGGTGGACAAGGTAGTGACAAAAAAAGAGTTTAAAAACCATGGCCTTTTGGGCCTGGAGAAATGGCTCAGCAGTTAAGAACACTGGTTGTTCTTGCAGAAGACCCAGGTTCGAATCCCAGCACCCACATGGCAGCTAACAACTGTCTGTAACTCCAGTTCCAGGGGATCTGACAGTCTCTTCTGACCTCCATGGGCATTGCACAAGACGGGTACACTTACCTAATGCAGGCAATACACACATACACATTAAAATAAAAATAATAAATTTTAAAAAAAATCATGGCTTTTCAGAACTTGGCAGGAACTTAAAAGGCCATCTGGTCCAGCCTCCCACTTTCAGGAAGTAAGATGTTAGCAGCTACATGTCAGAAGCATGACAAGTCACGCTCACTCCTGCACAGGCCTCACTCGACCACCAGTACTGCACTGTGCACTGTGCACTGGTGCTCCTCCCACCTCCTCAGAGCTACACGTGGATGAGCAAGAGCTTTGAATTCTAAATGCAAGAATGGGGCGGGGGAGTGACTCAGTAAGTGTTTGACATTCGAGCCTGAGGACCTAAGATCAGGATCCCCAGTACCCACATGGGAGTAGAAAAATTTCCACAAGTTGTCCTCACACAAACACACACAGTGACACATGCACAAAAAGTAAATGAATGAAAAAACCGAAACAACAACAGAAAGCATCTCCCGATGACCAAGCCTGGGGAAGAGGGCGCAGGAGAATCCCTCCTGGCCAACTGGCGAGCTCCAGGTTCAGTGAGACTCTGCATCAGAAAACTAAGGGAGAGCGCCATCAAGGAAAATATCTGATGTCAACCTCTGGCTTACACACATGCACACACATACATGACACACAAACACATTCACATATACACTCACACAAATACACAAACAGGCTCCACATCTACTGCATTTAAACACTGCCAGGATAAAAAGGTAATAAAACAAGCGAACAAAAAATAATACAGACAGAGAATATGAAAGCACAACAAAGGATAGAGAGCCCCGTGTCATATGCTGTAATACCAATACACAGCACAAACAATACCAATACAGTGCACTTAATTAAATGTGACATCTTTGTATTTGTCTGCATGTCTTATAAGACTATATGTGCACAAATGTACACACAAAATATTAACTTTTAGATGGTAAGTTCTCCAAAGAGAACTTTTAAAAAGATAAAGGGGTAATACAGAGGGAGCTATGTAGCGAGTTCCCAGGAAAGGACTGTGCAAAGGCAACATTCAAACAGGGCATTAGAGACAAATCTGCTGATTCGCCTAATCTCTGACTACAAATAAATGCTAAAGGGAGAAAAACAGAATGGCTCCCTGCTCAGAGTTCCTTCCCAAATCTCCACTCATGCCTGCTCCACTATACACTTAAGAACACAATTTCCTTTTACTACCTTGTTAAAAAAGGGATTTTAAGGAACCAAAGAAATAGCCCCATTGGTAAGATGCTGATATTATAAGCATAAGGGTCTGGGTTCGATCCTGAGAAACCATGTAAAAAAATCTGGCACAGTAGCTCACCCTTGGAATCACAGAGGACTGGAGAGGCTGACAAAGGTAGATTCCTAGAGGTCTCCAGGTAGCCCAATTGGCTAGTTCCTCCAAGCGGCGGGGCCTGCGAGGGTGGACTACTGAGGGGCTGCTGGGAGCCATCTGGAAACGGGTAGCATGTGGCGGGTAGCATGTGGCGTACTCAAGGACAGAATGGCCTGTCAGAATGGACCTGGGGCAAGACCACTGGCCCCTGAGGTAGGAATGGTCTGATATGGCGGGGCTGAGCCAGGCATGGTGCTCATTTCCTTGTAAGTCACTCCTCCCCTGACAATAATAAATACACATAAAGATATGTTATATGGTTTGTCTGATCGCACAAGAGACCCCGAGAGAACTCAGGCTACATCAACCTAGCCTGGTGAGAGCCAAGCCAGTGAGAGACCCTCCCTCAGAAAAAGAAAAGGTTGAGGAAGCCTGGCGAACACCTGAAACTGTACTCTGGCCTGCACACACACCCCACCCATATGCACGTTCACACATACGTATGGGCTTGTTAAAAATACTCAACAGAATGAGATCTGGGGTAAGAAATCAAGTCACAATTTTTTTTTGCCTTTGTTGCAAATTTTCAGGTCACGTATGAAAGAAAACAGAAAATTCTAAGAAGATTAAATCAATCAATAGTGAAGTTACTTTACTAGAATACCTGACATTAAAGAAATCAGTCTCTGTCTGGCCTCATTTGATGCCCTTGGTGTGCGAATCCGATCAATCCACTGATATTCAGGGTCTTCATTGACCACGAGCTCTTCTACAAATCCATGAATTATCACAGCTCTATAGCACTTGGGGATAGATGTTGCTGTCAAAATAAATTACCTATTATCTTTCCATTTACCACACAGCAAAATTCAATATTTTTTAAATTTATTATTGTTATTTTATGTGTCTGTGTGTATTGTCTGCATGTAGGTAAGAACACCCATGTCGTGCAATGCCCTTGGAGGACAGAAGAGGCTATCAGATGCCCTGGAACTGGAGTTACGGACAGTTGTTAGCTGCCGTGTGCGTGCTTGGATTCGAACCTGGGTCTTCTGCAAGAACAACCAATGTTCTTAACCACTGAGCCATCTCTCCAACCCCAAAATTCAAGTTTTTAAAAAATATGCATCCAGCTGGGCGTGGTGACACACACCTTTAATCCTAGCACTTGGGAGGCAGAGGCAGGCGAGTTCCAGGACACCTGGGGCTACAGGGAGATGATGTCTCAAAAACCAAAAAAAAAAAAAAAAAAAAAAAAATGCATCCAAGATTTTATGTTTTGGCTATATAATACAAGAACATCTTTTAGTATATAATCTCAATGTAATTATAATACTTCTGCTCAAAGTCTTCTAAGATCTGTCTTATCCTAAAAATAATTTTGATTCATGAGGCCTCAGACTTTCTCACATAAGAACAGTAAAAGCAAACTATACTTTCATGATTTAGGGAACAGCTATAGACATATAACTGTTCAATACAAAGTTTAAGAAAATCAAAATCAATCAAAATATCATACAGCAACACATAAATTTTATCTATCAGTTAAAAATAAATTTAAGTTTAAAAAATCAAAATGAATGTAAGTTAGCTGATTATAATGTAAGAGGCAGGAGGCAGATGGATTTTTTTAATATTTTTTATTTATTATTTTTATGTATTTCTGTATATGTATGAGTCTATTGCCTGCACATATGTGAATGCACCCATGTTGTGCAATGCCACGGAGGTCAGAAGAGGGCTTCGGCTCACCCTGGAACTGGAGTTAAGGATGGAATGTAGCTGCCATGTGGGTGCTGGTAATCGAACCCGGGTCCTCTGCAAGAGCAGTAAGTGCTCTTAACCGCTGAGCCATCTCTCCAGCCCCGGATTTTTAATTTAATTACTCAAAGCCTATTGAAAAGTTTTTCTCACCTCACACTAGTCTCAAAGTCAAACCCTGCAGGGCTGCATTTCGAGTAGAATCCATGACCACAGGAGTAACTGGCGTGGCTATCACTAGACTAATTAACAGAGCCATGGAGTAGGCACTCATTTCACACTCATTTAAATAATGGATCATTAGGTTTAAATATGATCTCATCAGATTCAAAATGGGAAAGCAGTCTCTCAAAAAGTAGTCTCTCAAAAGATACATTCACATGCTGATACTAACACTTAGGGATTTTCAAACACTAAGACAGGTTGGTGTTTACGGCCCCAATCTTCCCAGTGTAGAGACATGTAGTCCCAGTCCCGGAGCTTCCCGCACAGAGAAGTCTGTGCTCGAGGAATGCTTCACAGTGCACAGCGACAGCACCCATCTACAGTGTTCTATCCTACAGGAGAATACCTCTGGATTTTTCTAACAAAAATTTCCATGGGTGTGTAAAAATTAGAAGCCATTTACTCTGAAATCAAATGAACAGTCAAAGCTGCAGTGACTGTGTCTGGAACATTAAGAGTTTTTCTCTTTGGCATCAAAACCACTCTTAATACTTTTTCTATTAATCTTCTGAAATCTTAATTTGATTTTCCACATTTAAAAATCATTAAACTTTCCTGTTAAATAAGACAGTACATTTACTTACTGCAAAAGAATTTGACTCCACACGATGACTGTCTAAATCTATTTAAATCATTGAAGAGGTCTACTTTGACAATGACGTTGATTTCTCCACGGATACCTACAGATTCAAAAGGAAATCAAGTCTCTAAGTTAAAAGAATAACATACAATTAAATGGTGCAAATAGACAGCAGTCACTGACTTTTAAACAATGGGTCACCCTGACAGCAATGTGAGCTCTCTTCCCAGTTGTTTTCATCCCTGGCACTTTCCTTACTCCGTCTTCTGCAGCAGAGCACGGTGGCCCGGGACAATGCAGAACTACCTCACGTCTCCATTTACTTGAGCTAGGACTGCCCAAAAGGAGCTCCACTTGAACTGATGTGGTGGGAAGACCTGCTGAGCACTGAGCAGTGACTAAACACTTCCCCTCAGCACCTCGCTGTACTCACATTAACCTAGTGCAGTCACCTCTAAGAAGAAACAGCATTTAATTAGTTAACTCACATCGTGTCAGTAACTAGTAAGTGAAAGGGCAAGGGTCAGAAGTCAGTTCTCAATGATACCAAGGATATACTCTTAACACCAGGTTCTGATTTAACAGTTGAATTAATCGGCGCTTTATTTAACCATAAACTAGCATGAACGTTTTTATAAAAATAGTTAAATATTTGTAAAAAATTTGTGGTAAGAGTGACATGGTGATATTTTTGCAAATCTCTATGTCCAGTTAATCAGTCTCATTTCTACACTGTTCAACTTATGGTACTATGTGTCCTAACAGATCTAACAACATTATGTACTGGTGTGAGTGAGAATGAGAACAGTGAATGACACGAATATTACACTAAACAGTTCTCAACTCCAAGACCTATGAAAGCACTTCAAGGACCTCAAGTGTTCCTATATACCTGACTTTTTTTTTTGAGACAGGCTAGCCTCAAACTCACAATCCTCCTACCTCAGCCTCCCAAGTCCTAGGATTGCAGTCATGTACCATCAGGAAAGGAGTATCAGTATTAGTCAGCTTGAAAATGTATTTTAGAAATATAGGGTATCACTACATTAGCCTGTGTTTTATTTTCTTTCTTTTTTCAAGGCTAACACTCATCCCAGAGTACAGCGCATGCTAGAAAAGTCCTCTACCACAGAGCTAACCCCAGCCCCTCAAGATAATTGTTAAATAATGCATTTACTTACTTTATCACACAAACTTTTTTCAAGGATTATAAGATAGTATAATAGCATATTATTATCAAGAATGAATATACAGATAGCAATAACAGTGACTCAGTGTGTAAGGATTTAGAGAAACACCTCAGCTTTCCACTTCGTGGTATATCTCTTACCAACAATTCAGTGGGCTAACAGGCTGACAAAGGAAGCCAGCATCCTCAGGATGAGAACAGGGCTTTCTCTGCATTACAGAGCAGCACTCCAGAGCAACTTTGAAGGGATTTGAAGGAAAACAGCTTGAGGAGAGCTACTTCCTGTTCCCAGGTGAGCTCTGTTACTCTTGAGTATTCTGAGGATTAGTACCAGGACCAAGAGAGGTAGTGAATTATGAGACATCTTCAGTTCCCTATCACACAAATCTTAACAGGCACGTTAACCTATGTTCGGAGAAGTAACAAATCTATAATACTTCACTCACTACTTGTCTGTTTCTCAAAAGGCATCTTTTAAAGATACATACTTTTTTTTTTTTTTAAGTCTTTTTGAGACAGGGTCTCCCTGTAGCCCCAGCTGTCCTGGAACTCACTATGTTGACCAGGCTGGCCTTGAACTCACAGAGATCAGCCTGCCTCTGCTGGGATTAAAGACGTGTGCCACCACGCCTGGCCCCCAAGATACATACTTTTAAAAGGCCAAGTGCAGCATCGGGATAAACACAAAAGATGAAGACTGTGATTCCTCTCCTTACACGGTCACTCACCATGGATGGTGTCATAAATTGGGAACCACCCTGAGATGACTGTGGCCGCTTCGCTGTACAGTAAAGGGTCGATATCAATGTACACTTTCCCAATGGCGTCATTTGCACTGTAGGTATCATGGTCGAGAACTGTGATCTGTAGGGGCTCATCCTGTAGATCTTCATCGTCCACCTAAAAAGCACACCTGGAAATTACATCTTACACTTTCTATACATGTACCAAATGATGCAGATAGTTTACTTCTGGAAAAGAAATCTTACAGATTTATCTGTAAGGACAGAGGTATAGTGATTAGCACACACACAAAAACACTATAACTAGGGTCTAAGGCCTAGCATACACAAGGCCTTGAGTTCAAGCCCTAGAACTGGAAAACTTAAAAACTCTCTCAGAAATACTTTAAATGTTTAAGTTTTCAGCAGCAAAGCCAACACCCACTGAGGCTGCATTTCTCAGCCTTTCTTCAACTGGTAAGTTAAAAGCACAGCTATTACACAGAGTTGGGCCGGGGGGGGGGGGTCCTAAACTAAAGAGGCTTTCCACAGCTGAGAAATGTGTGCTGCCTCCTCTCCCTCCTGTACTCCCTCCACTCAAACTCCACTGCCAGCCTGGAACACTGACATGATCCCCTGAGCTCCAGCTGCTAGCCTGGAGCCTAACATGGCCTTTACATAACATGGTCACTTTACATAAAAGACAAAGGGGCTGCCGAGGTGACTCAGTGGTTAAGAGCACTGGTTGCTCTTGCAGAGGACCCTGATTCGCTTCCCAGTACCCACGTGGGGGCTAACAACTGTCTGAAACTAGAGTTCCAGGGGATCCAATGCCCTCTTCAGACTTCCATGGGCATGACACAACATAGGTGCTCTGACGTACATGCAGGCAAAATACTCATAAAGACAATAAAACCTTTTTTATAAAGCCACAGGCTTCTAATATGTGCACAACCAAGAAAACGGAAGGGCCCTAGATACAAGATGGCTGCAGGAACTGCCATTCTGCCCTTACTCCGCACACTTCGTTGTTTTTACTCCAGAGAAAAAGGAACATCTATTGTTTAAGCATTCCAGTATTTAACCAAGTGAATGTAGTTCACAATTGAAAATAAGGTTAAAAAGAACTCTGAGCTGTTAACTGTAAGCACAACACTTCTGCACATTAGGACACTGTAAACAGTATTAGGAACACTAGTCAAAACAGAAATTTACCACATTTTGACAAATTAGTTTGTGAAATTCATTATTATAAAAACCCTTTACACTTCAAAAAATACAAACTTTTTTTTGTTGTTTTTAGCATTCATTTTTATTTGATGTGTACGAGTGTTTTGCCTTTATGCATAGCATGCCCAAGGAAGTCAGAAGAGGCCATCAGATCCCCTGGAACTGGAGTTACAGGTAGTTATGAGCCACCATGTGGGTTCTCAGAACTACATCTGGTTCCTCTTGCAAGAGCAGCAAGTGCTCTAACCACTGAGCAATCTCTCCCACCTTCATTTTTTGAGGGTTTTTATTTTATTCATTATTATTTTTATTTTATATGCATGAGTGTATTGCCTGCATGTATGTAAGTACCTGTGTCATCCAATGTTCACAGAGGTCAGAAGAAGGCGTTGGCTCCCCTGGAACTGGAGGGATAGATGGCAATTTGCTGCCATCTGAGTGCTTGGAATTGAACCCGGGTCCTCTGCAAGGGCAGCCAGTGCTCTAACCACTGTACCATCTCTCCAGCACTGCCCCCCCCTTTTTTTTGCTTTTGCTTCTTGTATTTTTTAAATAAGCTCCTTAAGTACTCTTCAGTCTTAAAAATTATGCAGACTGTACTATCATGTAATGAAATGCTATTTCTCAAAAAATCGATGTCATAGTATCACAAAAACCCTATTCACACAAAGGCTTCCTCCCCCTTACCATTCAAAACAAAATGTCACTAACCAACCACAACCACTTGTTTTTAACCATCTCTAGGTCAGAGGGTGGTGAAAGTCAGAGTAAAATTATGTGGAACGTGCACATGCCTTTGATCCTAGCAGTGAGGAGGCTGAGTCAGGAGCATCATGAGTTTGAGACCAAACCACAGCTCCAGGCTAACCTAAGGCTATATAGCAAGGTCTTGTTTCAAGAGGAACTCCTGAGAAATAATATTAAATTTAAGTTAAAATTAGAAAGCAATGTAAGAAATCAAGGGTTTTTCTAAGGCAATGAAGATGCACTCTGTAATTTTAATTCCATCTGATATCACATAACAAGTTACTCTGCTAAGCCCACACTTCTAATAGCTCAGTGACAGGGAGGGTGGGAGGGGCCAGGCAGCTCTCTGTGAGATGGAGGCCAGCCTGGACTACACAGCAAGGTTAAGGCCAGCTGGAGCCACTGGAGACCCTGTTTTGAAAAGAAAAAGGAGTAAGACTGAGAGTGTGCACAGCAAACCCTTCAAAATACATAACACATTGTAGAAAGTACTAAAAATTTATGCAGACATTAGTGAAAATACGAGTGAAAATGATTCAAAACAGAAAAATAAACAAGTACATGTGTAAAAAGAAACAAATTGGAGGCACACTTCCTGATTTCAAAACTTACTACAAAGCTACAATAACCAAAACCAACCACTAACAGCCTAACAAGAGATATACAAGCCAATGGAACAGAGTCCATACATGCACATCCAACCTATTCTTTTCAATTTATTTCAAAGGTACTGTTACATACAATTAATTGACTTCCAGTACAATGGTCTAACAGACAACATGGAGTTATTAGTACAAAGAAATTATCCTCCTTAGGGAGATCCATCTCCTTGGAAACTTGTGAGTAAAACCTACTGAAAAGCAAAGAGTTGTTTCTACAACTGAATCAATCCTTTGGTAGAAAACTGAGACATGGCCAGGCTACTCAGATGAGGTACTCCTCTAAAGAAGCCCAGGCATAGTTCACATGGCTATAATAAACAACAGTGGCCACTGTCTAGGAATTCTCTGATTTCACAAGTGAATACCTTATTTGGTGTAAACTGAGGTTTAAGTATATATATCAACAAAAGTTTTTCAACATGCCAATTATCTCTTTAGCATACCTAAACTACTCACACGTCTACAACCACATTAACGTATGTCTCAAACCAGCCTTAGGCCTTTAAACCCTGGATGACTCGTCCCAAACCTGACTCATTTAAAAATACAATTCCATTTTTTTTTTTTTTTTTGTCTTTTTGAGACAGGGTCTCCCTGTAGTCCCAGCTGACCTGAACTCACTATGTAGACCAGGCTAGCCTTGAACTCACAGAGATCCACCTGCCCCTGCCTCCTGAGAGCTGGGATTAAAGGTATGCGCCACCATGCCCAGCACAATTCCATATTTTCACCAGTGTCAATTCGTATTAACATGCACAGTGACTTTCCTGTATGAACACATAATTTAAAGCCACCTCAGTGCTCTTCTAGAAAGGCTGAACTCTGGGAAAAATGGAAGCTCAAACTGGTACGATGGTAGGTGTGAGGACATTTATAAATTGCAAGCACAGGAATCAAACTTCAGTGCTCTTAGCTCAGACATTGGGATTTCACAAGCAGCTAATCAGTCTCCCAGCCCTTATGGAGTAAGTTTTCTGGCACTAAAGGAGAAATCACAGTCCCACCCCAGACCACAAGCAAAGCACAGTCCAGAAGCCTGGGTGTGATTTCTTCCCTCTACTGGTAGGTACTGGAAGGCCCAACAAAATCAAAGCATCTTTTAGCTAAGTCAAAAACACTGGGCTTGGCTTGGTCGCTTTCCTTGAAGGACACACCTGCCCTGTAGGTGCTACACTTTCCCCAGGCTGCATGGTAACTGTGAAACAAAGCACAAAAGAGCCCTCTGCTGCCACACATAAGGAGCGGCATGAAACAGGAGGGGAGGAAAAAGCATGGTCCTCACAAGGCTCATACACAGTCCAGTGACATTCCAAAGAGCCTACTTCCGGCCAGGTGGGGTAGTGTTCTCAAGGAACAGGCAACATACGTAATAAACTCGTATGGCCAGCTACTCCATACTCTTCTGAGTGCTGATACAGTGGTTAACAAAATCCAGAAAGTAGGGAACACATTAGCACAGAGAGCAGTAAGTGGCTGGGCAGGGCTGTTCGCATTCTAGGAGACGGCGGGAGAGAAGGCACTTCAAGCCTCGGTGGGGGAGACAGAGAAGTGATATGGAGCCTTGGAGTCAAACAGTCTTCACTTTGATTGCTTAGCCTTACCATTTAGCTAACTCCAAGGTGGATTTCAGAATCATTTGTAAAATAAAGATGACTATGAGGTTGGGAACTATAATGAGATTGATGCAGATAAAAGGCTTCACCAATGTCTGGCACTAGTCCATGTAATTTAAGTGAAAGATGTCTTTTTCCAATGCTTTACCTTCCTGTCTCCAAAGTGGACAACCATACGTGGAATCTCTTGAAGTTGGACATGTCAGAAGGCTGACTCAATCCTTCAAAAACAAGCAACTACACAGAGGAAAAACGCAGACAAGGAGAGAGCTCAGCACATGACGCAGACAATTTTACAGAGCATTCACGGAGAAGCAAGGGGGCTAAGGAGACCAGTCAGAGGCAGAACAACATGGAAGACTGGAGTAAGGATGAAAGTACTCCAGAGAGTCATGAAACACCCCGTCATCCTAGAAAGAGGACCACTGCTGGACAGAAGAAAAAGCACAGGAAGAAGAGGGAAACAGACCTGGAAGAGGAGACAAGAACGCCTAACCCTCTGAGAAGATCCCCAAGTACAGATCCATTTGACAGACCCGCAGCCCGCCTCCTTGGTCTCAGCAGCCTCCCTCAGCCAGACTCTCCTCTACCATCACCTCAACTGTCTCTCAATTCCTGCCCCACCCTCACTCACCTTTGATCCTTTGCTGTCGCCAGCCTCCCTACCTCTCCAGATTCACAATCCTCTGTACTAACCCACAACCCCTAAGGAGAAGGAGAACTGGTCCCGAGGCCTGGTCTATAGCTCACACATGTCCCATCGCTGACTTTTTAACATTTGTTTTTAATTATATGTAAATGTATACACTGGTGAGCGCACTTGCCCATGGAAATCAGAAGAAGTGCTGAATCCCTAGACCTAGAGTCACCGGCAATTGTGAGCTATCGGACAAGGGTTCTGGGAACCAAACTCTGGTCCTCTGCAACAGGATGCTCTCTCAACCTCTGAGCCATCTCTCCAGCCCCCAGTTAACTTTAATTTTTATTTATTTATTATGTATATGAGTGTTTTACCTATATACATGTATGCATACTGTGCCCAAAGAGGCCAGAAGAGGACATCAGATTCCCTGGAAATGGAGTTACAGACTGTTGTGAGCCATGATGTAGCTGCTGGGAACTGAACCCAGGTCCTCTCCAAGAGCCAGTGCTTTTAACCAGAGCCATCTTCCTCCCAGTTGACACTCTTTATATATGTATGAATGTATTGCCTGCATGTATGTAAGTGTACCCGTGTCATGCAATGCCCAAGGAGGTCAGAAGAGGGCATCAGATTCCTCTGGAACTGGCATTCCAGGTAGTTGTTAGTCACCATGTGGGTGCTGGGAATCAAACTCAGGTCCTCTGCAAGAACAGCCAGTGAGCCACCTCTCTAACTCCCTAGCTGACTTTTAAAAGAGTACTAAGACTTTTCAAGGAAGAAAGAGGACTCTTTTACAAATAGTAATGATCTGACTGAACTTCTACATGCAAAAGAAAGAAGTCAGCCTCTTCCCTCACATGCCACTACAAAAATTAACTCAAAATGAATCATGACCTATAAAGAGTTACACCATGAAACTCTTAAAAGCAAAGGAAATGCACTTTTGTTGTAGAAACAGAAAACATAAACAGCACATGAACCTGTGTACACTGAACTTCATCACAAACTTCTGTACATCAAATAATTACCAAGACTATAAAAGGCAGGGCTGGAGAGATGGCTCAGCGGTTAAGAGCACTGACTGCTCTTGCAGAGGACCCAGGTTCGATTCCCAGCACCCACATGATGGCTACAAACCTTCCTTAACTCCAGTTCCAGGGGAATCCAAAGCCCTCTTCTGACCTCCGTGGCACTGCACAACACGGGTACACTCACATATATGCAGGTAGTACACTCATACACATAAAATAAATAATAATATTAAAAAAAAGACTGTAAAAGGCAACCTACTGAATGGAAGAAAGTATCTGCAAGAAGTGTATCTGACAGGAACAAATATTAAAAAGCATAAACAGTCAAGTGCAGTTACACCTGCAGTCTCAACTTCTCAGGAGGTCGGGTCAAGGTCACTTCAGTCCAGGGTTTCAAACTGACCAGGAGCAAGAGTAAGATACCATTCCTCAAAACTAAAAATATAAACTGGGCCTATACCCATAATCCCAGCTCTCTGAAGATGGAGGCAGAAGGATCAGAAGTTCAAGGTCATCTTCAACTACAAAGTGAATCCTACCATAAGCAAATTCAAAGAAACAGAAAACAGATCAGAAGTTACCAGGGTCTGGGGAGAAGAAGAAATGGAAAGTTATTGCTCAGCAAGTACAAAGTTTCTGTTGAGGGTAATGAAGCAGCTTTGGAAACAAATGTGGTGTTTGCAAAACACTGTGAATGTTTTGCTACTGAAACACACACAGAAATAAAGCTAAGTGTGGTGGCGTGCACCAGCTACTCAGGAGGCCAAGGCAGGAGGGTCTCAATTCAAGGCCAGCTTGGGTTATTCAAGACTTGGTCTTTAAAAAAAGTAGAAGAGAGCCGGGCATGGTGGCGCACGCCCTTAATCCCAGCACTTGGGAGGAAGAGGCAGGCAGATCTTTGTGAGTTTGAGGCCAGCCTGGTCTACATAGTGAGTTCCAGGACAGCTGGGGCTACAGGGAGACCCTGTCTCAAAAAGACCAAAAAAAAAAAAAAAAAAAAAAAGAAAAGGGGGGTTATAAAAAAAAAAAAAAAAAAAAAAAAAAAAAACGTAGAAGAGTGGTTACTGCCAGGCACAGGGCTGCATGCATATAAATCCTACCACTTGGGATGCAAAGACAAAAGGATCAAGAGATCAAGGCAAACCTTGACTACACAGTGAATTCAAGGTCAGCCCCAGGCTGCATGAGATCCTATCTCAAAAAATTAAAACAATTTTTTAGGGCAGGTGTGGTGGTACAGTCCTTTACTCCCAGCACTCGAGGCAGAAGCAGGCAGATCTCTATGAGACGCAGGGCAGCCTGGTCTATATAATGAGTTAGAGGTCAAGTGGGGCTACGGGGAGACCCTGAGTCAAAACGAACAAACATACAAACAAACACTGGTTAAATGGCAAAAAAAAATTGTTTTTTACATCTGTACACTGTTCTTCAGAAATTTCAGGCACATCTTAGAACCCAAAGACAACTCCAAAGAGTATCATACATGTGAGAACATGTTTCTTATCTACATTATCATATTATTTTCTTAGCTACAATACAGTGTCTTAAAAGGTCAATGTTCCCAGAAAACAGAAAAGGAGATACTTTTATTTTACACGTAAGAGCACACTGCCTCCTCCACTGCCTCCACTGCCTCCTCCACTGCGGCCTCCACTGCCTCCTCTGCCTCCACTGCCTCCTCCACCGCCTCCTCCACTGCCTCCACTGCCTCCTCTGCCTCCACTGCGTCCTCCACTGCCTCCTCTACTGCCTCCACTGCGTCCTCCACTGCCTCCACTGCCTCCATGTGTGTAAGTGCACCCATGTCATGCAATGCCCACTGAGGTAAGAAAGAGGGCGTTGGATTCCCCTGGAAAGGGAGTTACAGATGATTGTTAGCCACCACGTGGGTACTGAGAATCAAACCCGGGTATCTGCAAGAGCATTCAGTGTTCTTAACCATCTCTCCAGCCCCAGAAATACTTTTAAGGTATACAAAGCTACTATATTTAAAATAGAAGTGTTTATCATTGCCAGGCAAAAAGCTTTAACACTCAAAAAAAAAAACTGATATTTAACAACTTACCTCAAATTTGAACCATTCTGAGTTCCACTGAGGGTTCAGTGACTTGAGGTACACATCTGTTTTAAAGGTGGTGTTACCAAATTTTACCTAAAAACAAAGAAGAAACTATTCAAATATAAACAGCAAAACCATGAATAAAAGTAAATGTTAGAGCAAAGTGACGATGACCAAATGGAGGAAAAAAGACAAATGTCCTAAGACAAGAGGAAGAAGGGGTGGAACCGCCCAGTGAGCTGGTGGACAGGACACATGGTACAAGGGGTCACCTGCTGGTCCACAGGACCAGCTCCATGAGAAAATGAAAATGGCCATCACTGCAGGGGCACAGAGGGAATCAGGACGTGCAGTTGAGGAAGGACAACTAAAAAATAAGACAGTCCGCTCATCATCTAAGCAAGAGAATCCAGAACTCTGCTCTTTCTGCCCCCGTTGTTCGTGGCACAAAGTCTCCTTGGCACCAGATCACCAATAGATGACCATGAATCTACCTCTCAGTCAGGATGCCCGGCAGGCTTCCCTCACTACTGCAGCCTGCCTTCCGCAGCGCCAACCTTTATCAGGAAGCTGTCTTCCACTCTGACAGCGTGACTGTTTTTCAACACGTATCAATGAAGTAGAATATACTCCAACAGAAATGTGTAAAGTACCAGGAAAAGCTGAGAAGTGTATTAACGGTGCACCTTCTGAAAAAAACTAAAGCTAGTGGTTTCAAAATAAAATTAAAATCTTTTAATTTTTATTTTATTTTTTAGTTTTAGTGTTTAATTTTTTGGAGGCAAGGTCTCCCTATAGCGCCAGCGAGCCCAGAATTCCCTATGAAGAGCAGGATGGCCTCGATGCCACTGAGATCCACCTGCCTCTGCCTCCCCAGTGCTGGGATTAATGGCATACACTACCACGCCCAGCTTTAAACAAAAAATTTTTTAAAGTGTACAGCTGAGTGTTTTCACTTGAGGCTGAGATTACAAGAGAGACCCATCATTCCCAGCTTTAAAGGCACCTTCAATTTTTATTCTCAGCTTATTACATAGGTAAAAGGAAATATGATATCATAAATCAAGGAAAATCTGCATTTTGAAATATTTTAGATGCATTGTTGCTTAATTTATCTACAATTGCTTTATTTGAAGTAAAATGTTTCCTAGGACTTATAAAACCATTCAAAAACCAGATGTACTTAAGGGTGCTGACTCTCCTGGCAGAAAAAAACCACAGAATCGGGGCTGGAGAGATGGCTCAGCAGTTAAGGGCACTGACTGCTCTAGCAGAGGCCCCGGGTTCAATTCCCAGCCCCACATGGTGGCTACAAACCATCCTTAACTCCAATTCCAGGGGAATCCAAAGCCCTCCTCTGACCTCCTCAGCATTGCACAAGACAGGTGCACTCACATACATGCAGGCCATACACTCATACACATAAAATAAAAATAATAAAAATATTTAAAAACACACACACACACACAAAATGTTTTAAGTTCTAAGTTCACAGCCATCTTTTTTCTCCAACCCTATGTTAACACTGTATCTCTTTCTTTTTACCAACTGTCCACCCTAGGTATCTTAAAAACATATATTAAGCAAACAAAAAACATAATCGCAGAAAAAGGAAGGTTAGACTGGACTACATGCTTTGCCAGCCCTGTGAGGATTTATAGGAGGACAATCACAGTCCGTGCAGTCTTATTTAACAAAGATTTTATTACTCAGCAATTAAATGAGTCTTACAACTTCCTAAAAGAACAGGGATTTGAATGAGATGCTCACAGTAAAGTAAGATGTTTTTTATTTCCTTACTCATTAATTACCTTGAGGAAGTTATTTAACCTGTTATTTAAATATGCTTTTTCTTCTAAGGAGCAGAATTGCCTTGAACATTTCATGAGATTACGCATTTAAAGACCTACAGAAACATCTGGTATAATGAAAAACTGCATATTCATTTCTTTTTCTCTCCTTATACCCTTCAAGACTCTTGGAGAAGCACACCATGACAGTACAGTTCAGCCTATTTAACAACATGCATACTGAGACCCCCTTCGTGAGTAGTCCTTTGTACAGAGCCTGGTTGTACTCTCAGTGCTGGAGACAAGCTGGGCCATGCATACTCTAGCACTGAGCACTAGCCCTGCCGAGAACAAGCACCTGTATATTCAGTAAGTACTACTTGGTCTTCACTTATCAACTCTTCGTATCACAGAGTGGAAATTCTTCAGTCAACACAGCCTAGACCAACACCAGACCAGTTATTCACGGAACTTGGTTAGTCACTAAAAACAGTACAAGTTCAGCAGCTAAAAATGTTTGCCACTGCAACCTGATAACCTTAGCGTACTTCACAGAAGCCACAGTGGAAAGCAGGAGCCCTGGCCTCCATGTAGGTGCCATGGCATGTGAACATCTGCACTCACTAACACAGTGATAGTAAGTACAGTATTTCTGTGCACATCTGCACTCACTAACACAGTGATAGTAAGTACAGTATTTCTGTGCACATCTGCACTCACTAACAAACACAGTGATAGTAAGTACAGTATTTCTGTGCACATCTGCACTCACTAACACACTGATAGTAAGTACAGTATTTCTGTGCACATCTGTACTCACTAACACAGTGATAGTAAGTACAGTATTTCTGTGCACATCTGCACTCACTAACACAGTGATAGTAAGTACAGTATTTCTGAAAAATTACAAGCTAAACACATTTTAAAATAAAATACATGTGGCTAGAGAGATGGCTCAGTGGTTAAGAACACTGGCTACTCTTGCAGAGGACCTGGGGTTAGTTCCAAGAACCCACATGACAGCTAACAGCTATCTGTAACTCAAGTTCCAGGGGATCCAAGACCCTCTTCTGGCCTCCGCAGACACTGCACAATACAGATGCACTTAGATGAATACAGGTAAAACACTCATACACATAAAATTTTTAAAAAATTTTTTTTAGTCTTTTTGAGACAGGGTCTCCCTACAGCCCCAGCTAGCCTGGAACTCACTTGGACCAAGCTGGCCTTGAACTCACAGACATCACCTGACTCTGCCTCCTGAGTACTGGGATTAAAGGCATGTGCCACCATGCCCAGCCAAAATAAAATAAAATTTTTAAAAACTTGGGCTGGAGAGATGGCTCAGAGGTCAAGAGCACTGGCTACTCCTACAGAGGACCCAGGTTCGGTTCCCAACACCACATTGTGGCCAACAACTGTCAATAACTCCAGTTCCAGGGGATCCAACACCCTTTTCTGGTTTCTGTGGGCACTGCATGACACACGTACACTTACATGCATGCAGGTTAAACACCCCCACACATAAAACTTTAAAAGTAAATAAGAATATTTGTAAAAAATAAAAAGAGGCTCAAGGTATGGTTCAGTTGTAGAGCACTTGCCTGGCATGCACAAGGCCCTGGTTCCACCCCTGGAACTGAAAAGAAAAATTAAAAATAGTAACAACAATAAAACACACAATCATTCACTCCTGTCTTTAAATGTAAGGCAAAGTCTTTCTGAGTACAGGTCTACTGTCTACAGATTAGCATTACCAGTTTTTGTACAAACTATATTCCTAATACAGAGATTTCCACTGGATTTATGTGGCAGCAGAATTCAAAGTTGGTTGTTAAAAAAAATGTGAACAGGGCTGGAGAGATGGCTCAGTGGTTAAGAGCCCTGACTGCTCTTGCAGAGGACCCAGGTTCGATTCCCAGCACCGACATGGCGGCTACGAACCGTCCTTAACTCCAGTTCCAGGGGAATCCGAAGCCCTCTTCTGACCTCCGCGGCTTTGCACGACACAGGTGCAGTCACATATGTGCAGGCGATACACTCGTACACATAAAAGTAACAAATAAAATATTTTTTAAAAATGTGAACAAAGAATTCTATTTTTTAAAGAATTTTTTCCTAACTCAGAGCAATTTTCAGTGACTATTTCTCTAAGTCTTTGTATCACATTAACTTTGGATACTCATTTTACCAATTTATGTCAAGTTTAAATAAATTACAATAACACACAGCTGTCCCAAACACATGTGGATCTAACTGGAAGTCCTCCTGGTAAAGCGTATTGGCAGGTACGCTGGGCAGTCTACACCATGCGACAGCCAGCAGACTGCAGTCAGTGGGAAGGGTCAGGAGGGCTCTACACACCTGTTCCTACATGAGACTGCTCAGCAGTCTGAGCCGTCAGCAGGATCTCTTCCCAGGTGTTTCAGCATGGGCTCCCCATCGGTTCCTTATGCTCTACACCTCTCTTTGCATTCACTAAGTTGATCTTATTTACCAAAAAAATACTTCTCTCTGCCTGTGGAAATGCTACCATTCTCCAGACCCAACATCAGAATTTCTCCTAACGTGCCAGCTGTGGCCATGCACATCTGTAGCCGCCCTGGGAAGGCTGAAGGGGTAGGGGTGGGATTTCTCACTGGTAGGGAAGTCCTGGCTCCCTGATGTCCCTCTCCTATGAGCTTACACTGCTTACAGTCTACCTTACGTGCCTTACCCCTCTAGCTATAATCCTTCATTATCCTCTTTCTCCTGCTCCAATTTTCTCCTTCCTGCTACATTATTCCTGTCACACGAGTATGTTCCAGAATCTTATTTCCAGAACTGCTAAAGGGCACGTGTCCAGGAGCACAGTTTTGTCTTCGCCACCTTTCAGAGCCCTCTTTCTCGAGAGCTGCTTCTGCTTCCTCACTGGGTAGTGGGCTAGTGTGGGTGTCAACAGCCTCACTCTTCATCTGCCTCCTCTATGCCCCTCACTTGCCTGTCCACGTTGGATAGTAGTTGAGGGCTTCCTCTTCCAGGAACTTCCTCTCTGACTTCCAAGGCACTACTTCCCTATTCTCACACACCTACAAACCAGCAATCTATCTCCAGTCCCTCCTCCTACTCGAATCATCTTTTTCTTTTCTTCTTTGAGACAGGGTTTCCCTTCTCTGTAGCCTCCACCGGACTGGAGCTCGCTATGTAGACCAGGATGGCCTCCATCTCACTGAGATGTACCTGCATCTGTCTTCGAGAGCTTGGATTAAAGGCATGCGCCATGACCTCAGCCTTTGAAGGACCTCTTAATCTCAAGCTTTAAGGGTGCATCCCACTTCTCTCTCTGCCAAGGTAGAGGAGAGAACCAACCCCTAAGGGAGTTATAGAAATTTCTCTTTTGTCACACATGTACGTGTGTGTGTGTGTGTGTGTGTGTGTGTATACATGTGTCTTTGGAAGTCAGAGGACAACTTGTGGGAGTCAGTTCTCTCCTTCCACCATATTCCAGAGATTGAACTCAAGTTGTTAGGCTTGGGAACAAGAGCCTTTACCCACTAAGCCATCCTGTCAGTCACAAGTTTTAGGAATTTCTGGTCACAATTTGAGGGAAAGCAGCAGCAGTACATAGGAAGGCCCAGGAATGCTGGGTGTCCTGCAGTACAAGACGCCCAGCAATGGTTCCCATGTCATGATTTTCTAATGTCCCACCAGATGGTCAAATGACCAAGAGACCTAAGGCAGGCAAGATAGCACAAGTTTATAATCCTAGCACTCAGGGGCAGGGGAGGCAGAAGGGTTGAGAGTTCAAGGCCAGCTGGGGCTAGACAGTAAAAACTTAGAAGTCTACCTAAAACCTAACTCAGTTTCACAGATCCATAATCTTTACAACCCACAGCCACTGCCAGGTAGAGGCACACCTGTAACCCTAGCACTTGGGAGATAGAGGCAGGATTGCCTCAAGTTCAAGGCAAATCAGGGCTACACAGTAAAGACTACATAAATTTAAAAATTTAAGGACTGGAGAGATGGAGATGGCTCAGAGGATAAGAGCACTGGCTGTTCTTGCAGAAGAGCTGGGTTCGACTCCCAGCACCAACTGGGTGGCTAGCAACCATCCATATCTCCAGTTCCGGGGGATCCAATGCCTTCTTCTGAATTCCAAGGGCACTGCACAACATGTGTGCCCTTACACATATGCTGGCAATATACTCATTCACATAAAAAACAGATAAATAAAAATTTAGAAAAGAACTACAGCCATCATGCTAAATCGAAACTGTTTCGGTTTTTCCCATGAGTCATGATTTTCGAAAATCAGGTAGCTGTGGCAATGAAGATCTTAGATGCCAAAACTCAAAACTATACAACTGTCTTACCAAGTGATAGTCTCATCTGTGTGATTTTTAAACATGAGACTCTCTAGCCATGTCCTAGCTTTATTCTCCCCACATGGGGTGCGCCCCACCATGTAGCATGCTCTCTAATTTGTCTTGCTTATAAGTTACCTCCTCCCACTAAAAAGTGCATGCCAAAACCTAAAGAAATGTTTGCTTTACTCAGTCAGTAGAACCCCAGCATGCACTACAGCATCTGATGCATACAAGAGCTCAACAACTGGGCAATGACTCAACCTGATCGTTTCCTATTTCCTACCGCAGTTATGAGCAAGTACTTCCATAACTGAAATAACAACCACCAAAAATAAAAACTTTGTCATTCTGTGAGTACTGAGTTCATTTTACCGTGAGTATAGATAAATTATAGTAGCTATGAGTATGTCCAGGTAGATTTCAGAATATGTGATACAGGATCTGTCAGATGGCTCTGCAGGTAAAAGTCTTTGCTGCACAGGCCTGATGACCTGAGTTGGATCCCCAAAACCAATAGGAATCAACTCCTGAAAGTTTTCCTGACCTTTACACTTGTGCTATGGCATACGCATCTACACTCACACACACACATCATGTAAACACACACCCTGTAATTTTTTAAAGCAAAGCATGTTACATAAAGTGGAAATGGGTAGCACAGGTGAGCTCAATCTCTAGCACCACCAAGAAAATAATAAAGGGGGTTCTGGGTCTCACAGGATTGAGACACATGGGCCTCATTTTTTAACGCAGACCCGTCTTTTGAATATCATAGTCATAAACCCACCTGCCTCCTGAACAAGTACTATTAAAAGGTCCAAAGGTGCCTTAGGCTTAACACAACCAAACAGAACCAGATTTCCCTGCAGTCAATCCCAATCATTCCTATGGAGTTTCAGAAAACAACCCAACTTTAGAAAGCTAGGTATTACCTTTCAGCCCTCCTTTCCCTGGCTCCAGTCTACCAACACCCTCCAGTCTAGTGTCAAAATGGATCTGTGACGCACATACTTCTGTCCACTAGCAAATCCGCCATGCTGGCCCTCCTACCCGCTGCCAGAACATGAGTCTCTACTGGATGCTGCTCTTACTCTTCCTTTCCAATACCCAATACACTGCAACCAGAGCACTCTGCTAACAGTATTCCCGCTAAATTTACAATGAAATTCGTCTCTTACTCATGGCTTATAAAGCCTTACACAATCAGCTACCTGACTAATTTCCCAAATTTATCTTACACCACTATGCTGTCCTTCGCTTCCTAACATATCAGTTCTGGCTTCTCTTCCATTCCTCATCCTCCATCCTAACACAAATGATCGTCCCCAGAATCTGATGCTGCTGGCCCAACAGGTGTGTGCTTGACTGCCACTCTGACTGCTCAGCCTAACACAGCCATTCCCTGTGACTCTGTTGTTCTGTTTCCTCTCATGACACTCATTCAAAGGGCTTCCCATGGTGGTAAATGCCTATAATCCCAGCTACTCAGAAGACTGAGGCAGGAGGATTCAAATCCCAAGACAAGCCTGGGCAACTGAATGAAAACTCCACCCTAAAAAACTAGAACACAACCATTTTAATCATCCTGTGAACAACTTAACAAACAAAACTTTACTTTACCACTGTTGAAAAACTTCCCTGGTTTATTCCTGCTTCTAAAGGGAAAATAGTATAAAAAAAAAAAAGAGACTTACTCCAACCTACCTTTCCAGTTGTATCCTCACAAGTTCCAATACCTACATTTTGCTCCAGGCACACCTAACACTAAAATGGCTCACTGAATATTCCATGTACCATATTCTGTGCCTCTGATGTTCCTGTTGTCTAATGAAATCCTGAATGTCCTTCAAGGCCCAGATCAACTGTCAGCTCCTCAGAAAATGTTCCTAAACCTTCAGAGACAGAATTATGTTCCCTCATTCAGATATACCATCCATCATCTTGCCCAGAGAGACAGTAACGGTATAATTGTTACGACACACTGCTAGGCCATGGAGATTTACAAGCTAAATAATTTTAGACAAATTATCAACACCCCTAGGCCTCAGTTACCTCACCCTGTAATATGGGATAACACCACTCCTTGCTCAAGACTGTTGTGAGGAGTAAGAATTAAAAATTACTTTAGGGGCTGGAAGATGGCTCAGCAGTTAAGAGCACTGGCTGCTCTTGCAGAGGACCCGGGTTCAATTCCCAGCATCCACATGGCAGCTAACAACCATTCTTAACTCCAATTCCAGGGGATCCGACATCCTCTTCTGACTTTTGTGTGCCTTGTACAACATGGGTGCACTTATATACATACAGGCAATACACTCATACACATACAATAAAAATAATAAAATATCAGGGCTGGAAGAATGGCTCAGCAGTTAAGAGCACTGACTGCTCTTGCAGAGGACCTGGGTCTATTCCCAGCACTCACATGGCGGCTACAAACCATCCTTAACTCCAGTTCCAGGGGACTCCGAAGCCCTCTTCACCTCTGAGCATTGCACGACATGGGTGCACTCACATACATGCAGGCAATACTCTCATATATATAAAATAAAAATAATAAATATTGAAAAAATAATAAAATTTTATTATTAATACAATATGACAAAAATGAAACAATATGCGCTAGATACTGGTTCATAGAAGCTGTATGGATTAGTCTCTGGGCTACATTATAGAGATCAGTTATTTCTGATCTCTATAACTTATACCAGGTCCAAAAGCATGAAAAATTTTTTCAAATGAAAATGAAGTTGGAGTTGACAATTACCATAACAATGGAGTGAACTGAAGTTAATTAGGTTTAAGAATTTGAGAATATTTTACACTGAGATGAAATCAGGCTATATATATACCATGTATCTCTCGACCCTAGGCATTAATAGCCCCAATGAGTATTGTTCTAATGGTCTGCCTCATGGCAACTTTTATTACAATTTTTTCTTGGCTTCTTTTAGACTCTTGAGTTATTAATTTCTGGACCTGTAGGCCTCTGCTAATTTGCATGACTTTTAAACTAATCATCAGATTTAAAAAGCAATTTTGCAATTTAAATTCATGGCACTTAATTGACTTCCTACCTCTAGGCACTAATTTATCCTGAGACAGCTCATCTGGCCTACCAGTTCACACAAGTGCACAGTGTTGCTGCTGTGTTTGGGACCTGCACTGAACGCAGTGTGAAGCTCAGAGCTGGAGGTGGTGGCTCCGAGGGACTCCTGGTGTGCTTGCTGGAGCAGCGGTCCAGTACTAGGCGAGAGGGGCCACCCGAGCTGGGCATAAACCAGGGCTTGGTCCAGCATAGGGCGAGAGGGGCCACCCGAGCTGGACATAACCAGGGCTTGATCCAGCACTAGGGCGAGAAGGGCCACCCGAGGTCCCCCTGGCCACGCCCCGAGCTCGGGACCTGCTAACTGGCAGGTGGCCTGGAGACGTCCTGACCCCGGTCACCCGGCACCGGCACCGCCCACGGGCCGAGCACGGGGGACAGAGGCGAGGGGCGCGTACCAACCTCCACGAAGGCGTCCGTTAGGTCACTGGCGCGGTCCATCACCGGCAAATGGCGCCCGGCCACTATCTTCACCTTCAGCTTCCCTGGCATCGCGTCGGCTTCGGCCTCTCCTAGGATTCCTGCAGAAACAAACAAGCGAGTCTGCGCCGAGCGGGGCGCGCGGGGGTGCGCGGAGGAGCGGGAGCGCGCGGGGGACGTCGGGAACGCGCAGGGGCCGCCGGGAGCGCGCGCCCACCGACAGCGGAAGGCGCGCGCGGCCGCCGCACTCACGCTCTGAGCAGGAGCCGGGTTGTCCCTCGCGGCCGCTGAGGCCTCATTCCGGAGAAGCAGCTAGAGGAACAGCGCCGGCAGGTTCTGCTACCCCGGCCCCAGCGTGCTGCAGACTGCCGACAGATCCAGCCAGCATCCCGCCGCGCCTCCGTGCCTTTCTCCTCCCACCCTCCAAAAATGGCGGCGCGCAGGGCGGGGAGCGATCGAACACTCGGCGCTCTGCCCCCTCAGCGGGCAGGATTTGAATTCCCGGGGAAAGACGAAAGGGGCGGGGCTGAGCTTGGGAGCAAGGAAATGAGTCGAGCCCTGCATCATCCACCCAGCCTCCCGCTGGGGCGCTTGGTTTGCCAGGCCCTGGACAGATGTGGCCGCTGTGAAAACAGCCGGGTTGGCGGTTCGCGAGACCACTCCAGTGCGGGTGGTGGAGAGTGTCGGGTGTGGCTGGGCACGCCCGTTCACGTTAGAGGCCGAGGCAGGAGGATTGCCGTGAGTTCTTAGTTCAAGCCGTGTCTCGACAAAGTATGTGTTATCTGAGTTGTAAGTCTATAACCATCATACATATATTGGTATAAATACCATTTATAACATGTAGTACAGCCCCACCCCAGAGCATCTCGGACGTAAGGATGCTTGGCCGAAAGGCTTCGTTCAGCCCTGCGCACTTGAACCCAGTATCGAGGCCGCCGCGGGCAGGGAGTGTGAGGAGGGGCAGGTAGAAACCCAGAGCCTGCTGGCCTGGTGTGAACTCACCGGTGTGAATCTGCTTTTGAGTCAGGCTCTTGCCGCACGTGGTGCTAGCTAGCCTGGGCCCCGCTTTGATGCTCAGGCTGGCTCTGAACTCCCGGCTCCCTAGTACTGGGATGAGAGGCTGAGCAGGACCACGCCCGGCTCTCACTGGAATTACCGAGCATTTAGGACCCTGGAGAGAAGGCGCTGGATGAAAGTACACGAGTAATGAGCAGTAAGTATGGTCAGTGCACGATACGAACCTAAACAGTACCGACATGCTGTGGACGGACCCGCTAAACGTACATGGTGAGACTCTGTTCAGACGACCAGGAACAGGTCCAGGGCCAGAGCACACACTGGATGGAACTGGATCACTCCATAGCACCAGCCACAGCCAGCATGGTTTCCCCAACAGCAGCGTTAGAAGCGCCAAGTGGAAAGAGTTCAGCCCTAGGTTCATGGGGAATGGAAATTCCTAAATGAAGATATCGATATCGGCATGATGTTTTTAACTTCAAAAATACTAAAACAGGAAGGAATCGTTAGTTACTCCGAACAACAGTGAACCGGAAATACCTTTTTAAGGCAAAAACGGCCTGGAGAAGGAATATGCTTGCGTAAGAAGTTGAACTCTTGGGAAATGACGTGCTGAAAAGAAAAAAATCTGAAAGATGAGTTGCTGCTGACGTTTAGGACTAGAGACACTTTTACCCACTTAGACTATGACAGAAAGGGCACGATGCCCCATCATTTCCCTAGACCCCCCTATCCCTTCTTTTCTCAACACTGACTTTCCCTTAAAATGCGTTTGCCACCTCCTACACGTTCGCTAGCATGTACTTGGTGTTTTGTTTTTTTAACCAGTTCTACATGAAAGTTGTGTGTAAGCCTGCCCCTGCTGTGTCTCCTCAGCCAATGCGTCCCCATTTGCCCTTTTCCTTTCCTGCTGAGTGAGATTTCTTATCTGTTCCAAGATCTTCTGGTGATCTTTGTCCAGTTTTAGCCTAATGATGATACCCACCTTGATGCGATAACACCCACACGGACAGTTATGCCGTCAGTCTCCTTCTGCTGCCCCTGTTCAGTGTTGATGATTCATTTCTTCTGTGAACCTGGACTACTCTGTCAACACGCTCTTTTTAGTGTTCTGAATGTCATCTTTTTGCTGGGCATAGAGCAAACATTACACTTCTGTCTCAGCTCTTTGGAAAAAGGAAAACAATCTTTCTCCATTGTGGGAAGGTGCAGTGAAATGCCTTTTACCTTGCTTTGCTCAGAACTCATAGACTGACCTTCATCGTGGTCACCTACCAGCAATTGTAGCCAGACAGCAGAGTCTTTTATTTTTTTTTATTTTTATGTGTGTGTTTTGCCTGCATATGTGTAAGCACACCCATGCCCACAGAGACAGAAGAGGGTGTTGGATCCCCTGGAACTGGAGTTGTTAGCTATCATGTGGGTGCTGGGAATTGAACCCACATCCTCTGCAAGAGCAACTGGTGCTCTTAACCACTGAGCCATCTCTCCAGCCTCCTTTTTTATTGTTTTGATGGCAGGGTTGAGATGGCTTTTCTAATGAAAATGTATTGCCATATTACCAGTTCATTTTTAAAAATACAAAAGCAGCCATGGTGGTGCACACCTTCAATCCCAGCACTCGGGGGCAGAGGCAAGTGGATCTCTGTGAGCTCAAGGCCAGCCTGGTCTACATAATTCCAGGACAGCTGGGGCTACAGGGAGACCCTGTCTCAAAAAAAATAAATTAAAAAAAAAAAACAAAAACCAAAGCCAGGCAAGAGGACTGCTGAGAGAGTTCAAGGCCAGCCTGGGCTACAAAGTGAGACTGTCTGGGGGAAAAAAAAATCACAGACCTGGGGCTGTAGTTCAGTGGTCAAGCACTTGCCTAGCATGCACTGGCCCTGGGTTCAGTCAACAACAAATCAAACAACAACAAATCAAAAGATATACAGCAAAATCAAAACAAAAAAACCCCTAAAGTTTAGCAATAATTTTTAATAGAACATAATTCACTGAATTACAAGATGTGGTGATGTAGAAAATATTTGCAAATGGCACAATTAGAGGTTAGCAGCCTCAGCCTCCTAATTAGTTGACTGTAAGGTACTTGTACATACCTGCTGCCCAAGGCCTCATCAACAGAAGATTATAATTAAGATGCTTCCTGAAGACTTTTTTTTAGTGGAATTAAGCCTGGCTTCAGTTTAACTGTTTCCTAATAATTGTACTAGTTTGTTTTAATTAATGCTGGGAAGAGCACTTACTTTCTTGACATCCTGATCTTTCCTCTGATTACTTTCTTCAATTTCGTATCCTGCCCTTCTTGCAGATTAGATTTTTTAAAACTATTTTATTATTTTTATTTTATGTGTATGAGTGTATCGCCTACATGCATGTGAGTGCACCCATGTTGTGCCATGCCTCAGAGGTCAGAAGAGGGCATCAGATTCCCCTGGAACTGGAGTTAAGGATGGTTCGTAGCCGCCATGTGGGTACTAGGAATTGAACCCAGGTCCTCTGCAAGAGCAACCAGTGCTCTTAACCTCTGAGCCATCTCTCCAGCCCTGCAGATTAGATTTTATAAAATAGAAGTTAATGTATATTGTGTGTGTGTGCTGCATGAATTTAGAACTTGATAGCTTTTAAGTCTCGCCAAAATCCTGTAAGAATTGTCACTTTGTTTTCTATAGTGTTGGGGATGGGACTGTACTTTCAAAAAAAAATTATGCCGGGCGTGGTGGTGCACGCCTTTAATCCCAGCACTCAGGAGGCAGAGGCAGGGGGATCTCTGTGAGTTCAAGGCCAGCCTGGTCTACATAGTGAGTTCCAGGACAGCTGGGTTACAGGGAGACCCTGTCTCAAAAAGACCAAAAAAAAAACATTTTTATTTATTGTGTGCATGTATGTATGTATGTATGTGGGCCCACACGCAGCACAGCACATGCGGAAGTCGGGGATGGAAGTCAGGTGGCTTGGCATCAGGTGCCTTTCCTGGCTGAGACATCTTGCCAGCCCTGCTCCTGCATTGCATTTTATAGATGAGTAAGTTGGTTTTGTTTGTTTCTTGAAATGGGGTCTCATTCTTAGCCCAAGCTTGCCTGGGAGTCACTATCCCAGGCCAGATTAAAACACAACTATCCTGCCTCAACCTCCCAAGTGCTAAGATGACAGGCATGTGTCACAGTGCCAGGCTAGTGAACTAGTTTTGCAAAGCTACAGTAATTACACAGAGTCACAGGGCTGATAAAGAGGGAGGCAAGATTAAATCTCAGCAATGACTCCAAGAACCTGTGGTCCTTAAAAGGTACCTGTAGTTTCCCAACAAAGGATGCTTTTCCCTAGTCCTGGAATGTCTTTTTCACAGTCATTTTAGCAAGCACTTATGCATTCCTAACAGCACAAAGATGCCATCTGCATTTGCTCTTCTGAAGGAATGTATTCTCCGGACTCACCTCTGCTGCTCCTAAATCTAGTGCCTCTGTGGTGGCGCTTTCCTGTCTCTCCTCTCCAAAACTTTGAGCACCTTTGAGGAAAGGACTGTTTCTCATTCATCCGTTATTTCTCACTTCTTGCCCTACATCCTTTCTGCAATCAGCAAATGCTTGAATTCAACTGAGTAAATTAACTCACCTACCGTTCTTACTTTGCTCTCTTCATTCCCGTCTTCCTAAAATCTTGCTTTTACTCTCGCTCCATTCCTTGAAGGCTGAACTTCCCACTGCTCGTCTGTGCTCCATGCCCTCTCCTCCACTGCAGACATGACACACCTCTGTAGACTCAGGGTTAGTCAGCACTCTGACTACCGACTACTACCATCCATAGCTCTGGTGGTAGGTCCAGTGGACACTTAGTTTTCACTTGACCTGACGTGGTAGACTCTTGACGCTGTCACCAATACTATGTCCCTTGGCACTCAGACATCATGCTTCTCTTACCTATTCTGGTATACACCTGGCTCTTCCAGCTTCTCAGCATCCTTGCCTATTAAATCCGGGTTGTTCTGGTGACCCCACCCACCCAGCACTTCAGTTCCCATCTATGTAGCTGACAACTCCTAATGCTTTACCTTTAACCAATAACACTCTTGTGGGATCTTGATCCTATTTCCATTTGGAGAGTGAACTACCTGAACTGAACTACCATTCCCCAGAACTGCAACAGTGATGACCAAAACAGCAAAGCTTGGCCGCCCCCTGTAGTACGAATCTCAAACAGTAGCAACCCCAAATACCTATGCCATTGCTCAAGACTGAAACTCATTGATTTCACATTAAAGTAAGTTCAGTTCAGTTCTTAACTTTTTTCACATTTTGAGGTGACTGAGGGTAAAACCCAGGGCCTTGTGCATTACTAGGCAGGTGCTATTTCAATGACCCACTCCCCACCCCCAACCCCACTTCACTTACTTTTGAAACAGCAAATCAGCTTTGTAAAGAATTAAATAATGTGAGATTAGAAAGGGGAATGGTGACTACCGACTACTACCATCCATAGCTCTGGTGGTAGGTCCAGTGGACACTGAGTTTTCACTTGACCTGACGTGGTGGACTCTTGACGCTGTCACCAATACTGTGTCCCTTGGCACTCAGACATCATGCTTCTCTTACCTATTCTGGTATACACCTGGCTCTTCCAGCTTCTCAGCATCCTTGCCTATTAAATCCGGGTTGTTCTGGTGACCCCACCCACCCAGCACTTCAGTTCCCATCTATGTAGCTGACAACTCCTAATGCTTTACCTTTAACCAATAACACTCTTGTGGGATCTTGATCCTATTTCCATTTGGAGAGTGAACTACCTGAACTGAACTACCATTCCCCAGAACTGCAACAGTGATGACCAAAACAGCAAAGCTTGGCCGCCCCCTGTAGTACGAATCTCAAACAGTAGCAACCCCAAATACCTATGCCATTGCTCAAGACTGAAACTCATTGATTTCACATTAAAGTAAGTTCAGTTCAGTTCTTAACTTTTTTCACATTTTGAGGTGACTGAGGGTAAAACCCAGGGCCTTGTGCATTACTAGGCAGGTGCTATTTCAATGACCCACTCCCAACCCCCAACCCCACTTCACTTAGTTTTGAAACAGCAAATCAGCTTTGTAAAGAATTAAATGATGTGAGATTAGAAAGGGGAATGGGACTGGAGAGATGGCTCAGTGATTAAGAGCACTGACTGCTTTTGCAGAGGACCAGGGTTTGATTCCCAACACCCACATGGTGGCTACAAACCGTCCTTAACTCCAGTTCCAGGGGAATCTGAAGCCCTCTTCTGACCTCTGCGGCACTGCATGACACAGGTGCACTCACATACATGCAGGCGATACACTCATACACATAAAAATAA
>NW_008340972.1:2734827-2745467 GCF_000622305.1 Nannospalax galili | reverse complement strand
CATCTAAAATAAAAATAATAAAATATTTAAAATATATATATATATATACTTTATTTATTATGTCTATCACTGTATTGCCTGCATGTATGTGAGTGCACCCATGTCGTGCAATGCCGCAGAGGTCATAAGAGGGCTTCGGATTCCACTGGAACTGAAGTTAAGGACAGTTCGCAGCCGCCATGTGGGAATTGAACCCAGGTCCTCTACAAGAGCAGTCAGTGCTCTTAACCATGGAGCAATCTCTCCAGCCTATGCGTGCTTTATCTTTAATTTTTTTTGAAATGACCAAAAAGGATTGAAACAAAATAACTATTGTAAAAATGTAATTGGCATGCTATTTTGAAAATAACTCACTTTAATTTTTGCTCTTCTATCTTGTACTTAAAAGATAAGTTTTGGAGATCCATCCCTCCAGCAGAAACAACTTCCCTGAGCTGTTACCATGTGATCACCCCACCTCACAGTCCCTGTGGAAGAACCATCAGTCTGGGAAAACAGATGTGAGAGGAAAGGACAGCATGTGTTTTTTCTTTTAAATGAAATGCTAATTTGGCAATGTTGCTGCTTGACCCGCTTGATGACATAGCTGTGGGGCCTGAGCAGAAGATTGTCAAGGGATGGAGAATTGGCTGCTAGATCTGCACATTAGCCAATTCCATTATACTCATTTAAAGAAGTGAAGAAATCTGTATCATCTTGGGTTTTCCATCCAAACAAATTGCAACTGTAACAGCTTTTGTGTTTACCCTCATTCCATTCGAACCTTCAATTAGGTTTTGAACTGTCAGCAGAACACCAAGGAGCAAAGTGCAATCTTCTATGTCCAGAGTCAAATCTTCAGAGCGGCAAGGGGACGGGCCGAGGGTCTGAGCTGAGGCGGAGCGTTAGAAGCAGAGGTTGAGAGAGGGGTGTCATGAGAGAGGCACTTTAGAAGCAGTGTGCAAACTGCAGTCAAAGGTGAGAAGATATTGCCCTGTGGAGCCAGAAGGGCAGAGGTGGGCTAGGAGGACCCGGAGGACAGAGGACATCCTGGAGGAATTCAAATGTGGAAACTCAAATGTTTCCTCAAGGTCTCACTTTCCCTGTAAATGGCAGAGTCATTTGAAGTTTTAAAGGGGAGGAAGGCTGTGATGAAGGGTACACACCAGAGTAGGGCAGCTTTATTCCAACTTGCTGAACTATCTCAGCTAAACTAACCTAGCCTAAGTTACTCCATTTTGCCCAAAGCAGCCATTTCAGGAGAAGTGCCCTTTACCCTACTTATGAACGACACCTAGAAGGGAGAAGCAACTTTGAATACTGAGAAATGGCCTGACTGCATGCCACAGGGTATTGTAATCTAGGCTGCTTATCTAAACCTGCTTCGCTTACCTATTCTAGGCTGGCAGTTGACTAACCACTTATCTCGCTTCTGTAAACCTGCTTCGCTTACCCAAGCCCTTATCCACACAATGACCGATAGTTGATTGGCAAATTCAAAGTTTGCTATGTTCAGATTTTGCTGTGTTGCATAAACCTGATTGGCCCACCTGTTCTGCTTCCTGTATTCCCATAAATATTCTGGTTGACTGGTGTTTGAGGCTGCTTCTATTCTCGACATAGACAGCCAGGTCGGCCATAATAAAACTTTAACTTGATGCTTTCAATTAAGTGGTGCTGATGATTTTTTTCGGAATCTGGCATATAACACTTGCAGGGAAGCTAGGTAAACAACAGAATGTTCTAAAGAAAGGCAAACAACAGGATGTCTAAAGAGAAGTAGAGAACAGGGTGTTTGGAGAGGAGGTTAAAACATCCCATCCTGCAGGGAACTTTGTTTAGCTCAGGAATTAAATAACTCAATAGCTTTGGGAAGTCCATGAAATCAACAGGGTTCACTAGGCCCCTCCCTCCCAAGCACATACAAACCCCAAGGACTCCTGAGAGACATTTCAGATGAGCTGAAGAACCTAGAAGAAACAAAGATCAGCCTAGACGAGATGGAGGCCGGCCAAGCCACTGGAGATGGAGGCGCAGATGAGTGCATGGAATAGGCCTGTTGCTTTGCCACTTCTGTGAGCTGTCACCCATGCTGGGGTGAACTTCAAATTGTGGTTGTCTTTGAGTCATTTCTGCGCCTGTAAGTAAGCCCTCACCCATATCCTCTAAGTAACCTCGATAAAACTCATTGGTTCACCAACTTGGATTTTCCTGGTAGCCTTACCTTGGCCTGTGGGTTGGTTCCCTGTCCAGGATAAGGAGATGTTTGTTCACATCTCTCCAGGAAGTGCACAGAACAGAACTTCTCAGAGATGGAGCTTCACATTTTACCACACAAGAGCAGTAAGTACTTCACCGCTGAGCCACCTCTCCAGCCCCCAGACATCCTAAGAAATGGAAACAAATTTAAGTACATGTGCATGTATAATTTTTAAATGACAGATAAACAAAACTAGTAAAATGTTTGCATCTTAGAGAAACAAAGTAAACAGACAAGTTAGGAGTAAAGGAAAGTGTCTGAATATATTTTACAGCATCAACTTTGGAACCTTGGAAGTGATTTATATAACCATAAAATAATATAAAAATATTACTTGAAAGAAAAGCGAAATAAGGGCTGGAGAGATGACTCAGTGGTTAAGTACACTCAGTGTTCTTCCAGAGGACCCATGTTTAATCCCAGCACCCACATGGTGGCTAACCTCTGTCCGTAACTCCAGTTCCAGGGAGTCTGACACCCTCTTCTAGCCTCTTCGGGCATTTTGCGCACATGGTATACTCACATACATGCAGGCAAAGCACTCAAACACATAAAAATAATTTTTTAAAAAGTTAAATAGGAGCTGGAGAGATGGCTCAGTGGTTAAGAACACTGGCTGTTCTTGCAGAAGACCCGGGTTTGAATCCCAGCACCCACATGAACCTGCTTCGCTTACCCAAGCCCTTATCCACACAATGACCGATAGTTGATTGGCAAATTCAAAGTTTGCTATGTTCAGATTTTGCTGTGTTGCATAAACCTGATTGGCCCACCTGTTCTGCTTCCTGTATTCCCATAAATATTCTGGTTGAGTGGTGTTTGAGGCTGCTTCTGTTCTCGACATAGACAGCCAGGTCGGCCATAATAAAACTTTACCTTGATGCTTTCAATTAAGTAGTGCTGATGATTTTTTTCGGAATCTGGCATATAACACTTGCAGGGAAGCTAGGTAAACAACAGAATGTTCTAAAGAAAGGCAAACAACAGGATGTCTAAAGAGAAGTAGAGAACAGGGTGTTTGGAGAGGAGGTAAAACAGCCCATCCTGCAGGGAACTTTGTTTAGCTCAGGAATTAAAGAACTCAATAGCTTTGGGAAGTCCATGAAATCAATAGGGTTCACTAGGCCCCTCCCTCCCAAGCACATACAAACCCCAAGGACTGCTGAGAGACATTTCAGATGAGCTGAAGAACCTAGAAGAAACAAAGATCAGCCTAGACGAGATGGAGGCCGGCCAAGCCACTGGAGATGGAGGCGCAGATGAGTGCATGGAATAGGCCTGTTGCTTTGCCACTTCTGTGAGCTGTCACCCATGCTGGGGTGAACTTCAAATTGTGGTTGTCTTTGAGTCATTTCTGCGCCTGTAAGTAAGCCCTCACCCATATCCTCTAAGTAACCTCGATAAAACTCATTGGTTCACCAACTTGGATTTTCCTGGTAGCCTTACCTTGGCCTGTGGGTTGGTTCCCTGTCCAGGATAAGGAGCCACATGGCAGCTAACAACTGTCCATAACTCCAGTTCCAGGGGATCCAATGGCCTCTTCTGACCTCTGCAGGCATTGCACCACACAGGTGCACTTACATACATGCAGGCAATACACACATACACATAAAATAAAAATAATGAAAATATTTTTTAAAGTGAAATAAAGAAACCTAATTTGTAAGATGAGAAAAAAAATCACACAGAAAAGAAGTTCTTCAACAACATAAGAATTTATTTAAACATACTTAATTGAAAGTATCCTAAGAACAAAACTAATTGCCAGGAAATCTTAAACTCTTTTCTTAGTAACACTGTTGTTAGTAATACTACTACTATACATATGGAATTATATATGCACATGTGCATACGTGTGTGTGTGTGTGTGTGTACTTATATGTATGAAAAGAGAATGATAGAGACACCATGGTCACATTTACATCAGTTTCATCAGGAAGATTTTCAGAGTAAGAAAAAAATAGATAAAATACAAGAATTATGTACACACAATGCAGTAATTCCAATTTATAGTTTAAAATACCAATGACTGGAGAGATGACTTAGTGGTTAAGAGCTCTTGCTGCTCTTTCAGAGTTTAGTTGGGCAGCTCTCATAACTGCCTGTAACTCCAGCTCTAGGGGATCCAGTGTCCTTCTCCAGCCTCCACAGACACTGAATTCACTTGCACAAACCCACACAGAGGCACACAATTTAAAAAGTTTTTTTAATCTTTATAATACCAATATGAATGACATGTTTATAATCTATGTTCTCTTTATGGTTTTGAGTTTTGGGTTTTTTGACATAGCCCAAGTTGGTTTGGAACTCACTATGTAGATCAGGGTGATCCTGAATTCCTGATCTCCTGTCCCCACATCAGGCCTGACTTTATTTCTACCTTTTAAAATAGTTTTTCCTGCCAAGGGCAGTGATGCATGCCTAAAACCTCAGCATTAGACAGACTGAAGCCAGAAAATACCTTGAGCTCAAGTGTTCAAGACCAGCCTTTTTTTTTTTCATTCAAGAAAAAAATGTTTTCAACTCTATGAATTGAACTGTGATAGAAATATTGACCAAGCAGGGCCACCAAACTCTCCTAGTACCAAAACTGTGTTCTATGTAAGAGCCAAGACTTATCTTTAAAGAAATGGCTGTCTTAGGCCTGAACAAGTTACACTGGTAATGCTAGGAGGCAAGGACTTTGGGGTTGTGACAAAGTGTCTTAAAAGCCAAGGGCCCCCTCTGCCCAAAGGTAGAGCAATTTGAGCATTAAGAAGATCAATAACCAGTTGGATCTAGTGGTACATACTTGCAATCCCAGTATTCTGAAGCTGAGGCAGGAGGATCATGAGTTCAAGGACAGCCTGGGCTACATAGTAAAAATCTATCCCAAAATATATACATACATATATAAATGAATAAAAACAATAAAATCAGTCACTGCAATGAATTCAAACACATCAAATTTGTAAAAATTCCAAAATCCATAATGATATTAATGGCAACACTGGGAAAAAAAGTTAAAAAACCTAACCAAACCAAACTCATTGATCCCTTTTAAACAATGGTAGGAAAGCAACACATAATTCTAAACACAGAAAACTAAACACAGATGATCTTCGATCCACAACCGACTTGTGACTTTTCAATATTACATTGATGAAAAAGCAATATGCGTTCAGTCGGTGTCATACATAAGATTTTGAACTTTAATCCTTTCCAGGGTTAGTGGTACACCATCACAATGCTGGGCAAAACAGTGAGCACAGGTCCTTGTCAGTCACATGACTGTAAGATTGACCAGCCAATACAGCACATGTGTTGCTAAGCTACAGTAATCAGTAGGTTAGGTCTTTTGTTAGCACTAGGACTTACTATGATGTACCCTAATACAGGCATGGGGCCTTGCCCATGGAGCTCCTGATATATAAAGCCCCTGCCAGTTACTCTTGAGCAACGACACCAAGAAATTGATAGCCACGTAGATGTTGTAGACAAACTCACCAGCTGCCATCTTCATGCGACAAAAGCAACAGCCAGGCACAGAACTGTCTTCATCTGGAACCTGACTGTAGACATTACTTCACGGACTTTAACCACCATGTTTTCACTGTGTGTCAGCAAAGAAGGGAACAGGCTGGTCTTATTTAGGCCTGGGCCCAGAATGCTTGATTAGAGACTCAGAGGCCAAAACACAGATAACAGTGGGTTTATCAGGCCCTGGCCCCATCATCAGTCAAGCAGCTGCTTCAAAGAAAATGAACCACTTATCTTGTCTTTTCTGGAAGAACTGCACCACTGGGTGACCCACAGAAATAGCTGATGCGAGAAAGTTTCTCTGTGTAGAACTATTCCAGTTTATAAATGAATGAGGGACGCTAAAACTAAAATACCACCCAATGTCACCCCAGTGAAACCCTGGATTAAGGTAATGAAGATCAATAGTTTCCAACATCACAAGACAGAGGCCCAGGTACCTCACTTGCTGCAGTAGGACATACATGATCCCTTCTATGAAATATTCCTACAAAAAAAAGAACCTGGCCAGGTGTGGTGGTGCACACTTTATAACCCCAGCACTTGGAAGGTAGAGGCAGATGGATCTCTGAATTCAAGGTCAGCCTTGTCTGTATAGCCAGCATGGAGTGAGTCCCTGACTCAAACTACATACATCTATACATAAAGGTAAGAAATGCCTCTAGCCAGGAGCAGTGTCACAGGTCTGTAATTCCAGCACTTGGGAGTGGGGGCTGCAAGATCGGGAGCTCAAGTCATCCTTAGCTACACAGTGAGCTCGATACTAGCCTGGGCTACATGAGATCCTGTCTGAAAAAGACAAGAAAATGCTTCGTCTTTGCCACCCCCCGCCCCCCCACCCCCATCTGGAATGTCCGTGATCTATTCCTTCCCTTTCCTCTAGGCTTCACTTACCGGATTCCTAATCATGGTTCAAAGTTCAGCTTAGACGCCATTTCCTGAAGTCAAGCTTCTCTGAACCCCCAAACAGACTGTCTTCTGTCATCATGCTATGGCCACCTACCGCCCTCCTTCTGATGCTAAGAGTTGCAATCAAATAATCATGTCATCCGTGTCTGATGTCTCTTAACCACCGATGATACACAAGCCCCTGTGAAGCCAGGCATAGTCTCTTTCCACCTCACTGTTGTATCCCTGGCTTGTGATAGACAGAAGGCATTTCATTATATTTTTATTAAAGGAGTAAAGTGTTGTACCCCTGCGTAGGATCCTGCGTGGCGAGCTAGGTGTGGGGCACATAGGAACCCTAGCACTTCGCAGGTTAAGGCAGGAGGATGGCAGCTAGTTTGAGCCTAGTCTGGGCTGTGTAGTGAGTACAAGTCAGCCAGGCCAACAGCCAAGACCGTCTTTAAGAATTAAACAAAGAAGGGACTGAAGGTGCCACAGGGGTTCACAGCACTGGCTGCTCTTGCAGAGGACCCAGGTTTGGTTCCCAGTATCCACATGGTGGCTAACAGCTCCAGTTCCAAGAGATCCAATGCCTTCTTCTGGCCTCCATGGGCACTACATGCAGGTGGCGCATACATACAGGCAAAATACTCAAAACACATAAAATAAAAAGAAATACTTTTTAAAAAAGAAATTAACTTCCTGTTACTGCTTGAATATGGAATGTCCTCCATAAGCTTAAGCGCTGGATGGCAAACTCATGTGTTAAATGCCTGGTCCTCAGATGGCAATAATTTGACATGTGATGAAAATTTTAGGAGGTGGAGCACAGTTGGAGGAAGAAGGTATAAAGAACATGATTTGAAGACTGTACGTGGTCCCCATCCTTCCTCTCAGCTCCTGTCCTCCAGGGGGCATCCGCCACGGTTCTCACCGCCAGGAGGTTCTCCCCAAGGGCGTGGAGCCCAAAGACCATGGGCTGAGGCTATGAGCCAAAATAAAGTTTTGTCTCTTTAGGCCATGTCAGCTGTTTAGTCCAAACAACAAAAACCCTAACATACTTCTTTGTAATAACCTGCTGTGAGTGTGGATATGTTTATTTCTTTCATGTAATTCTGTCATTTTTTGGTGTATTTTGGGCTGCTATGCAAATCTTACAGAAATAAAGTTGTTATAGGTTCCTGAAATTCAACTTTTTAATATTATGACATGGATTGATAGCTTTTTTATTTTAATCTTGAAGTCTGTTTTTTAAAAGATTTTGTTTAGGCCCTGTGTGATGGCACATGCCTTTAATCCCAGCACTTGGGAGGTAGAGGCAGGCAGATCTCTGTGAGTTCAAGGCCAGCCTGGTCTATACAGCAAGTTGCAGGCAGCTGGGGCTACAGGGAGACCCTGTCTCAAAAAGACCCCCCAAAAAGTTTTTTATTTGGGATATCAAACACAAGCAATGGCTCAGTGGTTAAGAGTGCATACTGTTCTTGCGGAGGGCCCAAATTCAGTTCCTAAAACCCATGTCAGGCAGCTCACAACTGCCTATAACTCCAGCTCCAAGAGGACCCAATGCCTCTGACTTCTTCAGGCACCCATACTCATGTGCATGGGGCCACATATACATAATGTAAAATAAAAATAAATCTTGTTTACAACAACAAACTTTCTATTTTAAAAATAATTTTATTGTGTGTGTGTGTGTGTGTGTGTGTGTGTGTGTGAGTGTTTGACTGCATGTATGTTAACTGCACCATGAATGCAATAATGTGTGCAGGTCAAAAAAGAGCATCAGATCCTCTGGAACTGGAGTTATAGACGGTTATTAGCTGCCATGTGGATGCTGGGAACTGAACCTGTGTCCTTTGCAAGAGCAGTCAGTGCTCTTAATCACTGAGCCATCTCTCCAGCCCCTTTAAAAAAAAAATTATTTATCTATTTAGGTCTTTCTGAAACAGAGTCTCCCTGTAGCCCTAGCTGGCCTGGAATTTGCTATGTAGTTCAGGCTGATCTTAAATTCACAGAGATCCACTGCTTCTGCCTCCCAAGTGCTGGGATTAAAGGTGTGTGCCACCACGCCCGGCCTAAAAGTTTTTTTCATTATGTGTATGTGTGTCTGTGGAGGAGTATGTGAATGTGAGTGCAGGTGCCTGCAGAGCCTAGAAGAGGACACTGAATCCCTGAGCCGGAGTTATGTGCACTTGAAGCTGTGCAGTGTGGGTGCTGGAAATTAGATTCCAGTGTGGGAGAACAGCACTGCTCAATCACCGCCAAGCTGTCTCTCCAGCCCTTGAAGTACATTTCTTTTGTATTAATATAAGGAGGTCAACTTCTATTAGGTCAGTAATCTAGTGGTATATTTCTTTTAGGCAGCTTTCAAATTTATAGTTGTTATTGTGAGCAATGCCATTGAATAAGTGCATTTGTGAATGAAAACAACTGATGTTAGTGAAGTCTCATCAAAATGATGATTTCTTGATACTTTTTTAACCACCTTTTGGCCCTTTCAAATATATTAAGCTCTTGTTTTATTTTTTCGAGACAGGGTCTCAATATGTAGCCCAAGATGGCTCTAAATTCACTGTGTAGGCCAGACTGGCCTTGAACTCGTGATTCGCCTGCCTCAGCTCCCCCGTGCAGGGATTACATATGTGTGCTCACATGCCCAGCCTAACTCTTCCCTTTTCAAAACCGGTTAGGGCCTTTTGCCATCGGGGCTCTGCCTTCCCTCACACCACTGTTGTTTTGAGACCTCTCCTCCCTTCTAACCACAAGGCAACTCTAGCAGAAGAGTCTGAGGTGTAAAAATAGATGCTTTACTTGTATATTTTAAGAAACTGGGTTAACATGGTAATTTGCCTATGATTTGTGAACGCTCCTCCTTTCCTTCCTGTGATATGTAAACAAGGTCTAATTTAAAAACCCTATTCAGTGACTATGTTTTCTACAAACACAAAAGTCTTGAGGCAAAAACAAGTGTGATTGTGTCTTGAAGGGAAATAAGGGAAAAAGATGGCTAACTGCTTCTTTTGTTCTTATTGTTGTTGGAGAATTAAATTTAAATGTGATTTGATATTATCTTTCTCATCTCTGGAAAAAAAATCACTTGTTTTTCTCATTATTGATCTTGTTACCCTAGTTTAGGATGGCCCTATTCAAATTCCACTCACATCTTTTTTTTTTTTTTTTTGAGACAGGGTCTCCCTGTAGCCCCAGCAGGCCTAGCATTTGCTATGGAGACCAGGCTGGCCTCAATCTCACAGAGATCTGGCTGCCCCTGCCCCCCAAGTGCTGGGACTAAAGGTGTGTACCACCATGTCCAGCTCCACTCACATCTTTTAAAAAAATATTTTATGTTTATGAGTGTATGTGTTGCCTATATGTATTGGAGTGCACCTGTGTCATGCAATGCCCAAAGAGATCAGAAGAGAATGTCAGATCCATGGAACTGGAGTTATGGATGGTTGTGTTGTACCTCATCCACTGGACCCCAGAAAGACCACCGAGGACCCAACACACCAAAATGCAAAAGCAAAGGTTTATGGTTTATTCGGGCTTAAGCTTGGGCTCTCAGACCTCACCAACTCAACGGATCCATGCTGAGAGCCCAGAGTAAGGGAGAGTGGAGCCTTTTATAGGTTTTAGACAAAGAAGGGGAGGGGGGATACCGAAGATACATGTTGGTTGGTTCAAGGAGCCCACGCATGCCAGCATAATTTTAAACCGATTGGATGTATAAGATGCAGCCCTGGAAGTTTCTTATTGGTAGGTGCTATTCTCAGGGCTATGGAATGTGCTGACTGTTACCTGTGGGGCCAGGAGTCTCCGTTTTTACCTTATAGGGCAGTTTTTATGTGCGGGCTTGCTTAATCTATAGTTTCCTGGAAGGGAGGTGAGGAATAGCGGGCAGGGGTCATGGCATGCCAGGGTATGTCTAGGCATGTCTAAAGCAGCAGCCAAGCATTTTAAAGAAGCTAAAAGAGCAATTAGTGGGGGTCTCGAG
>NW_008340972.1:2726224-2728028 GCF_000622305.1 Nannospalax galili | reverse complement strand
CCACTTCTGGTTCATACGGAGTGAACCGCCGGAAGGCATCTTGTAACCTCTCTAAGTATGCAGCCGGGCTCTCTTCAGGCCCCTGTCTGATATCATAGACCTTAGACATATTGGCGGGTTTTCTAGCTGCTGCTTTGAGACCCGTTAGCAGAGTCTGGCGATAGACTAGGAGCCTTTCCTTACCTTCTGCTGTGTTGTAGTCCCAGTTGGTATGGCTAGGGGGAAAGCTGGCATTAATGATGCCTGGGTCTGTGGTAGGGTCCCTGGCGGGGCCTGGAGCCAATTTCCGGGCTGCCTCCAGGATCCTGTTTCGCTCCTCAGTAGTGAACAGGACACTCAGGAGCTGGTGGCAGTCGTCTCAGGTGGGCTGGTGAGTGAAAAGAACAGTTTCCAATAAGTTAATCAAGTCCCTGGGGTTTTCAGAGAAAGGCGCATTCTGTGAGTGCCAATTGTAAAGATCACTGGTGGCAAAGGGCCAGTAATCAAAGGTCTGATTGCCCTCTCCATCTGGGGGCCCTGCTGGCCGGAGGGGGAGGACAATGGTGTCAGGCTGGGTGGCCGGCCCTCTCCAGCTCCATGTGGCCTGTGCAGGTCCCTGTGAAAGTGATCGTGGCTCCTCAGGGTTAGGAGGGGGCATCTGCACTTGTGGTGCCATTGGCAGGGTGCCCATCTGAGAGGAGTAGGGTGGGTGAAAGATGTCGTTGTCCTCTGTGCCTCCCTGGAGAATGGGTTTCTCTTCCGCCTTTGGTCTGAGAGGGAGGACCTGCAGAGGTGGAGGGGGAGCAGTTCGATTAATCAGGGGAAGGAAGGACTTGACCCAGTCGGGAGGGCCATCAGGTCATTCGATGAGGCCTCACCAGGTCATGATGTATGGGATCTGGTCCTAGTGGCCCGTCCATGGGCGGAAGATGTGGTCCTCTACCCTGGAAATCAAACTCAGGTTAAAAGTCCCTTTTAAGTCCCATAAAGTTGTCCATTTTTTTTCTTTACATCTACACTATTGCTATGGGCAATCGTCTTAATGTCCCCCCAGTGGACTAGTGTAAGATCTAGAGGGGAAGATGGGGTGTTGTCCATAGTATTTATCAGTCCTGTCTGTTTTGTCAACAAAGAAATTAGAACGAAGATCACAAGACACAAGAATGACACAGACAGACAGAGGGCCCAAATTAAACTACTGCAGCTTTCAGATGGTCTGAACTCTCGGCTGTGTGGATTCCCTGGCTTGATTGTGCCAAAGACCATATGGATAGGACTCACGTGTCCCAACAGGGTCTCAAGTTCCTCTGAGGTTTCAGATGGACTAGTGTCCTTGTGGGGTGTCCGGTGGGGAACACCCACCGGATGAGGATGGGGCATCTTCTGAATCCTCCAGGTCACCTTGCTAGTGTTCCAGCAACAAAAAACTGAGATCAGATGGCCGCAACCAAAGGGAAAGTATAGAAAAGACAGGCAGACAAAAAGACAGGCAGACAAACACAGTTTTACAAAAATTTACCCGGCCGGTTGATCACAAACCTTTTGGGGTCGGTTCTTCTCGGAGGTCTCTGGGGGGACCCTGGACGAGCCCCCAAATGTTGTGCCTCATCCACTGGACCCCAAAAAGACCACCGAGGACCCAACACACCAAAATGCAAAAGCAAAGGTTTATGGTTTATTCGGGCTTAAGCTCGGGCTCTCAGACCTCACCAACTCAATGGATCCGTGCTGAGAGCCCAGAGGAAGGGAGAGTGGAGCCTTTTATAGGTTTCAGACAAAGAGGGGAGGGGGATACCGAAGATACATTTTGGTTGGTTCAAGGAGT
>NW_008340972.1:2715478-2726093 GCF_000622305.1 Nannospalax galili | reverse complement strand
GGCTTGCTTAATCTATAGTTTCCTGGAAGGGGGGTGGGGAATAGCAGGCGGGGGTCAGGGCAAGCCAGGGCATGTCTAGGCATGTCTAAAGCAGCAGCCAAGCATTTTACAGAAGCTAAAAGAGCAATTAGTGGGGGTCTGGATGGATTGGGGGGTAGCAGGTGAATGAAGAGGGTCTCGGGGTTCTACAGTTGTTAGCCACCATGTGGATGCTAGGAACCGAACCTGGGTCCTCTGCAAGAGCAGCAAGTACTCTCAACCCCTTAGCCATCTTTCCAGCCCTCAAAATTCTATCCACATCTTACTGCCCCCAACCTCAGTATTTAATGTTAGTACAATGTACAGGATATAAGATACAGAAGTTGGACTCTAGAGGAGTACACTTTGGGGAGGTGGGTGGGACAAGGTTTCATTATGTCACCTAGATTGGTCTACAAATCATGATGTAACCCAGACTAGCCTTAAACTCACTGGGATCTTCCTGCCTCCGTTTCCCTAGAGCCAGGACTATAGACATGAACCACCACACCCTTTTTTATTGTTGTCATTGTTGTTGTTGTTAGGTGGCAAGGGCTCATGTAGCCCAGGCTGGCTTCAGACTCAATTAAGTAGCAGAGGTTGGCCTTGACTTCCTTCACCTCTGTCACCCAAGTGTTGGGGGTATAGGTGTACACCACTACCCCCAGCTATCAGGTTGCAATTTAAATTCCTGAGTAAAATACATATGTATGAAAAATATAACTATAATAAATGAGAACAAAGTGCCAACTGAATAGCTTGAACAATAAATGCTAAGAGGGCTAAAGATCATCTGAGAATAATCATGGAGGAAGCCCCATGTAAAAGGCAGAATTTGGACAGCAGCCATGCTGGTACTGGACCGTAATCCCAGCACTCAGAAGGCTGGGGTAGTGGAATAGTGAGGTCCAGGATCTTGAGAAGACAAATTTAAGTTGGACAGTTTTGATCAGGCAAGATCTGAGCAAGGGAAATTCAGTTTACAGTAACAGGGAAATGATTTTTCAGAGAATGTCCATGCCCTTGTCTAGAAACAGTGGCAAAGCTAATTTGGCTGGACTTGGGGTTTGTTGGTTTGGTTTGGGTTTTTTGAAACAAGATCTCCTGTAGCCCCTGCTGGCTTCGAACTCATTGTGTGGACCAGCCTTGAACTCACAGAGACCGGCCTGCCTCTGCATCCTGAGTGCTGGGATTAAAGGTGTGCGTACCTCCGCTCAGGTGACCTCTTCATGGGTGGGAAGACCAAAAAGAAAATCAATCATCCAGTGCTAATTGGCCCTTTGGCTAAAATGAAACAGACAAGGAAATCTGATACAATGATGGGACTTGGGTATTGTATCCAGGGGAAGGAAACCAAACAGAGGAGGAGGAAAGCAGACCTCTGAAACAGAAGTAAGGCAGCAGAAGGGGAACTGCTATTGGAAAAGTCTGAAAGCCAAGAACAGATGTGGTTCGCTGGGAGAGCACTAGTCAAGCATACACAAAGCTCTGATCCGAAGCACCATATAAACTGCCATGGTGACGCACACTTGTAATCTGAGCACACAGGAAGTACAGGCTGGAGGACCAGGAGTTCAAGGTCATCTTTGACCACACCGTTCAAGTGTTCAATGCCAGGCTAGACAACATGAGATCCTGTGCCCCAAAAACATAAATAAAAGGACAGTGAGTTTGGCTCTATGCATGTGAAGCTGCCGAACTGTTAGGACCTGTTTTGACCTCTAACACTTTGTGTAACACTTTCTGATGCCCTCTCTTCTGTGGGTTGGCTCAGCAATTGCTCTACCTGCCGGACCCATTGTGTAGCTGTTCGCACAAGTAGAGAATTGCCTTGTCTGGGTTATGGCTTTACAAGACTGCTGGTTTGGCTCTGGCAGTAAGTTAGGGGTCTCATAGGATGTCCCAGGGCAGCTGGAACTATAGAGAGACCCCCCCCCATCTCAAAAACAAAACAAAAGTAACACGGGACTTGGTGGCATTATTTTAAATCCCAGCACTTGGGAGGCAGAGGCAGGTGGATCTCTGTGAGACTGACGCCAGCCTGGTCTACATAGTGGGTTCTAGGCCAGCTGGGGCTACACATAGACCCTGTCTCAAAACAAACAAACAAATGAATAATAAAGTGATAAAGTAGTGATTTTATGAAAAATTAAGGAAGCAAGGATGCTTTAGTCAGTGATCACAAATACTACAGCTGTAGACTAACAGGATAGGAATATTTAGTAACTAAGATATGAGGGGGAAAACAGCTGATGGGTACCATCTGGAACTTGCTGGAAAAGCTTTTACTTGGTGCCAAATAAAACAGGTGACTGTGAGCTGTCTGATGTGGGTGCTAGGGACTGAGGTCAAGTCTTCCAGTAAGAGTTAGCACTCTTACTGGAGAGAGAGCCATCTCTCCAGCCTCATATTTTGATTTTTGAGACAAGGTCTCAGACCAGGCTGGCCTGGAACATGGCGAAAACAGCCTTGAACTCCTGATCCTCTTGCTTCTTCCTTCCAGTAGGTAGGATTATAGGTGTGCAGAGTGTACCTGGTGTGCTGGATAGCTTTAGTTGTCAACTTGACACACCTGGGTAGAGGGAACCTTAACTGGGGAATAGCTTCCATTGGACTGGCCTGTGGCCACGTCTATGGGACATCTTCTTGATTATTGAGTGATGTAGGAAGGCCCAGCCCACTGTGGGTGGTGCCACCCCGGGCAGTTGTTCTGTATTATATAAAAAAGCAGGCTGAGCATGGGCCAAGGGAGCGGGCTAGTAAGCAGTGTTCCTCCACAGCCTGTGTTCCAGCTCCTGCCTCCAGGTTCCTGCCTTGAGTTCCTACCTTGGGCTCTGTGATGAACTGTGACCTGGGAGATGTAAGTCGAATAAACCCTTTCCTCCCCAAGTTGGTATTGGTCAGAGTGTTTTGTCACAGCAGTGGAAGGCAGACTAGGACACCTGGCAATAATAGGTATTTTAAAGACTGAGTTTTGCTTGTCTGTTGTTTTGCAGTTATAGGAATTGAATCCCAAGCCCTGCACATGCCGCCAACCCTACCCCAACCTTGTTTTCTCTTTATTTCCTTTCTTTTTGTTTTTCCTTGCTTAGTATACAAAGAAATGGGTTTTACTGTGACATTTTTATTTATTTTGAAAAATATTTTAATTTAATATAATTTAAAAAATATTTATTTTTATTTTATGTGTATGAGTATATTTCCTGCATGTGTGTAAGTGTACCCATGTTGTATGATGCCCGCAGAGGTCAGAACAGGGTGTCAGATCCCCTGGAACCGGAGTTATGGATGGTTGTTAGTCGCCATGTGAGTGCTGGGAATCAAACCCAAGTCCTCTGCAAGAGCAGCCAGTGCTCTTAAACACTGAGCTATCTCTCTAGCCCTAGATTTATTTTTTATTGAACCTTTGCAAGTTTCATACACTGTATCTTGATCATATCTAGACCCCCCTCCCCCACCCTCATAGCCTCCCCACCAAATTTTATGCGTGCTGTCATATGTGGGGACCTAAAGGCCACACCTTGCATAGGTCCTAAAGGAAGTTACTGGGGGCGCTGCCTGGCTTGCTTTGAAAGTCTGAAGAATACTTCCACACTGCTGAGGAGTGCATGATCAGCATATGACCATCCTTAAGATACACCCTCCGGGGGAGGGGGGAGTTCCAGGTGCCTTTATAAGCTTTGTAACACCTGCAATAAATGAGTCCCTGCTTGACTAGATACTCCCTTGCGTCTGAGTGTCCCCGGGTAATGGGGGCGGCATGGGCTGGCAAACGGTGTGCTTACTCATCCCCAATCATCACCTTCCCAGGGGTCGCTGGTTCAAACCCCCAGCAGTCATATATGTTGTATGGAGAGCCAATTTTGTGTCCCCAGATGTCCCTTGACGTGAGTCCAGCCACTGAAGCTGGGTCAGCCTATCTAGCATCACTCCCTTAAAGAAAACCAGCTCCCCCTCTCCACCAGCTCCCCCTCTCCTGGGAGTCATTGGTTACCAGCAGGTCCTCAGCTAAGGTTGGGGATTCCTATCAATTCACTTCCCCACTTCGGTGCTGGGTTTTGTCAGGTTTGAGCTTGCATAGGCCTTGTCTGTGCTGTTACCATTGCTTTGTGTTCATAGGAGTGACTTCCGGGCTGCATGGAAAGCCTGTTTCCTGTGGTCACCAACCACCCCGGCTCTCCCCTGCCCCTTTTCTGCAATAGTCCCTGAACCTGGGGATGTGAAGTTTGATATAAGTGACCTACCCAGGGACAAGCAGTCTACAATCTTATTTGCACTTTGACCAGTTGTGGCTTGCTGGGTACTGTGACATTTTCAAATGTATATATATCACTATACTTTGTTCTTATCTGCCTCTGTCCATTGCCTGTACCACGCTCCCGTTCTTCTGCCCGTCTTCTCCTTCTCCCTAATTTTGCCCCTTCTGTTTCATCTCACACGGCTTCCATTACCCTTCCCGTAACAATTCCCATTAGACTGCCTCCTCCCTCCCATACTCCCTATCTAGGTTCACATATATGTAATTTAAAGTCTATGAGAGAACTATACAATATTTGTCTGAGTCTGGCTTTGCTGGGGGCAGAGTAATATTCAGGATGGAATCCAGGACCTTGCACATACTAGGTAAGCATTTTGCCAAGTTTTTCTTTAAATTTTTTTTTCACTATTTTTACGTCTATGAGTGTTTTGCCTGAATGTCTATAATGTGCAATTATGTCTGTATGTGCAACTATGTGTGCAGTGCCTGCGGAGGTCAGAAGAGGGTGCTGGAACCCCTGGAACTGGAGTTAAGGTTGGTTTTTACTTGCTATGTGGGTGCTGGGGACCAAACTCAGGTCCTCTGGAAGAGCAGCTAGTGCTCTTAATGGCTGAGCCATCTCTCCAGCTCCATCCCATCCTGAATACTTCTTATAGAAGAAATCATAACTGAACTAAGGTCTTATCACATACTTTTGCCAGGCTGTCCAGAGCCTGGCCTGTCTGTAGAGAACATAAAGACAAGCCTTTGTAGTAACATGGGAGTGGCAGGAATCACAGAAACTGTCTGAAAGAAATAGATATCTTGCTCTTTAAGGAGATATCTGTATTCATTCTCTTTTAAATGATTATAAAAGTCACAGTGGTGGTGCTTAAAATATCTATTATCTTTATAATATGATGGAAACTTTGAGAAAGCTTTGCATTTCTATTCCAAATAAGACACAAGTTCCAAGGCAGGAATAGCCAGTTGACCAGCAGGTGAGATTTCAGCACTGCTGCGTTTGTTAGCTGAGGGGCCCCTCTAGAGTTTACTCATCTTCCACTGCACTCCCACGGGTTCCTCACTGAGGGATCTCTCGTCTCTCCTCAAGCTTCTGATTCCATCCTGCCTTCCATTTGTGTTTTAAAATTTTTTATGTAATAAACTTCACCCACCCAGAGCTCAGGGACCATTGTGGAAGAGGGGGCAGAAAGATTGTAAGAGCCAGGACCCATGCAAAGTCAGGCAGACAATAACCCAGCATAGAACTGGAAAATGAACAGCATATCCCAATCTTATCTGAAGAAATATTGGCAGCTGATTGCTGCTAGGTGAGGAAGAGCTGCCTTTCCTAAAACAAGGGACTCTAGATAGGCTGACTAGACCTCAGTGGATGGACTTGCACTGGGGAATGACTGGGGACACTGACTTGACACAATGGGCCTTAATACTGATGACAGAGTATATAGGTTCCAGTATGGGGGCTATGGGAGGGTTCCGGTGGGGACAGGGGTATAAAGGTGATTAAGATTGTTTTGAGATGTTCTGTGTGAAATACACAAAAATTCATGGCATGGAGTAAAATCAGTATTCCAAACAGAAATAGAAGAATGGGAAGGAAAGATCAGGCCAAAACCAGACTAAAACCTGACATAGTACACACCAAATCCTGTAGCTCCAAGCCCAGCATCCAGGGCACTCATGCCATGATGTGAGCTCTAATGGGCTTGGGCAGTCCTGCCCTTGTGGGCCCGCTGCCTACGGCACACATGGCGTCTCTCTTGGTCTAGGATCACTAATTGCCGGAGCCTTCCTTAGCATGTGTTCTACATTTCAAGCACCTCCAACATCCTAGGGTCTCCCCTGCTGTTTAGGTCTTGCCCTAAGTGGCAAACGTTGCCCTCCCAGTGGGGACTGAATGCTGTGTGACACTGTTCCTGGAGAGATGTGAATAAGATCACAGATAGTGAACGGAGAAAGACGAAAATGAGGACACCACCATCGGTTCAACTGAGTGAACCAACAGGTCTTGCCCTAAGTGGCAAACGTTGCCCTCCCAGTGGGGACTGAATGCTGCGTGACACTGTTCCTGGAGAGATGTGAATAAATGTCTACTCGCCACAGATGGTGAACCGAGAAAGACAAAAATGAGGAAACCACCATCGGTTTATCAACTGAGTGAACCAATGAGTTTTCTTAGGGTTATTTATGGGAGTAAGGGTGAGGGGTCACTTACAGGAAGAGAAAAGACTCAAAGACAGCTGCATCAGCAAACCACCCCAGCCCGAGGGACAGCTCATAAAAACAGGAAGCCTGGAGTCACTGCACAGCCTGTAGGCAGCTCGATGGGTTCTAGAGTTCAAGTCTCCGTCTCTTCTAGGCAGTTGGGCTTGTCTAAGGGTCCTCTAAGAAGCTTGTCTTATCTAAGAATGTCCATAGGGTTTATATATGCTGGGGGAGGGAGGAGCCTAGTGAACCTGGTCCATTTCAGGGACTTCCTGAAGCTACTGAGTTATTTACTTTCTGAGATCAGCAAGCTTCCCTGCTCTTAGACCATTCTGTTGTTCACCTCCTTTTGTCTACCTCCCCTTTGAACATCCTGCTGTTTAGCTCCCTTAGAACAGCCTGCTGTTTACCCCCCTTAGAACATCCTGCTGTTTACCCCCCTTAGAACATCCTGCTGTTTACCCCCCTTAGAACAGCCTGCTGTTTACCTCCCCTTAGATCACCCTGCTGTTTACCAAGCGTCTCTCCAATACACTGTTGCCCCGTCGCCTGTCTTCGCAGCTCTCCTTTGAAATCTTGCTGGAAGCTCCATGTCTGCACAGTTCTTATATTCAGCATGCTACAAAAAACAAAAACAAAAACAAAAACAAAAAAAAAAACAGAGTTACACAGATGTGCAGAGGTCTACAACCAGCTTGAGCAATAGTTGGGTCCCCTTGTGCCGTTGCTGCACTGGCCTCTGAGTGCCTGTGCAGCTGGGCCCAATGAAAGCCGTCCTGGGGATGCAGACATGGTGGCGCACATCTGTATTACCAGTACTTGGGAGGTAGAGGCAGGAGGACCAGTTCAGGAGTTCAAGGTAACCTTCGGCATACACAGGTCCCATGCAAACTCAGCAGACAAACCCAGCATAGAACTGGGGAAATGGACAGCTGACCCCAATCTTAGTTGAAGAAATATTAGCAACTGATTACTGCTAGGTAAGGAAGAGCTGATCTTAAAGTGAGGGACTCTAGATAGGCTGACTAGACCTCAGTGGATGGACTTGCACTGGGGAATGTCTGGGGACACCGACTTACCCAATAGGCCTTAAGACAAATGATAGAATATATGAATTCTAGTGGGGGGGGCCTATAGGAGGGTGCCGGTGGGGACAGAGATATAAAGATGATTAAGATTGATTGAGATGTTCCATATGAAATACATAAAAATTCAATAAAAACAATTTTTTTTAAAAAGTGTGGAGGTAAGCAGAGTTCACATTCCAGACAGCAGCCTGGCGGGTAAACGCCCGCTTTCCCAGCAGCCTCTCAGCTACACTTACAAAAGCTTTGCAGCATTGTTTTTACCATAACTTTCCTAACATCTTCACACTCCAAATTGGGAGCATCTTGCCAAATGACAGTACAATAACACAACTTTTACTTGACAGTTTTAGCGTTTCCAAAAAAAAAGTTTTGCTGTTACTCTTTTACTACTTAGCTAACCGTGTAAATTTCTCAGCCAGCAAGGGTAACCTGCTCAGGCTAGTTGCCATGATGATTGTGTAACCAATGCAAGTTAAGAGTCAGTGCTGGAAGAATCATCTTAATCACACTTTAATCACACTCAGTAGAACTAATTATATAATTGTAAGTTGTTGATGTTTAATTGTGAAAATGGTTGTCTGTGGGCATGTGGGGAAAAACACTGAGGAAAAAAATCTTGGATATTTTTATATTCATTTATGTTCAAAATACAATCCCTACTTCAAAATACACTGTTCCATGAGTAGTGGATTGGTGGGCAGAATTCTAAAATGGAGTGTGAGATTTTCCACCCAAATGTTAGGATTATGGGTGCCTAGAAATGTGAATTTGATGACATTAATGCTAGCAGGCTGGAAGGGCACTGAGGATGGTTCCCTCCCTTGCAGTCAACTTTGGATGCCCCCTCCTGTGTCCCTGCTAATGTACTGCTTTACTTTTTTATTTTAGCCGGGCGTGGCGGTGCACGCCTTTAATCCCAGCACTCGGGAGGCAAAGGCAGGTGGATCTCTGTGAGTTCGAGGCCAGCCTGGTCTACATAGTGAGTTCCAGGGCAGCTGGGGCTACAGGGAGACCCTGTCTCAAAAAGACCAAAAAAACCCAAAAAAACATAGAAAACTTCCCAAATCTAAGAGACGCCTATCAAGGTACAAGAGGCATGCAGAACACCAAACAGACAGGACCAAAAAACATTCCTCACATCACATTATAAAGCACTAAATGTACAGAATAAGGACCCCTAGCTTGCTTCCTTCCCTGCAAGAGAAAAAGACCAACTCACATATAAAGGCAGACCAATTAGAATAGCGCTTGACTTTCCAATGGAGGTTTTGAAAGCCATGCAAGCATGAACTCACATTCTGCAAGTTCTTAAAGACCACAGCTGCCAGCCCAGGCTATTATGCCCAGCAAAACTATCAGTCATAATTAACAGAGAGAAAAAAAAAAAAACCTTCCATGATAAAAAACAGATCTAACAAATTTCTCACCACGAAACCAGCTCCACAGAGGACACTAGAAAGTATACTTTAATCTGAAGATAAGGTTAAACACACCCAAGAGGCCACAGGAAACAAACACTCCCAAAACAGCTAATCAAAAGAAAACAACACAACAGCTAAGTAACAGGTATTCGTACACATTGTTCACTAACAGCTCTCAATATTAATGGTCTCAACTCCCCAATAAAGAGACATAGACTAACAAACTTGATTGGAGAACAGATCCATCTTTTTGGCTACCTCCAAAAAACAGATTTCACTATTCAAGATCAACACCACATTGGGGTAAAAAGACAGAAAAGGTTGTTCCAAGCAACTGGAGCCAATAAGCAAACATTTAGAGCTATTCTAATATCTGACAACATAGACTTTAAACCAAAACCAACTGGAAACTATGAGGAAGGACTCTTCATACTTGATTACATGGAAAATTCGTGAAGAGGATATTACAATCCTTAACATTTATGCAGCAAATACAGGGCACCTAACGTCATAAAATAATCACCCCAACACAGTGGAAATGGGTGACTTTAGTACCGCACTCTCACCACTGGAAAGGTCATCCAGACAAAAACTAAACAGAGAAACCCTTGAGTTAAATGACATCACAAATCAGGTGGATCTAACAGACACCTACTGAACAATCCCCTTCAACAGTAAAGGATGCACTTCTCAGCAACTGTGCTATTTAACTTTAGTAATCAACTTGACACACCTGGTCACACCTTGGTTGGGGAAATGTCTCCTTTGGTCTGGCCTGTGGCCATGTCTGTGGGGCATTTTCTTGATTTTTGAGTGAAGTGGGAAGGCCCAGCCCACTGTGGGCGATGCTGCCCCTGGGCTGGTGGTACCGGGTTAACCGGCCGAGCACAGGCCTGGTGAGCAATGTTCCTCCGTGGTCTGTGCTCCAGGTTCCTGCCCTGGCTTCCCTCAGGGATGAATTGTGATCTGGGTTGAAAGATAAAATAAGCCCTTTCTTCCCCCAAGTTGGTTCTTGTCAGTGTTGTTATCACAGCGATAGAAAGCAAACTAGAAAAGAAATTGATACCAGAGAGTGGGCTATTGATGTGACAGACCCGATCCGGTTGTTTTGGAAAATTGGGCTGGAAAAACCATTGAGTGCTTAGAGTTTAGTGAGCTGTTTCTGTGGAGCTTGGCTCAACAGTTCTGCTGAAAGAGGTGTAGACAATGGAGGCCTGGTTTATGAAGCTTCAAAGGGAAGTAAAGATTATCAGAGCTGTTTGTGTGATATTTGGAATGAGAATCTGTGGTTTCTGGTCTGCTGGGGCTGAAGAAAAAAAACCAGAGAGGCCGGAGAGATGGCCCAGCAGTTAGAGCACTGGCTGCTCTTGAAGAGGACCCAGGTTCGATTGATTCCCAGCACCCACATGGCAACTAACAACCTCCCATAACTCCAGTTCCAGGAGATCCAATGCTCTTTTCTGACCTCCGTGGGCATTGCACAACATGGGTGCACTTACACACATGCAGGCAATACACTCATACACATAAAATAAAAATAATAAATAGCCAGGCGTGGTGGTGCATGCCTTTAATCCCAGCATTTGGGAGGCAGAGGCAGGCAGATCTCTGTGAGTTCAAGG
>NW_008340972.1:2701797-2715404 GCF_000622305.1 Nannospalax galili | reverse complement strand
TATATATATATATATATATGGGACCAAAGCTGGGCGTTGTGGTGCATGCCTTTAATGCCAGCACTCGGGAGGCAGAGGCAGGCAGATCTCTAAGTTCAAAGACAACCTGGAGGTAAAAGCTACAGCAGAGCTCAACATCATTCTGGTGCAGTGAAGACCAGAGTCCCAGGAGAAATGCAGTCAGTGAGGACCAGACCCATGAGGTTTCAGAGAGATGAAGGAGCTGCTGGGCATTGGGCTGGAAGCCATTTGTACTACATTCTAGCTACATTCTGTTAATATCCAGAAATTTTGAGTGGAGCTGAATTCAAAAGTAATGGACTATTCCCTCTGGTGGAGGACATTTCAAGAAGGTAGCATTCAGGCTGTGTGTGGTTATTGCTTGATGCCTTTAGGTTTACAGTAAGAATTTAAAACAAAACAGGGAGCAGAAAGGCATGAAAATATGCGCAGTTTGGCCAGGAAAGGCTTGGACATGTTTAAAGTTACAGACAAGACCAACTCGGTCAAAGTCACTGTAGCTGTTAAAAAAGATTAATGTCCAACAGGGTGTGGTGGTGCACACCTTTAATCCCAGCACTTGGGAGGCTGAGGCAGGCTGATCTTTGTGAGTTTGAGGCCAGCCTGGTCTACATAGTGAATTCCAGGACAGCTAGGGCTACAAGGAGACTGTCTCAAAAAAAGAAAAAAAAAAAAAAATATGAATGTCAGAGCTGGAGAGATGGCTCAGCGGTTAAGAACACTGACTGTTCTTGCAGAGGACCCTGTCTCAAAAAGACCAAAAAAAAAAAGATTAGGGGCTGGAGAGATGGCTCAGCGGTTAAGAACACTGGCTTTTCTTGTAGAAGACCCGGGTTTGAATCCCAGCACCCACATGGCAGTTAACAACTGTCCATAACTCCAGTCCCAGGGGATCCAACAGCCTCTTCTGACCTCCACGGGCATTGCACGACAGGAGTGCACTTACCTACATGCAGGCAATACACGCATACACATAAAACAAAAATAATTAAAAAATTTAAAAAAAAGATTAATGTCAATAAAGAGAAATGTGTGAGACAAAGGAGGACTGCCTGGAGGACAAGATCTCACCAGTGGAAAACTCCATAGCATTAAACTGCAAACTGTATTTGAAAAGAGCGTGCCTAAGAAGATGGTCTCCAGTGTGCCTTCTGTGGAACACCTGGTCCCCAGCTGGTGAAAGGCCAGTGAAACCCTTGGAGAACAGGGCACAGCTGGAGGAAGTGAGTCATTTTGGGAACAAGTGTCATAGCCCGGCTCAGCTTCCAGCATGAACTCTCTATTTGTTAGTGGGTGCAGTGTAAGAGGCAGCTGCCTCAGGCCCCCATGGCCAGAGACAGAGCCCTCCACCTTTCCCTGTCGTGATAGAATGTTCATTTTGAATTATAAGACAAAATAAACCCTTCCTCTAGGCACTTCTGCCAGTTATTGGTCATGGCAATGTAATCAGCTCAAAAAAATCAGCAGGACCACAGGGATGTAGAGTGAAGGGACATCCTGGGAACGAGTGAGGGAACGGCGTTGGTAGCAGTGGCCCATCCCACATGGCAGTGAGGACGAGAAGTCCAGGAAAGAGTGTCCAGTATTGAGCAAGGGCCAGAAAATGGCTGCTCTTGCTGAGGTCATTCAGTGAACCCCAGTGTTCTAGTTTCCTGTGATAAACACCGCGACCAAAAGCTACTTGGGGAGGAAAGGGTTTATTTCATCCTACACGTCCATCTTTGAGGAAGTCAGGCAGGAAACTGGAGGCAGGAACTGCGCCGCTCAACTGGCTTCCTCTGGCTTACTCAACCACCTTTCTTTTTTTAAAAATATTTTATTTATTTTTAAATTTTATTTTATTTGTATGAGTGTATTGCCTGCATGCATGTGAGTGCACCCATGTCCTGCAATGCCACTGAGGCCAGAAGAGGGCGTCAGATTTCCCTGGAACAGTTCATAGTGACCACGTGGGTGCTGGGAATCGAACCCAGGTCCTCTGCAAGAGCAGTCAGTGCTCTTAACGGCTGAGCCATCTCTCCAGCCTCTCAACCATCTTTCTTATACAGCCCAGGACCAACTGCCCAGGGATGGCACCTACCAAAGTAGGCTAGGTCCTCCTATATCAATTAACAATCAAGAAAATACCTTACAGACATGCCCATAGGCAAATCTGACAGGGATAATTCCTCAGTTGAGGGTCTCTTTTTCCCAAGTGTCCATAGTTTGTATCAGGTTGACAAAAACTGACCAGCACACCCAGTGAGGATGCATTTATGAACTGGATTTTGTTATTTTGGTTTGTTTTGGTTTGGTTTGGAGTTAAGGTCCTCCTATGTACCCCCAGCTCACCTGTTACGATGGAACCTAGTTTGGCTTCAAATGTGTGATCCTCCTGCCTCAGCCCCCTCCTGCTGAGATGACAGGTGTGCATCACAACACCCAGCTTATACTGCGGAACGGTGAGCAAGAGTGCTGTGCGATCACATACGTGTTTCAGTTGGCTGTCTGTCCTGGGAAACAGGTCAAGGAGACAAAGACTGGAATTAGGGAACAAGGCTCAGATAAAAGGGATGAAGCACTCAGTGCTTAGTGTGTACAACTCAAGAGAAATGCTATTAATACAATGTTTTATAAAATCAAGTAAACACCAAGGAGTTTATGGCGAGTCACTTAGGATACTTGAAGATCTGATGATTAAGGAGTTCATTGAAAGGACAGCACAGCAGTCCGTGCAGGCACAGCAGCAGGAATGGATTACAAAGCTGAACTGATGGGAGAATCATCGAAGGAGTCATCTGGGTGCATGGGGTAAGGAGGAGGGGGTGTTGGTGATGTCATTTTCCAAAGGAGATAGAAGGTTACAGAGGGGGAGATGGTGGTGTATCAAGGGAGGAAGTCAATTGGGTTTGGGAAATGCAGGGACCCAGAAGCCTTTGAAACACTCCCCTGGAGATTTCCCTTGGCTGTTGAAATGCCAGAATGGAATGAAGGGCCTGGTGAGATGGCTCAGCAGTTAGCTCTTGCTGCTTTTGGTTCCCAGCACCCATATGGGATTGCTCACAACCACCTCTAACTCTAGCTCCAGGGACTCCAATGCCCTCTTCTGGCCTCTTCAGGCATCTGCACATATGTGCTCACACCACTCTTTTCCCTTGCCAAACCAGCACTTTGGGAGGCAGAAAAAGAATCTTAAAGGGCCTAAGCCCTAAGGGTGTAGAAGTAAAAACTGAGAGCTAGCTCTTGGAAGAGAGTGTTGTGGTTTGAATGTGAGATGCTCCCTGTAGGCTCATCTGTTTGAACGCTTGGTCTCCAGCTGGTGGCGATGTTTTGAAAGGCTGCAGAACCTTCAGGAGGGACAGTCTTGCTAAAGGAAGTGATTCACTGGGGGCGGGCCTTGAGATTTTACAGACCCGCCCCACTTCCTGTCTACCCTGTTTTGTGACTGCAGACACAGTGTGAGCATCCACCTTACACCCCTGTTTCAATCAACATCCTCAACTTGATGGACTATATCCCTTCTTCAACTACAAGCCAATACAAACCTGTCTCCCCTTAAGTGGCTTCTCATCAGATATTTGGCAGAGCCATGGGAAAATTAACACAGGAAACTACTCAAGATGACAAATGTCATCATCTGTCTGAGTCACTGACAGATCTTTCCTGTGTCCTCAGTCATCACCGTTCTGTTATGGTTTGCTATGGCAAGCTCTAACCTCCTCTCTACTGTCATTGACAGCCTGGTTCTTCCATCTTTATTGGCAAAGACCTGCGTGTAAACCACACACTGCATCATCTTATCAGGAACTCTATCACTCAGCACTGCTCTAGGATGCCAATCTTCCAACCCTCCCTGCAACCACTCCTATTGCAACAGTTCTCTGAACACATCAGTGCTTTGCAACCCTTAACCCCTCTCCAGGATGCATACCAGCCGCCGTCCTCCTTCCCTTCCACACAGTCCACATTATATTGTACTGATGTCACTGCAGCCTTGGCTTTACCACGCCGTAAGTTCTGTCTCCCGTTGTCATGTATTTGTGTGTGTGTGCATGTGTATGGTGGTCAGAGGACAACTTGAGGGAGTCAGTTCTCTTCTTCCACCCTATGGGTTCCAGAGATTGAACTCAGGTTGTCAGGTTTCCTCAATGAGCAATATCGCCAGCAGATCTTCAACTCTACGATAACCTCACAAACATAGTGGATGGTTGTATGCTGAGCAAGGGCACCCTGTAAAGGTGGCGTGTGGAAACCACATTTTACATAAACATCTGGGCACCTTTTTCTGATCTACCACATGATCTAGGCAGAGGTTCATAAACTATAGGCCACACAATCCAAATCTACCCATTACCTATTTTTGTATGACTCACAAGATAAGAAGTGTTTTGATATTTTTTCAAACACTTGGAAAAAAATCAAAGGAAAATATATTGTGTGAAAAACTAAAAATGACATTAAATTCAGATTTCAGTATTTATAAGTAAACTTTTGCATTTGTAATATGGAAACACTTGTTTAGATATTTTCTTTTTTTTTTTTTTATGTGTATGAGTGTATGTGTGCATGTGTGTAAGTGCACCTGTGTTGTGCAATGCCCATGGAGGTCAGAAGGGGGTGTCAGATCCCCTGGAACTCGAGTTACAGACAGTTGTTACCCACCATGTGGGTGCTGGGAATCCAAATCAGATCCTCTGCATGAACATCCAGTGCTCCCAACCACTGAGTTCTCTCTCCAGTTCGCTTAGCTGTTTTCTATGGCTGATCTCACAGAAGACATAGAAGATAGAGCTGAATAACTACGGAGGCAATTGTGCTAAAGCATATAGCTGAGGATAGCTCCGAACATAACCCAGCACAGAATCTCAGACATACTTAAAACACTGAATTTTTTTTTTTTTCTTTCTTGAGACAGGGTCTCCCTGTAGCCCCAGCTGTCCTGGAACTCACTATGTAGACCAGGCTGGCCTTGAACTCACAGAGATCCGCCTGCCTCTTCCTCCCGAGTGCTGGGATTAAAGGCGTGCGCCACCATGCCCAGCAAAACACTAAATTTTTTAATATGCAATGCTTCGTGATCTGCCTGTCATCCTTGCACAGGGACTATGCTGATCTTCTCTGTGTTCTTCCAATTTTAGTATCTGTGCTGTGAAACGAGCCCAACACTGAGGTTTTTTGCAATTTTTTTTCTTATAACTCAGTTGTATAGTTCTGACACATGAACTTTGTAGATGACAGGATTGTACTGCAACGGGAAAAGGTTAAACACACCTGCAAAAGCTTGGAAATCCCAATATGAACTATTAGCTGGGAGTGGGGGAACATGCAGGTGTTCCCAGCACTTACATGGCTGAGAGAAAAGGCCTCTGTGAATCTGAGACCAGCTTGAGCTACCCAGTGTTCTAGGCCAGCCTGTGCTACAGAGTGAATAAGATCTTGTCGCTAAAACGCTCATTATGTGCTGTCTGGTTCATTATAGGAAATGTTTCCTTACCCCTTGTCTAACAGGTCTATTATCTGCCTTCCCTGTGCTAACACATGGGCAATTAAATATTTGCTGGAGAATATCTATCAATTATATAGATTGGTGGCACATTAAGTTCCTGATTCTCAGCCCACCTGGAAAGTCAACATGACCTGGAAACCCTCTAATTTTCCTACTCAGCTCTCTCTTTCCCTCAGCCTCTTGCTTTTCTCTCTCTCTAGGCCCATAGATACGTCACCCTGTCATTTCAACAGACGCCTCCCTCCTACTTCAAAGTGAAAATAGAAACTATCAGATTGGCACGTTTTCAGTTTCCTACACATTTGCCTGCAGTTGCCTTCCTCCTCTGTTTACTACCTATTGCCTCTGAACCGGGAATTTCTCACTCATGAAAAACAAGCTCTTTGACCAGTGCTGTGATGGTTAATTTTACATGTCAATTTGTCTGGGTTAAGGGAAACCCAAATAGCAAATAAAATATGATTTTGGGGGTGTGTCTAAGAGGGCATTTCTGGGAGCAATTAGCATGGGAATCAGTAGACTAAGCAAAGAAGATGCAAGCTCAGCAGTGTGGGCAGGTGCCAGCCAATCCTTTAAGGGACAGGGGAGACTAGAAAGGGAAAGAAAGTGAGTTCTCAGCCTGTTCTAAATCAGGGCATCCCCCTTCTACCCTGAGATGTCAGGGCCCTAGGTTTGCAGGCCTTCAGACTTCTGCCAGCCCAAATCATTGAACTGTAGATTGGATGTCTGTGCTATTTCAGAGTTAGCATTCCAGATGGAATTTCTATGTTATCATCTTCCCTCAACTTGCTAGTTATATAGTTTATTATGCCATTTAATGATCTCATCATCTGTCTACTGCAGGAAAGCTCTGAGCCATTCTTTTTAAAAAGTGTTTTTTGGTTTATCATTACTCTGTGTGTATGATGGTGGGGCCTGTGTGCCACGGTGCACCTGTGGAGGTCAGAGGACGCCCTTGTGGAGTTGGTTTTCTCCTTTCATCTTTACCAGGATTCTGAGGATCAGTTCGGACTGCACCAGTACACACTGGGCCTTCTCGCCAGCCCCTCTGAACCGTTCTTGAGTCCCTGTCTTTCATGCATCACCGTGTTAGTCAGACTTTCCATAACGATGATAAATGCACAATGAGATGACTCAAAGGGAGGAATGGTGTATTTAGGCTGACATTTTCTGAGGTTTCAGCCCCTTGTGATGGGGAAGGCATGGCTGCTCACATCACTGCAGCCAGGAAGCAGAAGAAAGAAGCCATTATCAGTGACTTCTTTCCCCTTTTATTCCATTCAGGTCCCTAACCTAGGAGATGGTGGCACCCACATTTAGAATGGGTCTTCACCCCTCAGTGAATCCTCTCTGAATTCGCTCTGATCTTGGTGGTCAACTTGACACACCAGGGAAGGTGTGTCACCAACTGAGGGATTTCCTCCATCAGATTGGCCCATGAACATGTCTGCTGGGCATTTTCTTGATTAACTGATGAAAGAGGGCCCCTCCCACTGTGGGTGGTACCATCCCTACGCAGGTGGGTGTGGGCTGTATAAGAAACTTAGCTGACCCTGGAAGCAAGCCAGTAAGCAGTGTTCCTCTGTGGTCTCTTCTTCAGTTCCTGCCACCAGGTTCCTGCCTTGAGCTCCTGCTCTGGCTCTCCTTGAGGCTGAACTGTAATCTGTAAACCCTTTCCTCCTCAAGCTGCTTTTGAAAATGTTTTATCACAGCAACAGGAGGACAACCGGGACACACGGACAGGAGTGTGTTACAACCCAGGCACTTCTCTGTCAGGTCGACAGTCAAGATTAGCCATCTAGATATACTGGCATATGCACTTGGGAGGCTGAGGCAGGGGGATCTCTGTGACTTCAAGGCCAGCCTAGTCTACATAGTGAGTTCCAGGGCTACATAGTGAGACCCTATCTCAAAAAGACTTAGTCATCACACTTATTTTCAAAATATCAACAGAAATGTCTTGTAGATTTAGAACCAGATTCTGATAATTTCTTATTATTTATACCTATAATGGTCTATCTAAGTCACCAGCATATCTTAGCTGACAATATCACCTTCCTAGTCTGCCTAATTGTTTCCTTGGCTCCCTATTTTTTTTTTTAATCAGTGCAGCGATCAAAACAATGTTCTTGAAAGGTCAGATCCATGGCTTCTTGGCTTCCAACTTTCTTCTTATTCGTTTTCTGTTTTCTTTCATAACCTAATGTCTTTCCATCTCACTTAGAAAAAAAGCCAAAGTTCACATTGTGGTACATTAGTTTTATGTTGTTGCATAACAATCAAACCCCAAACTTCAAAGAATACTGCTTTCAGACAGTGTCCATGTTACTTGCCCATAAGTCCAACAATCTGAGCGATCTGTGCTAGGCACAAGTGAAAGATTCGTGTACTATTCCTGCCTAGGGCTGGGGCAACTCAGTGTCTGTGGTCATGATATCACTGGGGCTACACTCTAACAGCTCACATGTTTGGTGGTCAGGGCTAGAGTTGGCTGGACCACATGGCTACAGCATGTAGCAGACTAAAGTTTCCCATGGCCATCTCAAAAAATGGCTGAGCAAGCTGGGGAGACAGCTCAGAGGTCAAGAGTATGTGCTGCTCTTGCACAGGATCCAAGTTCAGTTCCCAGCACCCATGTTAGACAACTTGCAACTACCTCTAACTCCAGTTCCAAGAGACCCGCAGCCTTCTGCAGGCACCTGTACCCATGTGTACATACACACAATAACATGCACATATACATATAATTTAAAATAAAAGACACAACTAAGCAAATCCCAGGGCCAAGCCAAGAGTCAATGTGGGAGGACACCTCACAATGGTGTGGGTGGGTGGTGCGCCGTCGGTGGGCAGCAGGAACGCTCTACCCTGGCAGCAGGTACTAATGGGATACGAAATCCATTGGGAATTTTAAGACAATACTAAAAGCTTTCTAAAAGATTGATTTTTACTGGCACTCTGATGATGAATTCTAGATCATGTCACCAACAACGTACTCCTTTCTGAAACCTAGGCATTCCACGAGGCCACATTACAGCAATGCCTGAATAAAACAGCCTGGCTCTTTATATCCACTTTAGCCAAAAGGGGCCCCAAATTACTCTGAGAACCGGTTCCTTCAGAATTGTATCCTCTGACTAGTCTGATTCTCACAATATAGCTCAGAAGGGCTTTGAACTTGTGGTAATCCCCCTGCCTCAGCCTGTCAAGTGCTAAAGGTAGGCCTCAGTGGAATTATGCTGCTAGCAAGCACAATGCCCAGAATTGGATCCTCAGCACTGACTAAATGACAAAGGCATGGCCGTGGGGGTGGGTGGGGGAGAGTTCTCATTTGTGGTTTTTAAATTTATTTTTATGTGTATTGGTGTTTTGCCTGCAATGTATGTAAGTGCACCCATGCATGTAATGCTCGTGGAAGATGGCTTTGGATCCCCTGGAACTGGAGTTACAGATGGTTGTTAGCTGTCATGTAGGTGCTAGAAACTGAAACCTGGGCCCTCTGCAAGAGCAGCCTTAACTGCTGAGCCATCTCCCTGGCCCCTCATTTGTGTTTTGAAATCCCAAATTAATGAACATGATAAACTCTTGTTGCTGGCACAGGTGTCTGAGTGGCACTGTCTGACCCTCTACTCTGAGTCCTTGGTAGGGTCCCCAGTTGTCCCCTAATCTCCACCCTTTCCCTTTTTCTTGACGTGGGACACACCAGTCACAGTGGGAAGTGTGGGGGTGGGGGGAGTGGAGGTCACAGTCTGTGGAGCAATAAGGATCACAAATCCAGATGTCTGCTGCAGCATTGTGACCGCAGTGGTTTGAATATGAAATATAAACATAGGTTCATGTATTTGAGCACTTGGTTCCCAGTTGGTGGCACTGTTTGGATAAGCTAAGGAACCTTTAGGAGGTGGAGGCTTTCTGGAGGAAGCACGTCACTGGGGGCTGGCTTTGAGGGTTTGTAGCCCACTTCCTTTTCTCTCTGCTTCTTGTGTGTAGATGGAAATGTGCTCAGCCCACTTCCTGCTCCTACCATCATGCCATGCTCCGCACTCCAACTCCACAATGGACTATCCCTCTGGAACTGTTCGCTAAAATGAACCTTTTCTTCCCTAAGTAGCTTTTAGTCATGGTGTTTTATCACAGCAATAGAAAAGTGACTGACACAGACATCCACGGCAGATAATGCAGGAGGTGGTGGAGGTGGCTGCATCTTTTTTTTGTCCTCCTTGAAGCCTTGAGACCCATCAGTGAAGACTGTCTGAGCACATTACTGGGCTGCCTGCTGTCTTTGGGTTGGGAGAGCCTGGTTGGCCGGTCAAGGATAGGTTTCTCCTGTTCCTCTTCTGGGCTGACATTACTCAGGATCCACCTCATGGCCGCTGAGTCCTCAGTCTCCTACCGTGCTAGGGGAGTGACCTGAAGAGATGGCTTGCAGGTCGGGTTATGGCTGCCTCTTGAGGATGCAGATCTGTGGAGCATTCATGGGAAGGAAGGCTGTTGTCTGGAATGACATGGTGCACTTTAGGAGAGCTGTATCCCCGCCTGCACACACACACTTCCTGCTGCCCCTCTTCCAGGTCTCAGCAGCCCTCCTTATCTTCCATCTTTCTCACTGATTTCCGCCCCCTGCCCCCCCCATCTCCATTCATTTTGGAATAGTAATGAAAAACTATAATACATTAAGCCAAATGCCTTAGACATTAAAATATAAAACATTAAAGGGGCTTCTTCTGGTCTCTGCAGGGACTGCACACATGTGGTACACTTGTGTACATGCAGGCAAAACACTCATACATGTAAAATAATGAAATAAATTAAAACTAAAGCATAGAGATTAAGAGTCCGCAGAATGCTGGTCCTTGGACAGGACTCCTATATGAAACTTTGCCCACCTAGGGCTCAGGAACCATCTCGGAAGAGGGGGCAGAAAGATTGTCAGAGCCAGGGAGGAGGTGCATGACCATATGGAAATAGAGTCCTATGCGCTCTGGGACCTGCTCATATGAATCTACAGCAATGGTGTCAGCATGCACAAGACCCACGCAAACTCAGGCAGACAAAACCCCCAGTACAGAACTGGGGAAATGCCTAGGGCTCAGGAACCATCTCGGAAGAGGGGGCAGAAAGATTGTCAGAGCCCGGGAGGAGGTGCATGACCATATGGAAATAGAGTCGTATGCGCTCTGGGACCTGCTCATATCAATCTACAGCAATGGTGTCAGCATGCACAAGACCCACGCAAACTCAAGCAGACAAAACCCCCAGTACAGAACTGGGGAAATGGACAGCTGACCCCAATCTGAGCTGAAGAAACATTGGCACTGATCACTGCTGGGTGAAGAAGAGCTGATCTTCCTACGGCAAGGGACTCTAGATAGGCTGACTGGACCTCAGTGGATGAACGTGAACTGAGGCTGACTGGACCTCAGTGGATGAACGTGAACTGAGGCTGACTGGACCTCAGTGGATGAACGTGAACTGAGGCTGACTGGACCTCAGTGGATGAACGTGAACTGAGGCTGACTGGACCTCAGTGGATGAACGTGAACTGAGGCTGACTGGACCTCAGTGGATGAACGTGAACTGAGGCTGACTGGACCTCAGTGGATGAACGTGAACTGAGGCTGACTGGACCTCAGTGGATGAACGTGAACTGAGGCTGACTGGACCTCAGTGGATGAATGTGAACTGAGGGATATCTGGGGACACTAATTTGACACATAGGCCTTAAGACAAATGAGAGAATGTATGAACTCCAGTGGGGGGGGCTATGGGAGGATGCTAATGGGGAAGGAGGTATAAAGATGATTAAGATTGATTGAAATGTTCTATATAAAATACACAAAAATTCAATTAAAAATTAAAAAAAAAAAATTTTGTCTTTTTTGAGACAGGGTCTCCCTGTAGCCCCAGCTGGCCTGGAACTCATTTATGTAGACCAGGCCTGTCTCAATTTCACAGAGATCCTCCTGCCTCTGCCTCCTAAGTGCTGGGATTAAAGGCATGCACCACGATGCCCAACCAAAAATATTTTTAATCCCATCATTGACTCAGGGAAGTGAGTAAGAAACCCCAATCCAACCTAAGGAACTTTTGGCATCCGATGGCTGCTGGGAGGGGTTTTGCTTTAGGTTTGCAACTTGGAAGTTACTTTCATGTAACTAAAATATATTGCTGCTTTGCTTTTAAAATGCTCATGAATGAGGGCTGGAGAGATGGCTCAGCGGTTAAAACCACTGGCTGCTCTTGCAGAGGACCCAGGTTTGATTCCCTGTGTCCACATGGCCCCTAACAACCATCTGTAACTCCAGTTCCAGGGGATCTGATGCCCTCTCTGACCTCCTTGGGCACTGCATGACATGGGTACACTTACATACATTCAGACAACACACTCATACACATAAAATGAAAATAAATAGCTTTTAAGTGCTCAGAATGAGGTTTATACAGTAATGACCCACTCAAGCCTGGTGTGCTGGCACATGCGTGTAATCCCAGCACTCTGGAGATTGAGACAGGATAATCACAAATTCAAGGCCAGTCTGGCCTACAAAGCCAGACCCAGATCTTATGAGAAACAAAACAAAGGCAGGGTGTGGTGGCAAATGCCTTAAAAAAAATTTTTTTTTCTTTACTGTTTTTATTTTATACGTATATGTGTATTACCTGCATGTAGGTAAGTACACCCCTGTCGTGCAATGACCACGGAAGACAGGAGAGACTCTCAGATCCCCTGGAACTGGAGTTATAGACAGTTGTTAGCTGCCATGTGGGTGCTGGGATTTGAACCGGGGTCTTCTGCAATAACAATCAGTGTTCTTAACTGCTGAACCAGCTCTCCAGCCCCAGCAGATGCCTTTAATCCTAGCACTCAGAGACAGGTGTATCTCATGTCAGATCAGGCCCAACCTGGTCAACATAGCGAGTTCCAGGCCAGCTGGAGCTCCAGGGAGACCCTGTCTCAAAAAGACAAAAAACAAAACAAACAAAAAAACCAAACAAGCAAAAAGTCCCTCGAAGAAAGCAACCTCTCACCTGTCTGTTTTATAGGGGTCCAAGTTGCCTACCAAAATTCCTGTAATGCAATGAGTATTTGAAGACCGAGTTTCTGGCCTAGCACGATGTGGCCCTTGACCAAGTCACCAGTAGCAGAAGCCGTGGCCGGTGCATCGGCGCTGAGGTTTGTCTTGCTGAGTGTGCACCTTGTGCTTGTCTCCCACTCTAAGGAAAACAATGAGCAGCCCGTGACTCAGCTTCACCCAAGACGCTCTAGACAGAGGCCCTTAAGCTCAAGTTCATGTCCTTGGCTGAGGAAATCCTACATCCTCATTTAGCTTGGGGCCGGAGAGATGGCTCAGTCGTTAAGAGCATGTGCTGCTCTTGCAGAGGACCAGGTTCGGCTCCAAGGACCCTCACTGGGGCAGGAGCACCCAAGTGGGGTAGCTCATAACTGCCTGTCACTCCAGCTCCAGGGGATCCAATGCCTTTGGATCCAAGCCTCTGAGGGCACCTGTTTTCATGCATGCACACACAATTAAAAATAATAAAAATATTTTTTAGAAAAGAAGACCTCCAGCTAAAGTAAAAGTTTTCTTTTCTTTTTTGGGGTTAAATTTTATGTGTATGAGTGTAGCCTCCATGTATGTAAGTGCAACCATGTCATGCAATGCCCAAGGAAGACAGAAGAGGGCGTCAGATAGCCTTGAACTGCAGTTACAGATGGTTGTGAGCTGTCATGTGGTGTTGGGATGTGAACCTGGGTCTTCTGCAAGAGCAGCCAGTGCTGTTCACTGCTGAGTCATCTCTCCAACCCCATCTTGAATTATGACACCCATAACAAACCAAAGTACTGTATTAGCCATGTCTACAAACTTGCCAACCTGAAGAATATTTTCCTATGTTACAATTTTTTTCAAATATTTATGGTCAGTCTCCTCCACAGGCATGGTAGTTACCAGATTCACTGCTACATTGTATTGCTTAATGAATTAAAGAAATCTCTTCAGCTGGGTGTGGTGGCACACCCTGTAATCCCAGCACTAGGGAGACTGTGGTTGGTCGATCACTATGAGTTTGAAGCTAGCTTGGGTTACATACTGAGTTCTGA
>NW_008340972.1:2696116-2701710 GCF_000622305.1 Nannospalax galili | reverse complement strand
GGGGGGGGGAGGGGGGAGAGAGAGGGAGGGGGAGAGAGAGAGAGAGAGAGAGACAGAGAGACAGAGAGAGAGAGAGAGAGAGAGAATGATAAATGAACAGCCAAGGTGAAAAGATAGGGCTAATCTGAAAGGGTCCCAAATTCAAGAGCCTGTGTCCTGTGATGTTGGGGTGTGCTACCCTCCCAAGACATGGATGTTTGTCCCTGGGAAGCTCCCTGTACTTTGTCTTTTAAAAATTTTAATGGTACCGGGGATTGAGCCCACAGCCTCTCATAAGCTAGGCGAGTACGCTATCACTGAGCCGCACACTCAAATCTACTTATTTATTCATTGATATAGGATCTTGTTAAGTTGCCCAGGTTAGCCTCAAACTTATGATTCTCCTGGGTCCCTACACTCAGCTCTTTGGGTTTTCTTTTTAAATTTTATTATTATTGTGAGTGTTTAATGTGTATGTGTGTGTGATAGTTTGTATGAGAAATGTCCCCATAGGCCCCTGCATCTGAACACTTGGTCCCCAGTTGGTGGTGCTCTTTGGGAGGTGATGGAACCTTTAGGAGATGGAACCTTGCTGCAGGAAGTACGTCCGTGGGGGCGGGCTTTGAGGGTTTGTGGCTTTGCATTACTTCCAGTTTGCAGTTGATTCAGTTGAAGAGGTTAGGACTCAGCTTCCTGCTCCTGCCGCCATGCCTGCTGTTTGCAGGCACGCCTTCCCGCCATCGTGGACTCTTAGCCCTCTGGAACTCTTCCTTCTGTAAGTTGCTTTGGTCATGGTGTTCTATCAGAGCAACAAAAAGTAACTAAGGCAGTGTATGGAGATGGGTGCACATGTACCACGTGTGGAGGTCAGTAGTCGGCTCTGGGGAGGTGAGTCTTCCACTGTGGGCACAGACCAGCAGACTTCTACTCATGAGCCATCTCACCTGTCCATCTTTTGAGATTTTTATGCACATTTCCTTATGTAGGTGTGACCGTGGCCTGTGCTGAGTAGTTCAATCTCCATGGAACCCTTCTGTCCGCCCAGGAGGCTGGAGATAGTGCCAAAAGTTTCAGGATTCTGGTCAAAGCTTTCTGATGATCAGCTTCCATTCTAAGCCTCTTTAGGTGCCTGTCCGAGAGTGGCCTCATTAGAACAAAAAACATTCCCAAGACTCGGGAAATTCCTAGGGTTGTAGGGGTTCTCTGCCAGGAACCAGAGACAAAGACATAATGTCTTCTATCACAGGTGGAGAGGGGAAAGCTCTTTTTTACTGTAGAACTTCAATGAATAAACGTAGAAGGAGCCAAGCATGGTGGCATGTCCTGTGATCCCAGCACTTGGGAGGCTGAGACACAAGGATTGCTATGAGTTTTAGACAAGCCTGGGCTACATAGTGAGTTTCAGGTCAGTCAGAGCTACATAGCAAGACCATATTTCAAAAATAAATGATCAAGGCCAGGCGTGGTGGTGCATGCCTTTAATCCCAGCACTCCAGAGGCAGAGTCAGGCGGACTTCTGTGACTTCAAGGCCAGCCTGGTCTACATAGTAAGTTCCAGGACAGCTGGGGGAGACCCTGTCTCAAAAAGACCAAAAAAAAAAAAAGATCAAATGAATAACATAAATTAGATTAAAATTAAAAAATTGTGAGCTCATTTAATTAAAAAAATTTTTTTGAGCTCATTTAAAAAATTTTTTGAGCTCATTTAATTTTTAATGGAATTTAAATTTTAATAAAGTAGTTTGCAGGGGCCAGCGAGATGGCTCAGCGGTTAAGAGCACTGGTTGCTCTTGCAGAGGACCTAGATTCAGTTTCCAGAATCCACATGGCAGCTAACAACTGTTCATAACTCTGGTTTCAGAGGATCTGGCACCCTCTTCTGACCTCTGCATGCACTAGGCACACACATGGCACAAATACACACATGTAGGCAAAACACAAAATGAATAAATCTTTTTTAAAGAAGTTTGCAGAACACTATGTACAACATAATATTTGTGTGACATTATAAAGGTTCAGAATACTACACCGAGCTAATACATATATGTGTATATGGCAAGAAAACATATAAAATATTTATGAAAGGAGTATTCATAACAACTCTAGGGTTATGGTTTTCCTAGGGAAGAAGCAGGGAAAATGCACTGGAAAGCTTAAACTCTTAATGTTTCATTTCTTGGGGAAAATGACTGAAGATTAAGAATCGTAAGCCCCGGCTTCTGTGTGCCTCTTGAATTTCACATGCTTTTGGTGACCCTCCAACTTGCTTGTTTTAAAAGTCAGAGGTGTGGCTGAAGCAGCATGTCTGGTCACGGAAGCCACAAGTGACCTGTAGGCAGCATACAGCCGCAGCTACCCATCCAGCCCCTAATACTGACATAGGATTGCAGTTCATAAGGGCTGCCGCCTTCACCTCGTTCATTAGCATATCAAAAGGTGTATCTTCAGAGGTTGTTTTGACCTGGTTGCCAGGCACAGCGGTAACAGCCCAAGATTCAAGTTCAATTGTCCATGACTGTTGCTAAGCTAAAGAGAGCCAAGGAACGGGAGGGGAGGAACTTGTGTGTCCTGATCGAATGAGCATAGCAGGCTAATGCTCAATCTATTTATAAGACAGGATAATTAACTCCTTTCAAGAGTCCAGAGGGATGTAAAACACAGTCACTGCTCTCAAAGAGCCATTTTCATTTTGTGTATTTAAAATATAATAACCGGGCAGAGTAGGGAATGAGGGGCAACTGACATGGGAGCTCAGAGGCAGAAACATCTCTGTGGAGTGAGATCCTTGGTGAGAAGTCAATGGTGAGGGTGGGTGAGACAAGGGCTGAGGGAGGAAGTCAGGATCCAGGATGAGGCTATGATTCGAATGAGATTTGAATACCTCGTGCTGTGTCCATCTCAACTGATTCCAAATTATGTTCTCTGAATTTGGAAGTGTAGATAACCACTGTGGAAAATCCAACATAGTAAGGTAGATGTTTTCGCTTTGTTCAGGAGAAGGATGTAAGTGCCAGTTCTTTTCATATAGCCAGCCTGGTCTATAAGCAGAACCTAGGTGTGCTTTATTTATTTATTTTTATAGGGGAGAGTATGAGCCAGCATTCCCCCATTAGCAAAAACTATAAAGTCGAGCTTCTTGCTTTGGGGGAAATCACGAGGATCAACAGATCTCGAGTGTGAGAGACCAGACTGGGGAAAACCACCTTCCTGATCCTGGTATCTCCCCTTCCAGGAAAGTGAACGAGAGAGAGGGGGGTGGCAGGGGGAGAGGGAGAGAACACAAGAAATAGGATCATGAGAGGGTGGGAAGAAATCTTAGGGAAAAGAAGGGTGAAGAAAGGTTAGGGGCATGTGAAAGCAGGAAGGTTTTAGGATGGAGGAAGGGGACCAGCGAGAAGACGTCTAACAAGGTGGCAGGGAGTGAGGGGAGGGCAGTGGGGAGGGCGATGAATAAGAGCAAAGTATGTTGAAAATGCCATAACGATGGGCTGGCAAGATGGCTCAATGGTTAAGAGCAGGTACTGCTCTTGTAGAGGACTTAAAATTCTCAGCACCCACGTGGTAGCTCACAACCAGCTGTGACTCTAGCTTGAGGGGATCCAACACCCTCTTCTGAACTCTGAGGACACCTGCACTCATGTGCACATAATTAAAAATAATGAAAATAAGTCCTTTACAAAAAAAGAGCACAGGGGCTGGAGAAATGGCTCAGCAGTTAAGAGCACCGGCTACTCTTGTAGAAGACCTGAGTTCATATCCCAGCACCCACACAATAGCTAACAACCATCCATAACTCCAGTTCAGGAGATCCAACCTCCACTTCTGGCCTCTGCAGGCATTGAATGACACAGATGCACTTACACACATGCAAGCAATACACTTATATACATAAAATAAAAATAAAATTTTGGGGGGGGTCTTTTTGAGACAGGGTCTCCCTGTAGCCCCAGCTGGCCTGGAACTCACTATATAGACCAGGCTGGCCTTGAACTCACAGAGACCCGTCTGCCTCTGCCTCCCGAGTGCTGGGATTAAAGCCGTGTGCCACCATGCCTGGATAATAAAAATAAATTTTAAAAAAATAAAAAGAAATGCCATAATGAAATCCATTACCCTGTAGGCTGACTTAAAACATTAATTTTTTTTTAAGACTTAAACACTTTATTGCAACTTTTCAGGTTTTTGCTGTTTACAAATGTTTCTTTTTTGTCTTTTTGAGACAGGGTCTCCTTGTAGTCCCAGCTGGCCTGAACTCACTATATAGACCAGGCTGGCCTTGAACTCACACCAATATGCCTGCCTCTGCCTCCCGAGTGCTGGGATTAAAGGCATGCGCCACCATGCCCGGCACAAAACATTAATTTTTTAAAAGAAAAAAATAATTTAGTAAAAATTCAAAATATAAAATTACCTTCAACATAACTACTGGTTTTAATCTCGTATTGAAAATGTTCAGGTAGTCACAAAAGTAGAGATACTATTATCACAAACTAGTCAGACTTTAAAAATTAACATTGTTGGCGCTGGAGAAGATGGCTCAGCAATTAGGAGCACTGGCTGCTCTTGCAGAGGACCTGGGTTTGAATCCCAGCACCCACATAATAACTAACAACCATCCATAACTCCAGTTCCAGAGGATCCAATGCCTTCTTCTATTCTCCTCTGTGGGCATTGCTGACATGGGTGCACTTACACACATGCAAGAAATATACTCATACACATAAAATTAAAAACAAAATAATAAAAATGAATAAACATTGTCAAAAAATTAACATTATTTTATCATTCTGGTTTCATTTTACTAGCTTTTACTTTGCTACGCAAAATCTAAATCTCAGACCTTTGGAGACTTCATTCCACATAGTTATAATTCTGATTTTTAATTGAGTTACTGAATCACTAGTTAGCAGAATGCGGGATACCCCAGGAAGTATTCCATGGGGTGCACAGGGCAGATATTAATCTTTTCTCATTTAATCAAAGCAAGCAGCGGGGTTCAAGTTGTGTCAATTATGCTTAGAAATGGAAATTTTTGAAAAATCAAAAAACAAGGAAGCAATTTCAAGTCTCCTTGGAGCCCTAACTTCTGTTTTCCTTCCTCTTGGCTGACGCCCTATGAGCAACTTTGTACTTCTGCGTTGGTGCAACCAGGACAGAATGTAACTCATACTGTCACCTCTGCAAGGGGTTGTCAGGGCTCTGTGACTTAATTATAAAAGAACTTTGCATCTTTACGGCACACTCTGACCTTTCTTTGTATCTCAAGATCTTCTAGTCCTGCACATGTTAGCACAGCCACTGGTTAATAACTTGTAGCTGTATTTCTCAGTATTTTAAAATAAATTTTGGAGCCAAGCATGGTAGTTGGTGACTGTAATCACAACTAATGCGTGCTGATCTGGGTCCCTAGTATACGTAGCCGATCTGAAATTTCTCAATAGCAAGGGGTCACCATGGTGACAAGCTGATAATATAATCAGGCCTATGAATACTCCAGTGTACTCCAGCCACAGCAAGACCCTGTGTCTTACAAAAGCAACAACGCCGGGTGTGATGGTGCACGCCTTTAATTCCAGCACTTGGGAGGCAGAGGCAGGCGGATCTCTGTGAGTTCA
>NW_008340972.1:2693891-2695352 GCF_000622305.1 Nannospalax galili | reverse complement strand
TTCAAGGCCAGCCTGGTCTACATAGTGAATTCCAGGACAGCTGGGGCTACAGGGAGACCCTGTCTCAAAAAGACCGAAAAAAAAAAAAAAAAGCAACAACAGAGTCTGGGCATGGTGGCACATGCCTTTAGTCCTAGCAGTCCAGAGGCAGAGGTGGAGAGGTGGGCAGATCTCTGTAAGTTTGAGACCAGCCTGGTATACACAGCAAGTTCAAATATATATATATATATCCATGTTGGACTTGAACTCACCATGTAGTTGAGGTTGGCCTTGAATGCCTGACCCTCCCAAATGCAAGATAATAAGCTTGCATCACCACATCTGGCTTATAATATTTTAAAAAATATTTTCTATTTATTATTTTTTAATTTTTTAATTATTTTTATTTTATGTGTGTGTGTGTACTGCCTGCATGTAGGTAAGTGCACCCGTGTCATGCAATGCCCATGGAAGTCAGAAGAGGCTGTCAGATCCCCTGGGACTGGAGTTACGGACAGTTGTTAGCTGCCATGTGGGTGCTGGGATTCGAACCTAGGTCTTCTGCAAGAACAACCAGTGTTCTTAACCACTGAGCCATCTCTCCAGCCCCAAGGCTTATAGAACTTTTAAGATTCATTTTTCTTTGTTTTGTGTACGTGTGTCTATGTGGGAGTACGTGCATGTGAGTATAGGTACATAAGGAGGGCTAGAAGACAGCACTGGAGTCCCCGGAGCTGGAGTGACAGGCAGTTGTGAGCCTTACAACAAGGGTGCTGGGAACAAAACTTGGGTTCTTTGCAAGCGCAGCCAGTGCTCTTAACCACCGAGCCGTTTCTCCAGCCCGCAGATGTTTTTCTTCTGTTTTAGTCTCAGACGAAAAGGAAGGCTGAGGAATGAAAGGCCCAGTGTTATTCAGAGCGTGTATCATGGAGAGAGTTGCATGCTCCTTGGGTCGGGACACATGTAATCATGTATGTGAACAAAAACCAGTTTGACGACAATACTTGAACACCAAGCTTCCTTCGGTATTTGGAATTCGATATCAAGTTTCAGTATTCAGAATTTGTAAGCCAGGCTCATGTTCAGAATTCCACATTTGGAAGGCTGAGGCAGGACTGCCATCAATTCAAGGCCAGCCTGGGCTACAGAGCAGGTGGGGTAGTGTAGGCACTTGGGAAGTAGAGGCAGAAGATCAAGACTTCAAGGAGAGCTTCAGCTACATAGCAAGTTCAAGACCGGCCTGAGCTATAGGAGACTCTGTCTCAAACAAGGTTAAAAAAAATAAAAGAACTTTGTTATCAAGTACTTTGATATTCTGCTAGCCTGTTCATAACTACAGTAAAACAGAATCAGTAATGATTAGTGCATTTGTAATCCCAGCACTCAGAAGGCAGGAGGATTGCAGTCAGTTTGAGGCTGGCGTGGTTTACACAGCCAGTTTTCCAGGCCACCCAGAACTACATGGTTAAGACCCTGTCTCCA
>NW_008340972.1:2685544-2693769 GCF_000622305.1 Nannospalax galili | reverse complement strand
AAAAATGTTGAAAACCCCCCTCCCAAAAAAAAAACGGGGGGGGGGGGGGGGGGGACCACACGACAACGACGACGACGACCTAACTAAGCAAACAAAGGATTACTATGGCTAGAGAAAGCTCTGTTTAAACCACCCCAGCCCTTTCCTTTTCCTTCCCCCATAGGAGGGTGACTCTGTAGGGATGAACTTCTGAGATGGAGACCTCATGCTTGGGGAGAAGAGCTAAACTGATTTGGGGGGTCTCTAAAACAAAAGCAGAGGCAGGAGGCGGTAACAAAAATCAAAACTGGCACAGACAGGGTGGAGAGAAATCGAGAGCCATTGGGAAAAGGGGATAAAGAAATTGAAGACTGGAGCTAGTGTGATCCAGTACTTAGGAGATGCAGGCAGGAGGGACAGACGTTCAAGGTCATCCTCATACACAGATGACTTCAAGGCTGCCTGGACAGCCTGACATCCTGTCTCAAAAACAACAGAAGCAGTGAAGAATATTGGAGTCTCGTTTATAATAAACACCAGGAGAATGTGTGTTTGCAGAAAATTAAAGAGGAGAAAAGAGGAGAGGAAAGTGTGCCTGGGGTACACAGATGAGGATTTCATACAAAGTTTGGAAGAGGGTTCAGTAAATTATTGAAACTGGTTTTTAGAAACAGGGTCTCATGGAGCCTAAGCTGGCCTCAAACTTGTTCTAGAGCCAAGGATGTCTTTGAACTTTGGATCCTCCTGCCTCTACCTCTTGAGTGCTGAAATTACGGGTATAAGCCACCACTCCTGGTTTATTCGGTGCTAGGTATTGAACCCAGGGCCCCATGTATGCTAGGTAAACATTATACCAACTAAGTTATATACCCAGGCCTTGAAATTGCTTTTAAAAACATTTTTGTCGTTTGGTTGCGTTTCTTTGAAAGTGTTTTCAGTCACCCATAAAAATTTTCTGTGCTGGTGCCATTCTTTGCAAATATGTTTTTGATGCCAGCATAAGGTTCTGTTCAATGAATGTGCTGTACTTAATGTTCCATTCCTTTATAATTGGGTTGATATTATTTCTAACTTCCTTCTACTCAAAAACCATTAGAGCACATATATTTGTGCTCACTCCTGCTTTCTTTCATAAGACTCTTACCAGGATGGGTTCACAAGCAGAATTAGAGTGCTAACATTTTAAATGTTTTGGTATCAAAAAAAATTGGCCTGAATGTATTAACTTATACATAGTCCCTACCAGAAATTGATGGTAACACTCATTATATAAACCTTAATCAACCCAGGAGCTGGTTGTGATGGCATGTGCCTATAATCTCAGTGCTCAGGAGGCTAATGCAGGAGGATCAGAGTTTGAGGCTAGCTTGGTCTGCATAGCAAATCCAGAGCAATCTGGGCTACTTAGCCTGACTTTCTTTCAAATGTCATACCAAAATAGAACGACGCATCCAAGTGTCTTATTTCCTAAGATCTTCGTTTTTACAGTTTTATAAGTTTTTGGTATGGTATGCTTATAGATCAATACACTGAATAAACTTTCCTATTCTTATAAGAAACTGGCAACTATCAAATTAAATGGCATTTTTCCCTAGAACAGTCTTTGATAAATTATCTCTTCTGTTTTTCCCAAGCACCCCCTCCCTGCCTTCCTGCTTGGCTGACCTGCCTTCCTGCTTCTTTGCGCCTCTCTCTCTCTCTCTGTCTCTCTCTCTCTCTCTCTCTCTCTCTTTCGTCCCTTCTTCTTCCTCTTCTTCTTCCTCCTCCTCTCCTTCTTCTTCTTCTTCTTCTTCTTCTTCTTCTTCTTTTTTTTCTTCATTTTCTTCTTCTTCTTCTTTTTTCCTTTGGAGATGAGGTCTGTATCACGCATTACCAAAGGTAGGAATACTTCACACAGGTGTATTATTGTTGGTTGGCAGGATTCTATCTTCAAGAAAAGGACAGTTGATTCTGGGAGAACTGACTTGGAGGCTCCCCTCCCCCACATGGCTATGGAGGGTCAGAGCTGTCCACCTAGAAAGGTTTAAAAACAGTGCCAGGGCTGGGGAGATGGCTCAGTGGCTAAGAGCACTGACTGCTCTTGCAGAGGACCCGGGTTCGATTCCCAGCACCGACACTGTCCTTAACTCGAGTTCCAGGAGAATCCGAAGCCACATTCTGACCTCTGCGGCATAGCACGACATGGGTGCACTCACATACATTCAGGCAATACACTCATACATATAAAATAAAAATAAGAAATAAAATATTTTGAAAAAAATACAGTGCCGACAATCAAGCAAGCACACTCGTGCGCTAGTTTTTATGTATATTCGTGTATTGCTGGCATGTAGGTAGGTGCACCCATGTCGTGCAATGCCCACGGAGGTCAGAAGAGGCTGTTGGATCCCCTGGGATCAGCGTTACTGACAGTTGTTAGCTGCCATGTGGGTGCTGGGATTCGAACCAGGTCTTCTGTAAGAACAACCAGTGTTCTAACTGCTGAGCCATCTCTCCAGACCCTTTATTTTGTTTTTGAGACAAGGTCTCATGCTACAATCCAGTCTGGCCTGGAACTCACTGCTCGAGGGGGCCTCAAACTCACTGCAGTCCTCCAGCCTCAGACTGCCAAGTGCTGGGAGTACAGGTATGAGCCATCACCACGTCTGGCTACTTTTCTTGATCAGTCAAGTATTCTAGATCACAATTATTAATTTTTGGAAAAGAAATAGCATGACCTTTTATCTCTTACCTCTTGGTGGGAAAGTATGTATCCAAAGGAAAGAAAATTCTTTCGTTGTAGTTCAGTTTAAGTACTCTTAAATTAGAAGGCAGTTTATTTCTTTCCTTCTTCCCTCCCTCCCTCCCTCCCTCTCTCCGTCTCTCCCTCCCTCCCTTCCTTTGCTTCTTTGCCAGATTTACCCATGTGCTAAGGAACAGAAGACATACAAGTCACGCACCAATGCCTAGATTATTGCCAAATGAGGTTTTCTTTTACTTTGTTCCCTACACTATTGTATTTTTGTTTTCTTTTATTTCATTTTCTGAGACAGGGTCACCTGGAGCCCCAGCTGGCCTGGAACTTACTATGAAAACCAATCTGGTCTCAATCTCAGGGAGATCTAACTGCCTCTGTCCCTGGAGTGCTGGGATTAAAGGCCTGCGCCACCACTACCAGCTCCCTTGGATTTTTGAGACAAGGTCTCCTAGAATCCAGACTGGCCTTGAACTCCTGATCCTCCTGCTTCCACTTCCTAAAGTATTTGACCATGTCTGACTCAAACCGGGTTTTCATATTTAAAAACTTATGAAAATATTTCACTTTATTTGAAGAAATTTTACCTCTATGTTAGATACTTTACTCAAGCCAACAAACTTGTGACCCTGAGGCAGCCACCACAACATTAATGCCAATGTTACTGTTGGCACAGCATCACGTGAGTATAAACAAAACAGTATTATATTTGCCTTCTTAATAAGACTTTTAAAATTCAGCACCAGCCACTACGTTTCCATGAACATATTCGAGTACATGCCAAGTTGTTATGAGAAATGAATCACAAAACAAAGTTCAACTAAAAGTTTCACAGCTCTGCCTACATCACATTGGAAGTTGAAAGGTTAGTTGCCAAGCCAGACACTCAAGAGACTATCTCATTGCACTAAGCTCACAAATGGGGCATCCTCTCGCAGTCCGAGAGTGCAAAAGAGTTCCCGTATCCAGAAACACGGTGAGTCTATGTACTTATTTCAGAATCCTCGAGCTGGCACGTGATGTAATGTTGGTAATACAAATAGTTAATGAGTTACGGGAAGACGTTAAACAGCTGTGTAGCCTCAGGTCATATGCCGTGTTCCAGCTCACCCAGATGCTGCAGGGAAATAAAGATCTCTGCAAACTGTTCTTTGTGGCCCTCACAGCAATAAATTCATCACAGCCAGCCACAAGCAGAATGAACTTTAAAAAGCAATTTTGATTTAAATTTATAATACCTATGTTTGTGTAGATAGTTTGGAGGGCAGTAAAGCCGATTATCAGCTCTGTTCAGTCAATCTGTAACCTCGTCTGAAAAGCTCTCAGGCCTATGTCGGCACAAACATCGGTGGCTTTTCCATAAGATGCTGGCCATCCCATGCTGATCTTCAGTATTTCAATACTGAGGAAGAAATGGTGTCTTTCATTCATAAACTTCATTGTTATGCAAATGTCCTGCCACTGAGCTACACTCCCAGACCATCACTGTCACTTTAAAAACGCCTGTTGTGTCAGACATCATGCTAGGCTAGGGGCTACCGAAACAAAGATGTCAGTCCTAGCCTTACAAACACATTCGGGACTGGGATGTAGCTCAGTGGTAGAGCCCTTGCCCAGCATGTATGAAGCCCTGAACTCCAGCACTGCAAAATACAAACAAGAAGGAAAACAATGTGAACAGATCACTCACTGCAGTATGGTTTACGTTAAGAACTTTTTTTTTTGGTCTTTTTGAGACAGGGTCTCCCTGTAGCCCCAGCTGTTCTAGAACTCACTATGTAGACCAGGCTGTCCTTGAACTCACAGAAATCCATCTGCCTCTGCCTCCTGAGTGCTGGGATTAAAGGCGTGCACCACCACACCCAGCCCAACATTAACAACTTTAAAAAAAATATATGAGTATATTGCCTACATGTGTGTAAGAGCACCTGTGTCATACAATGCCCATGGAGGTCAGAACAGGGTGTTGGATCTCCTGGAACTTGAGTTACAGAGGTTGTTAGCTGTCAAGTGAGTGCTGGGAATTGAAGTGGGTCTTCTGCAAGAACAGCCAGTGCTCTTAACTGGTGAGCCATCTCTCCAGCACCCCCCCAATAATTTTTCTTAAAGGTATTAAATGTATTGGTTGTGAAATGTAAGGAGGTGTTTCTGTCATCAGTACAGTGAAGGAGGTAGATGCTCCAAGGATTCTATTGTCTTTATTATACCTTACTAAGCAACATTCATATACAACATTTCCTTTTCTTAAGATTTATCTTTATTTATGTGCTTGTGGTGGGAAGGTTATGGGTGCAGGTGCCCTTGAAGACCAGAAGAGGCCAGATCCCCTGGAGCTGAGGTTACAAGTAGTTGTGAGCTGTGCCACGTGGATACTGGGAAACAAATTCGGGTCCTCTACAAGAGCAGCAAGTGCTCTTAAGCTCTGAGCCATCCCTCCAGCCCTCCAAAATGATATTTCTAAAATAAAATAAAACTAAATGCTGGACATGGTGCATGCCTTTAATCCCAGCACCTGACAGACAGAGGCAGGTGGATCTCTGTGAGATTGAGGCCAGTCTGGTCTACAAAGCAAGTTCCAGGCTGGCTGCAGCTACGTACCGGGAGATTCTGCTTCAAAAACAACAAACAACAAAACCAAAACCTTAAACAACAACAAAAAAATTGAGCGAGGTAGTGCAGCAGTTTTGGCTCCCTGTTCATTACACTCACTGACGTCATCAAGTGAGTAGCACACATTCTGTGGTCTTTACTATATGATAGTTTATTTTGGTTGCACATACAGAGATCTCATTTTTGTATTTTTAGTAGTACTGGGAACCTAGTACTGGGCTTCTTGTCTGCTAAGTAAGTACTCTACTACCATACCACACCCAGAATCCTCTTTTTGATTTTTAAGACAAGGTTTCACTAACTTGCCACTGATGACCTTGAAATCCCTCCTGTAGCCCAGCCTGGTCTTGACCCTTCCATCCTTCTGCCTCAGACTCTCAAGTAGTTGGGACTCCAGGCCTGTGTCACCAGGCCCAGCTAGATGCTGTAAAGAGCAAGCAAGCATCATTACTTCTTGGCTCTAAGGTTTTTAAAACAGTTAAGGGTTTGATGACTGCTGCAGAGGGAGAGGTTGTTTTCTTTAAGGGTGTGGCTCCTGGAAGTCACCCTGGCTCCAGTGGATGGCAGCCTCACACTAAAGAGTATATGGTCTGCACAAACTGGACTTGGTGGGTAATTTTTGTAAAAAAACTGAAGAGGACACCAAGTTGGGAGGGTGTGGAGAGGTAGAGTGGGGCTGGGAGGAGGAAAATATTTAAAAGTTCAGAGTATTTCTGCCAGAAAAATACACATAACTAATTTAAAAGTAGTCTTTTCTTGGTAATATATAAACATAAAACTTTTTTTCTCTAGCTGATCCCCTTGGGCCACATTTTAAGGGCATCTTGGACAAACCCCATGGATTTCCAATCATATTTAGTTATTTAAGATTCAGCCTAGGTTGACCTACTTCTGCTGGCACAAGAATACCTCCCCCACAGGATGTCAGCCAGCTTGTGGCCCAAGGGACCTGCAATGAATAGGAAAAGGGCTCTTCCCCTCCCTCCTGGTCAGTCCACTTGCCAGAAAAGTACCACAGGATCTTCCAGGGCAGAAGGGTGATGCAATGCCCAGAGACTTCAGTCTGTTTCCTGGAAGTCTACAAAGTCATTAAGAGTTTTATTATCCATCCTTATCGGCCAAAGCTTTCAGAGACATACCTCCTGTGTGTACTCCGAATAGACATTTCACAACTTGTATCATGTGGCAGCATGTTTATAACCGTATAACACTATTCATTCAAAAACTATGTAGGGGCTGAGGTGTGGCTCGGTGGTAGAATGTGTGCTTAAGCATACAATGTCTAGGATTCTATCCTGAGCACCAAAATACAAAATGATAAAAACAAGAGATATTAATGGAGTGCCTATGCTGTGTCAGACACTGTCTGGTATAGGCCAAAATTGTGGGTGTCTGGCTGACAGGATGGCTCAGTAAATAAAGGCACCTGCCACTAAACCTGATGACCTGAGTTCAATCTCTAAGACCCAAATGGTGGCGGGAGAGAACTGACATCTGCAAAATGAGAGACCCCCCAAAAAGTGGGTTTAATTTGGATATATGTGGGCCTCACTATGCTGCCCAGGCTGGTCTTGAACTCCTAGCTCAGGAAGTCTGCTTATACAGTGGCAACCCCAGATAACAGCTACAGCACTTAGCTGACCTGTATTGTTTAAAGTGAAAACATGACTTTAGGAGCTCTAAGGAGAATATTCCCTTTTATTGATGACAAAACAATCTAATACAAAACATCTATGGAGTAGGGACTCTATGCTATTCATACCATGTTCTGTATAATCTAGCTGGTGATCTCATGAGGGAGTATGTTAGTTCCTTTTCTGGTGCTGTGATAAAACACGGTGACCAAAGGCAGCTTATAGAAGGAAAAGTTTTTTGGCTTACAGTTCTGGGGGACCAGAGTCCATTATGGTGGGAAGGTGTGTTTGCAGGAACAGGAAGCTGAGATCACATCTTCAACACAAACTAGAAGCAGAGAGTGAGCTGGAAGTGGGACAGGGCTGCAGGCTCTCAAAGCCCACCCCCAGTGGGCTGTACCTCCTAAAGGTTCCAGTGACCCCCCCCCTCGCCGATGGTGCTACCACCAGGGGACCAAGTGTTCAAATACTTGAGCCTTCGAGGGACAGTTATTCAAACTACCACAGGAGTTAGTCATATGTTCTTTCCATGTTGTAATGGGAAAGCAGAGAGAGGTCATAATGCTCTGCTTTATGTCCCACTGAGCCAGTCTCAAACTGAGTCATCCGGAGCTGCTGGGAAGTCATGGTGAATATGGAGTCAGTTCTCCATTCACTTAGAAAGTGGTCAAGAGAAGCTGGGTGCCCATAATGCCTGTTCTTGAAGGCAGCAGTCTCAGGTGTTCAAAACCACACAGAGAGCACTGTGTGCCTGGGATCGAGTCAGGTGTTCAAAACCACACAGAGAGCACTGTGTGCCTGGGATCAAGTCAGGTGAAGAGTGGTCATGAGTGGATAATGCTTTAGAAATTCTACGTTAAACAAAAGAACAGAACAGTCCAACTGTTTCTTTTGTGCATCCAGCAATAGACCTTTACTGACAGCAGTACCAGTTAATACCACCCTTCTTTACCCAGAAACAAAAAAAGATTTCACCGACTCTCACCTGTTGGATATTCCCTTATTTGAACAACTGGCTAATTATCCAATTTGCATTTCCAGCAAGAATAAGCCTAACTCATTACAAATGCCTCACTAACGTTACTCTCTCCAGGACAGCATGCATTGCCCCGCCTCTTTTTCTATGGAGCAAAGGAAACACCCAGCCCTGTATTAACTCCTCTTTGTCCACCTTTTGTGTACCTGTAATGATTACACCCAAGGTGTACCTACTCGAGGAAGAAGAAGCTGCCCTCCTCCTTCACACCTGCCAGCGGAGAGAAATCTTA
>NW_008340972.1:2676666-2685021 GCF_000622305.1 Nannospalax galili | reverse complement strand
TCAAACTTTGGATTCTCCCGAGATAGATGAGTTGGCTCTTAAGGCTTATGACACTTCTCCATTGTAAAATCAAACAGGGGGAGATATTGGGGAACGCTGCTGCTAGGGTTGTAGTCCTCCATGTCCGGATAGCTCTAAGGGGCTCGGCACCAAATGGAAGGACTCCCCTTCTCAGCAGGGGGCCTCCTGCTCTCTTCCTGACTTACCTGGAAAGTGCTACCAAGCATGGTTACCTGACCTTATTTGGAACATGACCTTTGGCATAGTTACCTGGAGTAAAAACTACCCCCAGGTTTTTTTCTATATGATAATCAGGCATTGCCTGGTAGTCGGACGATAGGAGCCCACTACCACATGTAAATAAAGCATACTGTGAGCACCTATCAGCTGAGGCTTTGGGGCCTCCACACTGTATTTTCCCCATTTCTCCCACTGAATAAACGGAGCTGTTTTACTGAATCTAGAGCTGTCTCACTGAGTCTGGAGCTGTTTGCATCGTTGAACCTGCCTTCCCGGAAGGGCTTTCTTCCATCAGTGCTCACTGGCCGTCCTGACCCGGCTCGTCGCTTCTCCCCCTGTCCTCGTGGACTGGTGGCCAACGACCCACGAGGAGAGGGAGAGACCCCACAAAAAACAACTTTTATCTCTCTTGATACACATTTTGTACTTCTTTGATGGTGCATTAGGACACTGTGTTATTTGGATTTCTCACCAACTTTGCATCATCCTCTTATCACTTATAGGGATGACTTTTTTAAAATGGACAGAATCTGGACTAATCACTTTTAATTAGCCTTGCAATCAAAAAGCTACTGCAAATAAACTCCCTGAGCCACGGGCTCTGGTGACCTGGCACCTGACCTTGATCCCTTGGAACCTCAATTTCCTCCTCCACCCAAGAAAGTGAATGAATGAGTGTGCTTGAGAATTGACAGATCAAAGCACTGAAAGGCAGTGTGTCCCTTTTCATTGAAAACAATGAATACTGAGATGAATGCTTGACATTGTGTATGCGATGTTTTTAGACCTAGGGATGAAAGGGCAGGATTGTCATAAGGTGAGGGTGGACCCAAGATTGTACTTTCCCCAAACTGAAGCTGGAGAAATGGTTTTGAATAAAAGTATGGGTGAGGTCTGGCTCAGCAGCACAGTTCCAGGAGACCACTGGAGGATCCTGAGCACTCCCAAGTTGAGGCCCACTCACAGCTAAGGTTAAGAGCCAGGCTGTTTATTCAGGTAGAACTAATGTTGGCATGGTAACACCACATTGTATCTCTTTCTTTTTCCACTGAAGGTCTGTATAGTGTTAAGCTTTTATATATTTGTTTCAGACACATGTCTTTGGGTTGAGATATACCTAGGCTGGAAAATTCCTGTTTCTGAGCACTGACCCAGGCATGGGAATGAACAGCAAGCCCTGGCTTTTGTAAAATACCCCATCCTCTTTTGTTTTTGGGACAAAGTCTCACTAATTAGCTCTGGCTGGCCTTCAGCTCATAGAGATGCAGGTGCCTCTACCTCCCAAGGCCTAGGACTAAAAGGCTAAGCCACCATGCTAGGCTCTCATCCTTATTACATATACTAAAAATCTCCTGGACTGACCCTTAAATAGCTCAGTGGATACAGGTCATCATCATAGTGGTTAAGATCCACAGTCAGTTTTCTCTCTAATTAATAATATTGGATATTAGGCCATGTGGGTTTAGAGTGCTGATTAGAAGAAAGAATCATCTTACCAAAGTCCAAAGAGATCTGATCCAATGTTTCCTCATTATAGCTAATGGCCTAACACCATCACAAAAGTTAATTAATTAGTATAGTAGGCTTTGCTCTCTTAAAGCCACAGGGATTTTGTCTCCTTGCACCTAAGCTCTTTGGAATTGTTATTACTGGGGTGCTTGACAATCTGTTATGTAGTTATCCAGGCATGGTGACAATTTATCTTGCTAGTGTACAATTAATAGGGCTATACTGTGCTCATCTTAATTTAAAACAAAAAACAAAAAGCAACTAGGATTTCATTAACTCTTCAGGATCCTTCAGAGTTTTCATACATCCTGGAGCCCTCCAATCCACAATGCCCCCTCTTCCCTCATGTACTCTGGTGTCAGGTGACTCTGCAGCTGGTCTGGTGGGCCACAAGGCCCCATCACTTTGTTCGTGGCTATTGTGCCCCTTTGGGTCCTGTTACTGGTGGCTTTAAAATACAATGGGAAGAAAAGAAGAGTAACATGAGCAGCTTTGGTCCACTGCAAAGGAGCAGAGAAAGTAGGTCTGGAGATTGTCTTCACCTTTCCTCTTAAGCCTGCCTGCTTCTCTTCTGAGCTTCTGATGCAGGATTCGAGCTCAAGGAAAAGAGGGCAGACCCTAAATCTGGAACTCAGCCCTGGGTTTTGAAGTCCCTTTATGGAACTAAGATTCACATATTAGACCACTGCCCTTGACTGAGTTAAGAATACCTTTTGCCTTTACCTACTGCTTAGTAGTAACAGCATAACACTGAATTGCTAATTATTGTATGTGATTTGACTTAACCCAGATGAGAATTTAAAAATAAAGAGATGTGAATCTGTGGGAGGGGGCATGTCTAACATGCACGAACCCCTAGGTTCAATCCTCAGCACCACATAAACCAGGTATAGTGGCCCACACATGTAATCATAGCCCTCTGGAGGGGGAGGCATGAGGATTAGAAATTCAAGGTCATTCTTTTATTTATTTTTATTTTTTAAAATTTATTATTTTTATTTTAGGTGTATGCGTGTATTGCCTGCATGTATACTCATGTTGTACAATGGCCATGAAGATCAAAAGAGGGCATCAGATCCCACAGAAGAGCAACCAGTGATGCGTGTATTGCCTGCATGTAGGTAAGTGCACCTGTGTTGTGCAATGCCTGTGGAGGTCAGAAGAGGCTGTCGGATCCCTGGGACTGGAGTTATGGACAGTTGTCAGCTGCCTTGTGGGTGCTAGGATTCAAACCTGGGTCTTCTGCAAGAACAACCAGTGTTCTTAACCGCTGAGCCATCTCTTCAGCCCCTCAAGGTCATTCTTAACTACATAGCAGGATGTTTAATGCTATCTTGGGGTAGGTAAGACCTTGTCTCAAAACCAAAACCAAAAAAGTAGAAACAAAACCAAAGAAAACCAACTTGACAGCCATGCATGACTCATGCCTGTAATCCGAGTACCTCAGGCTGAGGCAGAAAGATGGTTGTAAATTCCTGGCCAGACTGGACCACAGTCCAAGTACCAGGCCCCCCAGGGCTACATAGTAAGACCTTGTCTCAGAACAACAAAACCACAAGAACCAAACCAAACCAAACCAAAACCTAACCAAAACCAACCTAAAAGTGGTTATTAAGGGGTGTATTGGTGTCAGTGCTGGATGGATGGCTTTAGTTGTCAAGTTCACTCACCTGGGTGGAGGGAGCCTCAAGTGGGGCATTTCCTCCATTGGACTGGCCTATGGCCATGTCTGTGGATCCTCTTCTTGATTATTGAGTGATGTGGGAGGGCCCAGCCCACTGTGGCAGGTGGGTCTATGTTGTTTAAGAAATCAGGTTGAGAGCCAGGCGTGGTGGCACACGCCTTTAATCCCAGCACACGGGAGGCAGAGGCAGGTGGATCTCTGTGAGTTCAAGGCCAGCCTGGTCTACGTAGTGAGTTCCAGGACAGCTGGGGCTACAGGGGAGATCCTGTCTCAAAAAGACCGGAAAAAAAAAAAAACAAAAAAAACAAAAAAATACAGGGTTGAGGGGGAGATGGCTCAGAGGATAAGAGCACTGACTTTTCTTGCAGAAGACCCAGGTTCGAATCCCAGCACCCACATGGCAGCTAACAACTGTCCATAACTCCAGTTCCAGGGGATCCAACAGTCTCTTCTGTCCTCTGAGGGCATTGCACAATGAGGGTGCACTTATCTACATGCAGGCAATACACGCATACACATAAAATAAAAATAAATAAAATATTTTAAAAAAAAGAAAAAGAAAGCAGGTTGAGCAGGGGCCAGGGGAACAAGCCAGTAAGCAGCATTCCTCCATGACCTGTGCTCCAACTCCTACCTGCAGGTTCCTGTCCTGGAGTTCCTACCTTGGACTCCCTGATGAATCGTGATCCAGGACATGTAAACCAAATAAAACCTTTCCTCCACAAGTTGGCATTGGTCAGAGTGTTTTGTCATAGCAATCAAAGGAAGACTAGAACAATATTGAACCCCATGGTCCTTCCACAGGGTAAACACATACTCACTGTACTTCCTGAACTGGAATTCCCACCTTTATCTATGTGTTTAAATCTTATCTATATCTCTGTCCTCTTGGTTGCTCTTTCGGTGCTGCTGAGGCAATCCAGATAAACAGATTAAGTAAGCCTTTTAACCTGTTCCATTACCTCAGGAGTCATAAATTGCAAGAAGTGTGGGCCATCGGGATCTAGGCAGAGCAGAGTCCAAAGCTAGAGCCAGGAGCCCTCCCTAATCATGTTTGCTTCTCTGGTGGGCACACGGGTAGCAGAAGGTACACACACAATTGCTTGGAAATCTTTCCTTCAAAATATCAAAATAGTATTTCAAACACTTGTTTTAAAGGACCAAATAGGCATAAAAATACAGATATTGTAAAGTTTAAAGTGACACATTTGCCACTGATGCAAATGGAACTATGATAGAAAATTGCTCCGCACAAGCTTTTTTATTTTATTTATTTTGTCTTTTTGAGACAGGGTCTCCCTGTAGCCCCAGCTGACCTAGAACTTGCTATGTAGACCAGACTGGCCTTGAACTTACAGAGATCCACCTGCCTCTGCCTCCTGAGTGCTGGGATTATAGGCGTGCACTACCACGCCCAGCGTGAGCTTTTTTAAAAAATATTTTATTATTTTTATTTTATGTGTATGCGTGTATTGTCTGCATGTAGGTAAATTCACCTGCGTCGTGTAATGCCACAGAGGACAGAAGAGGCCATCGGATCCCCTGGAACTGGAGTTATGGACAGTTGGTAGCTGCCATGTGGGTGCTGGGATTCAAACCCGGGTCTTCTGCAAGAATAACCAGTGTTCTCAACCGCTGAGCCATCTCTCCAGCCCAAGCTTTTTAATCATTATCTTTTTCTGTTTGTTGAGTTTTGCTGTAGTTGTTTGAGATGGGGTCTCACATAGCACAGGCCTTGCATTTACTATGTTGCTGAGAATGATTCCAAACTCCTGATCCTCTTCCTTCCATCTCCCAAATTCTGGGATTACAGGTGCGTGTCACTATGCCTGGATTATCACCTGTCATTTAAACAACAATAATAAGGACTAATAAACCAATTTTGACCAAATTCTGTGATAAGTGATTTCTCAACACTGTTCTTATTAAGATTAGTATAGAGATGTTTACTGTCTTAGCCACTAGGAAACTGAGGCAAGAGGATCACTCATATGCCTGAGCTGAAGGCCAGCCTGGGAACATAGACTCAGTCTCAAGCCAGCCAACCAACCAACAAAAATATCCCCTTATTACATATGAAACCCCTATGTGTACTGGGCTTTTCCCTCTTCCATTAATTCATCTGTTTATTTCTCTGCCAGCCTCACAACTTATGGCTTTAAGATTTGATTAGGTGAAGGTTGGAGAGATGGCTCAGTAATCAAGAGCACTGACTGCCCTTGCAGAGGACCCAGGTTGGATGCCCAGCACCTACATGGTGGTTAACCACCCTCTGGAGCTCAAGGGGCTCTGACAGCTTCTTCTGACCTCTGCGGGCACTGCACAACAGAGGTGCACTTACATGCAGGTAATACACTGATACACACAAATAAAAACAATAAATAAAATATTTTTTTAAAAAAGATTTGATTAGGTGTAGTGTACCACTTTCATTATTCACATAATGATATTCAGGCTGGGGGTAAAGCTCAGTAGTAGAGCATTTACCTAGCATGTGTGTGATGTCCTGGGTTACATTCCGACTACCAAAAGAAAGAAGAAGAAAGAGGAGAAATGAGAAAGGAGAGGAAAAATAAGAAGATATTTAAACTTTTTCCCTCAGTACTGTCACGTAGCTCAACAGGAAGGTCCTTCCCTAACTTATGCGCGGGCCCCAGTTCAATCCCTGCACAAATACTGAGCTATGTTGTGGTATGACTGTAAGCAACAACAACCAGAAAAGGACTCCCCCCGCCCCACCCTGTATATTTTATATATTTGTGGTTTTGCTTTGTCTTTTGAGATGGTGTCTAATGTAGCTGAAGCTGGTCTTGAACTGGTGATCCTGTTTCCTCCTTCCCCATGCTAGGACTGCAGCCACAGGCCAGCGAGCCCAGGCCCCTGCATATTTTGTGTGAGGAAGTGAAGGACAGCGTCTCTCTCTTTGCTCAGTCAAACCACAAGTGTAATGCATTCTACTCAGACACCGCCTTAGGATCAAGGAGGATGTGGAGGAAAAGGATAGAATTCCTGCTCTTAGTGGAGGATCAGAGCATGAAATAGGCTGAATGTCTACACCTAGGAGCTTGAGAGAGGCAAGACCACACCCCATCAGGCCTGTCCTGAGGCTGCTCATTAGCTCTTAAAACTGTGTTCCTGTAGAAGTTGCACGATCTTTCTGAGATGCTTCAGGAAATTCTGGTGTACAGATGTTAGAGCACCAGCTGTTGCTTAGCACAGAGCAGGTGCAGCCTTGCTTAGATGAAGAATCTGAAACCTAAGCGCTCAAGGCGTCTTCCTCTTCCTCTTCCTTTGTTTCTGGTGGGGGAGGGGCAGGACAGAATTGTCACTGAATATTTGCTTCTTGCAGATATTTTGAATTCCTGAATTTTTGGTTGACTGTACCATGGTATGAACTAACACCAATTTTCTGTTAGGGGTACAGGAATGATTATATTTTAAACATGTTTTCTTTTTAGTTTTTATTTTCATTTTTAAAATTTTGGGGGGTTAGCATTCAAAGTAATGGGTTTCTTTATGGCATGTGTTACTATTTTGTGCTCTGATTGGTCTCGCTCCCCCCGTCCCTGTCTCCCTCTGGCTACTTTCCTTCCCTTAGCCCCCCCTTTAGTGAACCTGGAGCTTACCAATTTGGATAGGCTAACTGGTCAGAGTTCCAGGGATCCTGCTGTCTCTACCATCACTTGGATTCCAGTCTTTCTTTCTTTCTTTCTTTTTTTTTTTTTTTTTTTTTTTAACAGTGTCTTACTACATAGCCCTGGCTGGCTTGGAACTCACTATGTAGACCAGGCTGACTTCCAACTCAGAGAGCCACCTGCCTCTGCCTCCCCAGTGCTGGGATTAAAGTGAGTGCCACCACGCCCAGTCTCTTCTTTCTAGGTCTTTTTTTTTTTTTGGTCTTTTTGACACAGGGTCTCCCTGTAGCCCCAGCTGGCCTGGAACTCACTATGTAGGCCAAGCTGGCCTCCAACTCAAAGACATCCGCCTGCCTCTGCCTCTCGAGTGCTGGGACTAAAGGTGTGCACCACCACCCGGATCTCTCCTTTCTAGTTTTATCACACAGCACAAGACTGCAAAATCTTCTGTTCATATATCATGCACACACACACACGCACACACACACACTTTAAATCTAGATTTCACATACTGGAGAAAACCTGTATTGTCTGACTTACTTTGGATAACATAACGATTTCCAGTTCTATCGATTTTCCTACAAATGTCATACTTTTATTTTTCTTTACAGCTGAATAAAATGAATTGTGTATATTACAGTTTGTTTGTCCATTCATCTTTTGATGGACATCTAGGCTGGTTCCCTTTCTTAGCTACTGAGAACAGTCCAGCAAGCCACACAGATGGGGGAGAACCTCTGCGGTATTCTGAGGCAGGCTCCTCTGGGTCTGTAACTAATTAAACGGATTTTTAATTGTGTGGGTGAGATAGCAGTTAGACATGCCTATGTAATTTGATTTCACAGACTTTTTTTTTTTGTTTTTTGAGCAGATTCTTTATGTTGTCACTCTGGGAACAAAATCTAATGCCATTATAATGAAGCCGTTTATCACTGGAGCCTCTGGGTTTGTACTCAAGCAACCGTTCGTTCCTTTGTACAGAATGCTCATTATGTAACAATCTATAAATAGTTTCCCCTCGTCTTTCATATGTGGCATAATTATTATGACTTAAATGCACAATGCGGCTGTCACAAGGCAGTTTTTTTTTAACATGTTTTAACAGATGCTTAAAACGAAGTAATGGGGGACTACAAAATGGCTCAGCGGGTAGAGGCCCTTGCTGTCAAGCTTGATGGCCTGAGTTCGATCTCCAGGACCCTCATGGTAGAAGGAAAGAACCAGCTCCTACAAGTTGTCCTCTGGCCTTCTCAGGCTTGCTGTGAACGTCCTCCATATATATATATA
>NW_008340972.1:2675541-2676646 GCF_000622305.1 Nannospalax galili | reverse complement strand
ACAAGGAATGGGGCCAGCAGTATAGATCACTAGTAAAGCATTTGCCTCAGTATCTTGAGTTTGCCTGTGACACCACCACCAGCAGCAGCAGCAGCAGCAAAAATCAAGAAAAAAAAGGGAGACTATGTTTACTGCAGGAAAATCAAGATAAGTTCTCTGACAAACATTGTTGGGGCTTTGTTCCTTGAATGAGTGAGATTTCGAGGGCCTGATGAGGCTGATAATCTCAAGTCCCAGAAGACCCTTATCACACTAAACAGGGAAGTAACTAAAAATGTATTGGGCATTTCATAATAATGTTATATCTTGATAACTATCTTGCATCCTCTAGATATTTGTTGTAAGGCGCTAGACAATTTTTGTGACACTCTGGAGCTAAGATTAGCTCAAAACTAACTAATGAGCTGGCTTGCATCCAAGGAAATTGCCAGCGAGCTGGCCTGCTGTAATCTGTGGTGATCTGATAATACAGCCCAGGGCTGAGGGCTGTTCTTTTTGGGGACTGGCAGGAACTAACTAGGTTGGTGTACATGTTGATTTATCAAGCATTATTTATGTCTTGGGCACTGTTCTAGGCAGTGGAATGTGGCAATAGATAAGCTGTGGATCCCTTTTCCTGGAGCCAAGTTTCTAAACACAAGATCACTGAAAGAGGTAAACATACTGATTCCAAGATGGAGATAGTAGTCAAAAAAAGTAAAAAAAAAAAAAAAAAAAACCCAAAAAGCGGCAGCTGGGGTGACATAAAAGTGAGCTTACCAAAAGTACTTGTGGGTCCTCAGAATTACTGTTTTCCAACAGCCACAATGTATATTGTTACTTGAATGATTAATAAGAAAATGTACGTGTTCCATTGGCTGTCTTTACTTGGTTATAAGAGCCCCTCCTCCAATCTATACATTTAATTAATTCCATATTGAGGGACAAATTGTCACTAGTTTTTAGTTCTTTAGAGTAATACTGCAGTAAGCCTTCTTTTATGTGTGGATATGTGTATATATTTGTGTGTGCACGTGCATGTATATGTGCATGTGTGTGCTTGTGGAAGCCAGAAGTCAAAGTTATGTGTCTTCTTCAATGGATCTCCATATTATTATTATTATTA
>NW_008340972.1:2672554-2675428 GCF_000622305.1 Nannospalax galili | reverse complement strand
TTATTATTATTATTATTATTATTATTATTATCATCATTTTGAGACAGGGTCATTTAGTGAACCTGTTGCTTATCAATTGAGCTAGAATGACTAGCCAGGAAACCCTAGCATCCTCCTATTTTCCTTTCTTGAGCCCAGGGATTATAGGTGCACACTGGACCACCTGTTTTGTTTTGTTTAAAACAGCGTCTCATGATGTAGCCCCTGGCTGGCCTGAAACTCACTATGTAGACCAGGCTGGCCTGGAACTCACAATTCACCTGCCTGCCTCCTGAATGCTGGGATTACCACACCCAGCTCTGACTTCTTAAGGAGGGCATTTGTATGGCAAGCACTCTATGAACTACCTCCTTGGCCCTGCAGTGAACATTTATGTACACGTTTTCTCACAGGCACAAGTAGCATTTTTGCATCTAACCAGAATTGAAATTGGTGGGTGGCAAAAGATGTTTACCAACTGCATTAACTATTGTAAAATATTTTTTAAAGTTTTTTGATGAAAAGTGTATGCCTACTATCATCAGACTACAATATTTTTTCAATGGAATGGGTACAAAATGGTATTTCACTTCCGCTGAGGGCCTTCATTAGCTAAGAAGACCCACCCTCCCCACCCTCTCCAGCTTCTTGGCTTGTTTGGGTTTCCTCCTTTGAGAGCTGAGGTTCTTTGCCTGTGTTTTTATTGGAGGTTTGACTTTCTGAGAAGTATTCTGAATACAAAGGCTTTTGTTCTTCCCTCTTCTCCCCTTTCTTTAAAAAAAATTACTGCAATGTTATTATTTCATGTGTGTGTTTGGGCACACACGTGCTATGCTGCTCATGTGGAGGTCAGAGGACAACTTGCAGGAGTCTGTTCTCTCCTTCTACCCTGTGGAATCAAATTGAGGTCATCAGGCTTGGCGGCAGGCACTCTTACTGGCCGAGTCATCTTGCTGACCCTCTCCTCTCCTCTCCTCCTCCTCCTCCCTCATCTCCTCTTTCCTCTTTCCTTTCCTCTCTCCTCCTTGCTGTGTAGACCTGGCTGGCCTCTCACAGAGATCTGCCTACCTCTGCCTCCCAGGCGCTGACATCAAAGGCATGCCGTCAGGTCCAGAACTTTTTGACTTTAAAAAAATTTATTTTTTAATTTTATGTGTATGAGTGTATTGCCTGCATGTGTGTAAGTGCACCTGGGTCATGCAGTGCCCATGGAGGTCAGAAGACAGAGTTGGAACTGGAGTTATGGACAGTTGTTAGCCTCCATGCCATGTGGGCACTGGGAACCAAACCCAGGTCCTCTGCAAGAGCAGCCAGTGTGCTTATCCGCTGAGCCCCTCTCCAGTTCAGGTTTTTTGGTTTCTGAGATGGCTCCAGTTTCCTCTCTGTTGCTGTGATAAACACCATGACTGAAAGCAACTGTGGGAGGAAGGAGTTTATTTCAGCTGTGAAAGAAAGTTCCCAGAAAGAACTCCAGCATCTTGGTCTGAATTTCCTTAAAGGTTGGCCAACTGATTAGCACTCCGGAGATTGTGCAGAGTCTGGAATGTTGCAGATCCAGAGCCTATTCACAAATCATCTGGGAACACCTTTAACCCCATAAATAGCCACACCTTGCTTACCTGTTTCTGAATTAACATTCTTGTGACTAATAAAATGTATTAATTTAGCAGACCACGAGGTCCCACCAGTAAAAAAAGCTAAGAATGTCATCAGATAGCATCTAGATCTATAGTAGAATCCCCCCCGCCGCCTGCTTTGCCATGACTTGCCTACTGAATGTATCTACCAGTGTACTTGAAAGTGTCTTGATTTATGACTTTTCTTTGTTCTGTTACTATAAAAATGTAATGTAACTGTTACCACGCTGGAACATGGAATTTGGGGTAACCTGAAACTGTGTTCCTGGGCCATGGTCACTCATATTTGTCTCCAGAATAAATTATCTCCTATCCCCTTTGAGGTGAGAGTCATGCTTTTGCGTTGACACAGCCTACAGATTGCAATCCATCATCTAGGAAAGCTAGGGCTAGAAATCAAGGGAGGAACCTGGAGGCAGGAACTGAAGCAGAGACCATGGAGGAACGCTGTTTACTGCTTTGCTTCCCGGGCTTGCTCAGTTACCTCTCTTATGCAGACCAGGCCCATCTGCAGTGGAATGGGCCCTCATACAAAAATTGGCAATAAGAAAACACCTTCCAGACATAGCAACAGGCCAATCTGATGGAGGAAATTCTTCAAATAACATCCCTTCTTCCCAGGTGTGTTGAGGTTTGTATCAAGTTGACAAAAACTAACCAGCCCAGACAGAATCTTGTTATGTAGACCAAGATGGCGTCAAATTCACTATGTAGCCCAGGCTGGCTTTGAATTCTTGGCAGCAATCCTCCTGCCCACAGCTTCCTGAGTGCTCAGATTATAGGCATGCACCACCACACCTGGTATAGTTTGTGATTACAGAGATCTGATGGAATATTTTCTTATGCAATTTATTCATTTGGTTACATTATGTGAGTACTGTAGCAAGTACTGACTGCTAGACTTTCAGATATGAACTAAAGTGTGTGGCTGTGTATAGTACCACAGATACACTGCACATACTACAGTTGGACTGCACACAATACTTTCAGTGCCTGTGCCCATCCCTCCCTCTGCCTGAATCAGTGATCCTTTCTGTGCCCTCTGTAGTATAGCCTTTTCCAGATGTCATGTAGTTTCTCTTCTTATAACTCTATCACTTTGAAATGAGGTCTTTCTCACTGTGTTGCCCAGGCTGGTCTTGAGCTCCATTTGGGTTCATGTCATCAGTCTTTTGAGTAGCTTTTCTTATCTTTTTATTTTTAAGACAGGGTCTCATGTAGTCCAGGCTGGCCTTCAACTTGCTATATAGCTGAGGAT
>NW_008340972.1:2657192-2672458 GCF_000622305.1 Nannospalax galili | reverse complement strand
GAACTCACAGAGATCTGCCTGCCTCTGCCTCCCGCGTGCTGGGATTAAAGGAGTGCACCTCCACGCCCGGCTTGAATTTGCAGTATTCTTATATCTACCTCCCAAGAGCTGAGATCACTGGCATGTGCTAAGATACCTACTGTGTGTGGTGCTGGGGCTCGAACCCAGGGCTTCACAGATGCTAGACAAGTATTCTGTCAACTGAGTTTCTTCTTGCATTCCTACCCCCTATATCTTTGTTTCATTTTATAAATGTAGCACAATTAAAAAATTCATTCACTTACTGAAGGACATCTTGGTTGCTTTCCAAATTATGCATAAAGGTTCTATAAACATTCTTGTTGAGGTTTCTGTGGACATAACTTTTCTACTTATTTAGGTCAACATCACAGAGCATAATTGGTGGATTGTATGGTCAGAGTATATTTAGTTTTGCAAGCATCTACCAGACTTCCTTCCAAAGTGGCTGTGCCATTTTGCATTTTACCAGTGATGAACTGACATTCCTGTTTGACCAGCATTTCGAGTTTTCAGTGTCTTGGAATATCTAAGGTATCCTTGGGATTGGTAGGGACACTGCAGGTGCAATTAATCAAAAGCACAATTCATGAAGGAAAAATTAGTAAGTTGTACTTCATTAAAACTGCAAGATTTTACTCTATAAAATCTCATTAAGACAATGAAAAAGCAAGCCATAGATTAGGGGAAAATATTTCCAAACCTTTTATCTATTAAATGACGTCTCTCCAAAATATATAATGCACTTTTTGTTGTTGTTGTTGTTGTTTGGTTTGTTTGTTTGCTATGGAGACCAGGCTGACCTTGATCTCACAGATATCCCCCTGCCTCTGCCTCCCAGGTTCTGAGATTAAAGGCTACCTCTGGGACTATGCCTGGCTACAATGCACTTAAAATTCCACAGAGGGCTGGGAATAAGTTCAGTACTAGAGCACTTGCCTAGTATGTGTGAAGTCATAGGTTCAATTCTCCAATTCCCAGCACAGCCCCCCACCCCACCACTTTTCTGAGGCAGGGTCTTACTGTGCAGCCTTAGGTGGCTGCCTGAAACTTACTATGTAGCCAGGTTGGCCTTGAACACAGAGATCTGCCTGCCTTGGCCAGTTCAGTGCTAGGATTAAAGTTGTGTGCCACTACAGCCAGCCACATTCTTAAAATGTCATGGTTAATAATAAACACAAGATATTACTTAGAATGTGACAGTCTTTAATGTCATGCTATTTTAACCTAAATTAGATGGAACGAGCAATCTAGTGGATTTTTTTTTGTAGCACTTGACTTTTTTTGTGCAGTATAACAAACCCAGGGCCTTACATAGGAATTTTTACAAAACATGCCTAAGTTTGGAAGATGTGGAATAAACTTAATATGCTACAAAACTCAATTTCCCCTTTTTTGGTTTAAAAAGTTTTTTATGAGTATTTGTTCTGTGATTTATGAAGCAGGCTCCTTTGGAACAATCAGCCTATAAATGTAGGCTAATAAGTAATATTTTGACCGTTCTCTAACAAATGTGTTCACCTGGTACTCAGGGTGCTGGCGGAAGAGAGATGCCCTGGTGAGACCCGCGTCCTTTGTCTCCATCATAAAGGCGCCGGAAGTCCAGACAGAATACTTGTGGATGATCCAGTTTCCTCTAACAGGGAAACAGCTGGCGTAGACGCTGACTCTCAAGGTTTCAAGTCTGTGTCCCCAGGGCCGGCTCGGGGTCGCCCTGACAGTCAGCAGTCACCTTCCTGCAGGCTCTAGACCATTCATCTTCCTCCCAACCTCCACCTTGTTTTCCCAGGGGCTTTTCAGCATCTGATCCTTAAAATGAACGAGGTGTTTGTCTTACGCTATTATTGATCCAGAGTCTTGCTAAGTAGCCCAGGCTGGCCTCGAACTCGTGGCAATCCCTGCCTCGGACTCCCGAGAGCTGGGCTTGCAAGCGTGTGCCACCACACCTGGTTTACTTAACTATTTTATCTAAATTTGTTCCCAGTACTGGGAGTCTCCATAGCCAAAGGGAATTTAGTTGCTAAGCCAATACACGGGTTCTGTGTACACGGCTTCAAGAACAAGTCAAGTCGACTACATTGATCTGCTTGGCGGGGGCCAAGTTCACTGCCTGATGATCCCAGGCTTACTTCAGGACGTGTCCTGTTTCCTGCCCCAAAACTTCAGCCCTAAGTACAGCCAGAGCCCCATGACTCTAAGGCTCAGGAAGGCTGAAGCTATAGTAACGTCTGAGAGGGCTCGGGAGAGCTCTGCAGGGCATCGGCAGGACATCGGCAGGACTCGGCATGGCATCGGCAAAGCTCGCCAGGGCTCGCAACTGTTCGACAGGGTCCCGTCCGCGTCGGTCGTGTTGTCCCCGCGCCCGCCCGTCAACCCCCCCGCCCGGTCCCCTCGAGACTCGTTAGAGCTCCGGTAGGGCTCGGCCAAGCTCGTCAGCGTTCGGGCTCCTCCGACCGCAGCCGAGCGCTGCGAGCGGCGCGCTCCCCGCGACCCCCGACCCCGAAAGAAGCGCGGCCCGCCCATTGTGCCGCGGCGTTAGCCATCCCGCCTGGCGCTCGACGCAGGTCGAGGCTCCGCCCACCGGCGTGACGCCAGCGTCAGGCTAGTCCCGGCATGCTCCGCGGCCGCCCGCGGTCGAGTGCGCCGAGGCATCTTCCCAACAGCGGCTGAGCCTCCGCGTCGCTGCGCTCCGCACCCCAGCCGGCCGCCCCGCTGCCTCGCTCGCCTCCCCTGCCGCCCGCCCGTGCGTCCGAGCGCCCACAGCCCTCCTGCGAGGGCGCCCCGGGACGGAAGGGTCCAGCAGCCTGCCGGCGCCCGCCGCGCTCGTGGTCGCCGTCGCCGTCGTGGTCGTGGTCGTGTCCGCCGTCGCCTGGGCCATGGCCAATTACATCCACGTCCCGCCCGGCTCGCCCGAGGTGCCGAAGCTGGACGTGACGGTGCAGGACCAGGAGGAGCAGCGCTGCCGCGAGGGCGCCCTGAGCCTGCTGCGGCACCTGCGGCCGCTCTGGGACCCCCGCGAGGTGACCCTGCAGGTGAGGGCCGGGGACCAGGCCGCCAGCCTTCGCCGGGCATCCGCCGAGCATCCTCCCCGGCCCGCCCGCAAGGTCACTCACTCTCCTGGCTTCGCCGAGAAGACGGCCCCGTGGGCACCTCGTTTTGCTTCCTGGAAGCGTGGGGATGCTGGTCCGGGTCACCTCCCCCTGCATGCAGGACCCGGGCCACCTTCCTCTGCGTGCAGGACCCCGGCCACCTGCCCCTGTGTGCAGGACCCCGGCCGCCTCCCCTGTGTACAGGACCCCAGCCGCCCCTCCCCCTGCATCCCACTAGGTGCTGAAGAGCCCTCTCTGATCCTTTCCCTGGCCTCCTTTCTTCCTGGCTCTTGCCTTCCATCCCTGCCTTATCCAGCATTCGATCTTGCCACCTCCGCAGATGGCCCAGAAAACTCCATACCAAAGTAGTGACCGGGGCAGGTTGTCCATATCACGTTTTTAGGGAGTACTCTGCATTATATGAAGGCTTGAGTTGGTGGTTCTAAATTTGTTAATGTTGTCTTAGTAAAACTAATTCCTGAGGTTGGCTTGGGAATGTTTTTGTGAGCCACTGTATTAATAGATTAAAAAGCCAGGAGAAAAAAAGATGCTGAGAGTCAAGGATTTAAAAAAAAACAAAACAAACTTAGAAGTTATGATTTCCTATACCTAATGTTTATTTTGAAAGATTTGGTTTTAGTTTTTGCAGTGTACAGCTTTAGGAATCACAAAGATGAACATCCTTTTTTCCTTCTTTGCAAATGGATAAACAGCAAAAAAGTAATTTTTTATGACTGAGGTATTTGGGGTTTTAGATTTGAGCATTAATGTAAGAACATTTATTTGAATAATTTAAGCCATCTGCCTCATTTTGGTGACTCCAATAGTCAGATTCAGCAAGGTTTATTTTATTTTTTAATTCTTAATATGAATCAGACACTGGCCTCTGGATCTCATGACAACTCCTAACCCTCGGGGCTTTCACAGGTTTCCTTTCAGTTCTTACTTGTTAGAAAAGTTTTGAGCAGACTAAAGGTACAGATATGTTTTTGGGGAAACTTGGACAAAAGGCTTTGAAGTTTTAAGACGTGTTAAGTTTATAGGAAATAGTAGATTTACAATCATTTTCATGCATAGTTTAGAAAATTACTACATTTCCTTCAAGGAAATGCTTTCCACATGGAAACACGCTTGTTTTGTGTATTTTTGCAGTGCCGGGAATTGAACAGAGTGTTCAGAATCCTAGGCCAGTGCTCTATCACTAAGTTGTGCCCTAGCCCCCTGCCTTGGTTATTTATTCTGTTATCTAGTGACTTGTTCTTTTTTAGGGAGTTAAAATTTAATAGAGTTGTTTTCTGGCCGTTGGCTATACCAAGACACACCTCTTGCGGAAGCTGCTGCTTTCTGGGATCGCAGTGTGCAGCATGGTGTTTTTTAGCAGTGCTTTGAAGCTTTGGAGATTGGAATTTCCTTTGATGTATTTGTGTATAAAGTAGTAACGATAGCTGTGGGTGGAGTATGTGTGCCAGGCTGATCGATATTTTCTAATCTAGTTGCCTGGGCATCCACATTAGGTAGGTGCTGTCTCGTAGTTCACATAAAATTCGACGAAGTCAAGCCGGGGCATATATATGTAAAACAAGACGTCAAACTGTTTTGGATGTTGGAAAGGAAATAATTCCAGTTGAATCATGGTGCTATGCAGCAACTTTTTTTTTTCGAGACTAGGTGGGTCGACTGGTCGCCCAGTTGGCAATCCTGCTTCAGGCTTTCTGTGCCAGGGTTGTGAGCCTATACCACTACTCCTGGCCCGAGCTGCAACTATTAGCTGTGTGCTTTGGGCTCGTAATCAGAACTTGTAATGTGTGTACTTGTCTGTATATTTGTAGGCAATGGTATCACTTTTATCTAGGGTTGATACTGGGATTGCACTCCCTCCTTGTGCAAGCAGAACTTTTGATGCAGAAGCCCAAGTCTCAAGAAGCCCAGCTGGTGGTTACTTCCTCCAGCTCTGAACACTGGACTTTGACAGTCTAGAGCATCACAAATTAAGGACCCTTCGGTTAATTTACTCATCCTTAATGGATATGTTTTCTTCTGAAACCTTAACTTCCTTGAACTCCTCACATTTAGGATGGGAAGCTCGTACAGTCAACAGACTATAATGTAATTTTTGGACATCTGGTATCCGTAATATTGTGTGCGTGCGTGCGTGCGTGCATGCGTGCGTGTGTGTGTGTGTGTGTGTGTGTGTGTGTGTGTGTGTGTATGGTTGATTTGGGGGATGGAAACTGAACCCTATTCTGTGCTGCTCAGACTTTATATCACTGGGCTGCCTAGTCTCCCAGCTCTTAACAGTTTTTTTCCAAAACAAAATTTTTTTGGCTACATACAGTGGAACATGCTATAATTCTAGCACTTGAGAGATGGAGGCAGGAAGGAGGGTCAAGAGTTCCAGGTCATGCCTACCTCCCTAAAAGGAGTTCCCAGGCCAACCTGGGGTATTTGAGACCCTGTCTTAATTACCACCCCCCAAGGGAAAAAGTGCTAAAAATATGCTCTAAACATATTTTAGAAGCTTCCTATGGCAATACTCATTTTTCCTGATAGTCACTACAATATCAGTATCCAGAATAAGAAAATCTAGAAGCAAACAAAAGATTTAAGTGCAGTCAAAATTATAGAGGACCTAGTCTTTATTCTGGACTTGTGGGCACATGAAACTATCTTATTTTGGGTAAAGTGTCCTTATTACAGGTAAAAAGGACACTAGCTGGGCGTGGTGGCGCACTCCTTTAATCCCAGCACTTGGGAGGCAGAGGCAGGCGGATCTCTGTGAATTCAAGGCCAGTCTGGTCTACATAGTGAGTTTCAGGCCAGCAGGGGCTACAGGGAGACCCTGTCTCAAAAAAACCAAACCAAAACAACAACAAAAAAGGACACTCTAAAGAGGGAATTTGTGAGTTTTTTGGAGTTTGGTTTTGATAGGTAATGTAGCTCTAAGTCAAGACTTGCTGCCGTGCTTTCCAGAGTCCTGCCTTTGCCCAGCCATCCTGCGAGGGGGCAAGGGGGTGTAGACAGGTGCTGCTGAAGGGCATTGCCTCGCTCTGGAACTGGTGAGCCTGGGAGGGGAGCCCATCTTGGAACTACTGCTCTTTGACCAGGAAAAGGTTATGTGGTATATTATGATTGAGGCAGGGAAAGCATGTGTTTGTGAAGTTTCTTAAAAAAAAACTGCTTTGGCTCATAAAAAGATTTTGCTTTGGGTTCTCTTGAACACAATTTGCATATACTTTTCACATATGTGCCACCATGTTAGAAAATGGTAGTGACTCCTGATGTAATACCTCACCCTTATTCAAGTGTGGGTTTGTGATTTATCTTCTTTTCTTTGGATAGTGTGTAAAGAAAGAAAAAAAATCAAGGCATATCTTAGATCCAAGACTTTCAAAATAGTTTTTCTTCCTAGCGATTCTCCTGCCTCAGGCTCCCCGGTGGTAGGATTGCAGGCTTAGAGGTATGGTACTGTGCCCAGCCAATTTTTTACCCCTTCAAAGTTAAGCTGATTCAGTGTCTTGACTGTTTGGTCTGTTGCTTTAGGATCTTACGGTTGCAGCAGTCTCTGAGCTGTGCTGTAGAATTTTTCTTGGGATCTGTAATACAAAGGCAAAAGCTTGATAGGACCGTAAGAGCATAGTCGTTATGTAACGTTATAAAATTAATGCATCTTCCCAGCACTCTGGAGGCAGAGAAAGGGGATCCCTGGAGCAAGCCAGCTGATCGAGCTTCGGGTCCAGCGAGATGAGAGGCTCTGCTTCAGTACAAGTGGAGAGCAGTTAGGAGACACCTGACATCAGCTTTGGTTAGAGACACGCACAAACTTCCACACAAGAACACACCTGAATGCACACTCTACCCCCCAAAAAGAAAAGAAAACACCCACCATTGGTTGTTGCTGTAGGGTTCCGTGAACTTGCTTTCAAATTGGCGCCTTGCATCCATTTAGCTCTTCGCAGCAGTGTATAGTAGAAGTTGAGCGTAGCGTTTGGACACAGGGCTCTGAACTTCACTGGCGTTGTTTCACTGGTAAGGTTTCTTTTTTCCTTGAGACAGTCTCCCTCTGTAGCTTAGGCTAGACTGGAACTTGCAGGCAGCCCTGTTTCAGCCTCCCAAGGGCTGCTGTTAGAGGTGAGAGCTACAGAGCCTGCCTTCTGTCAGGGTTCTTAGCCTTTCCAAGCTTTGCTGTCCTTAGCTGTAGCAGTTGCTCCCCCTGAGGGTCATGAGGGTGAAATACATGCTCCCTCACGGTAACCTCTGCTGCTGAGCACAGACTATTGGGTGCCTGAATCAAAGACATCTGCTCTACGCAGCACTCAGGAGGCAGAGGCAGGCGGATCTCTGTGGGTTCGAAGCCATCCTGGTCTATAGTGAGTTCCAGGACAGCTGGGGCTACAGGGAGACCCTGTCTCAAAAAGACCAAAAAAATCTGCTCTTTGAAATTCCCAGTCTGATCAGAAGTGAGACTATATAATGTAATGTTTTTAGAATGACTACTCAAATTTTTTCACGTGCAAAGATTACAAAAGAAGTTTTTTGAAAAAGTGCTTTGGCTGGTGAGATGGCTCAGTGCTTAAAAGCACTGGTTGTGCTGGAAGACCTAGCTTTGAATCCAGTACCCACGTGGCAGCTAACAACTGGCATAACTCCGGTTCCAGGGGATCCAATGCCCTCTTCTGTCGTCTTTGGGCACTGCATGACAACGGGTGCCCTCACATACATGCAGGCAATACACTCATACACATAAGATGAAAATAAAAAGTTAAAAGATGTGCTTCTGTAATCGATGTTCTTCATTTTTCCCCAGTGCTGGGGATTAAACTCAGTGCTGCGTGCAGGCCGGGGCTTTCCCACGGAGCTGCCTCTCCAGCTGCTTGAATGGTTTCTGCTTGTTTTTGAAATCTTGTTTACTTTTTGTTAAAATTTTATGTGTATGAGTGTATTGCCTGCATATATGTGAGTGCATCTGTGTCGTGCAGTGCCCCAGAGGTCAGAAGAGGGTGTTGGATTCCCCTGGAATTGCAGTTAAGTATGGTTCACAGCTGCCATGTAGGTGCTGAGAATTGAACCTGGGTCCCTCTGCAAGAGCAATCAGTGCTCGCAGCCGCTGAGCCATCTCTCCAGCCCTGAAATCTCATCAACTTTTAAGCATAAACCATATTTATAATCCCAGCATATGCAGTAATGGCTTCCTTATGGCATTTTCATGCACTTGCTTATCTTGTTTGTTTTTTCCACCTTAAGTCCAGGTCTATATTTGCTATTCTTTCTGTTTCTGATGTCCTGGAAAACTGATGCATCAGGTAGGAGAGATGTATGTTTGGCTCCCGTGAAAAATGTATAATGTTGTTTGATAGCGCTGTGTATTTTAATTATTTTTGATTCCCCATGCATTTTGTTAAGCCATAACCTGTAGCTGTGGGTAGCTGTAATTACTGGTTCACGCTTAGGTATTAACACCTGTGACTGGGCGAAGCGAACCATTTCCTCTCCTTGGGGCCATGGTTGTTGGGAGAGGTGGCTTTTCAGTCCCGATTCCAACCATTTAATGTTTAGTCTATAAAAAGGAGATGCCTGGGTGGTGGTACAGTCCTGTAATGTCAGCTCTTAGGAAGTGGAGGTGGTAGGGTTTCAAGTCCAGGCTGTTCTGGACTATAGAGCTCCAGGCAGCCTGGGTTACAGAGTAAGACCCTGTTTCAAAAACCAAAAAAAAAAACAAACAAAAAACAAAGTTGTGTACCTTAGAAAGCAGCCATGGAAGTCAGACGGCACACCTGACACTGAGTGTGGCACGTTTTGTTGCTACCCCCTCCTCAGTAAGTGGGAGAGCCAAATAGAAAGAACCATGAGTTCAGGGCCAGGCGTGGGGCTTAGTACTGGAGTGCTTGCCTAGTGTGTGCAAGGCCCTGGATTTAGTTCTCAGTACTACATGCGTTTAATCCCAACATTCTGGAGGCTGAGGCAGATGGATCTCTGATACAGATGCCAGCCTGGGCTACAGGGGACAGTCTCAAAACAAGGATTGTGAGTTCCTACAATTTAGTAATTGGCATTTTTGTAGTAGGGATAATGCTAATTCTCAGTTGGGTTCCTTTGTAGCACAGCAGAAAGGTGCAGGAGAATTAGGGCAGAAGGTTTCATAGAGCAGGGTACCTGGTCTAAACGTGTGTGTGCGCGTGTGCGTGTGGTGTGTGTGGTGTGTGCGTGTGTATGGTGTGTGTGTGCGTGTGGTGTGTGCGGGTATGCGTGTGGTGTGTGGTGTATGCATGTGTATGTGTGGTGTGTACATATGTGTGAGTGCGTGTGGCTTGTGCATGGTGTGTGTGGTGTGTGTGTGTGTGTGTGTGTGTATGTGTGTATGTATTGAAGTGGACCGGGGTCTTATGCCTGGCAGATACTCTGCTGCCCCAACCCCTGAGCTAAGCTTTGAAGGAAATGTGATTCCAGGCAAGGGAGAGCTGTTTCCCAGTCAGGCCAGACCCTTAGTTTGGGCCGAGGGCAGTGAGTGCAGAAAGGAATGGGGCTGAGCTCTGGAAGGAGGCCACCTAGCTCTGTGCCTCACCTGCCAGTTCTTTAAAGGGACAATGGAAAGGCAGTGAATGTTTTCAAGCAGGTGAGTGAGGTCATTTTTAAAGAGAGGGGTCAGATTATGATGTAGAAAAACATTGGCTGGAGACTTTTTAAAGATATTTTATTTATTATTTTATTTTATGTGTATGAGTGTATTGCCTACATGTTTGTGAGCGCACCCGTGTCATGCAGTGCTGTGGAGGTCAGAAGAGGGCTTTGGATTGCCCTGGAACTGGAGTTAAGGACAGTTCGTAGCCGCCATGTGGGTGCTAGGAGTTGAACCCGGGTCCTCTGCAAGAGCAGTCAGTGCTCTTAACTGCTGAGCCATCTCCAGCCCCGAGAGTTTGTTTTTATTTTTTATTTTATTAATTAAAAAAAAATAATTTTATGTGTTCTAGTGTATTGCCTGCATGTATGGAGTTTGCCCATGTCATGTAGTGCCGTGGAGGTCAGAAGAGGACTTCAGATTCCCCTGGAACTGGAGTTAAGGACAGTTCGTAGCCACCATGTGGGTGCTGGGAATCGAACCCAGGTCCTCTGTAAGAGTAGTCAGTGCTCTTAACTACTGAGCCACCTCTCTAGCCCCTTATTTTTATTTTTTTATGTGTATGAGTGTATTGCCTGTATGTAAGTGCACCCATGTCCAGCAAAGTCCGTGGAGGCCAGAAGAGGGTGTGAGATCCCTGGAACTGGAGTTACGGATGATTGTCAGCCACCATGTGGGTGCTGGAAATTGAACGCTGGTCTTCTGCAAGAGTAGTCAGTGCTCTAACTACTGAGCCATCCCTCCAGCATAGCTGGAGAGATTTTTATGTTTTTAAAGTAAATATCAGACAGAGATGTGACCCAGGATTATGTGTGTCCCTGGCCTCACACATGTGAAATATTCATCACCAGGCTAGGAAGTTACTCTGACCAATACTTGAGAACTAGAACCAAGTTCTTAGAGAAAATAATATACTAAATCTGTAAAGGTGTCATAAGAGACTACATGTTACACTAAAAGGACATAGCCATAATGTTAAAACTCAGTAGGAGGAAAAAGGATTAATTTCTGCATCCATATTTTCTCTTTTCTCAACTGTTTTTGCTATGATCTTCTTAGAAACACTTTATATTGTGGAACTCACACATACAGTCTCTTAAAATTTTTTTTTCTTTCTTTCTTTTTTGGTCTTTTTGAGACAGGGTCTCCCTGTAGCCCCAGCTGTCCTGGAACTCACTATGTAGACCAGGCTGGCCTTGAACTCAGAGAGATCCGCCTGCCTCTGCCTCCCGAGTGCTGGGATTAAAGGCGTGCGCTACCGCGCCCGGCACTCTCTTAAAAATTTAAATTACATTTTGTTTATTGTGTGTGGCATGTGTGTGGTATAGGTCCTCCTTCCAGCCTGTGGGTCTTGGGTCGAATGCCAGGTCTTCAAGCTTTGTGGCAAGTGTCTCCACCAGCTGAGTCATCTTGCTAGACCCTTTGTCCTTTTTTTTTTCAAAACTGAACTTTTTTGCACATTTTATGCACCTTGATCATACTTAGATCCTCTCTCCTATCTGCAGCTCCCCATAGCCCCTCACTGGATTTTATGCATTCTGTCAATATATATTAAGGCCTGTCAAGCCTGGTTTATGTCTCCAGATGTCTCTTGGTGTGAGTCCAAGAAATACGGGACATTTCACGGATTTGCATGTCATCCTTGCACTGGGCCATGCTAATCTTCTGTTATTCCACTTTTAGTGTATGTACTGCCAGAGTGAGTACTCTGTTCCTTTCATAAGCATCTTCCCGTGCTTGTATGGTGTTGGCTAATTTTTGAAACATTTAATCATGTCAAAAAAATCCAGTGAACTAATTTGTGTGTGTGTTGTTTTTTGGTGACAGGTCTTGTGTAGCCCAGATTGGCCTTGAATACTGGATCCTCCTGCCTCCACCTCTTAAGTGCTGGGATTATAGGCGTTTTACACCTTGGCTATTAAAATGGTATTCTAGTAAAGCACTTATTTTGTTTGTTTGCTTGTTTGAGACAGGGTCTCACTTATGTAGCCCTGGCTCACCTAGAACTTGCTGTGTAGACAAGGTTGGCCTTGAACTCACAGGGCTCCACTTGTCCCTCTCTTCTTAGAGCTGGGATTAAAGGCATGAGCCACCATTCCTGGCACAAACCACGTTTTTTCTTTTTCTAATACTTTATTATTTTTATTTTATGTATGTGAGTGTATTACCTGTATGCATATAAGTGGACCTGTGTCATTCAGTGCCTGAGGAGGTCAGATGAGGGTGTCGGATCCTGTGGAATTGGAGTTACGGACAGTTGTTAGCCACCATGTGGGTGCTGGGAACCAAACCTGGGTTCTCTGTAAGAACAGCCAGTGCTTTTAATTGCTGAGCCATCTTTCCAGCCCCATACAAACCACTTTTATACATTTATTTTGGATAAATTTTCTAAGTATTTCCATACAGTAATTTCTTAATGAAATTGAAAGATTGCAAGCCCTGTGTCAGGGTTCTCTGCAGATAGGAAGTCATTTATAAAGCTGGCTGATGTTACAGCTGGCAAGTCTGAAATGGCTAAGGCTGGCTACAGGGTTGGAACTCACAAAACTGGAATTTAGGCATGGGCTGAGAATGTGGTCTTGGTGCAGAATTCCTTCAACTTTCTTTTAATGGTCTTTCAGCTGATTGGATGAGGTCTGCTCGTGTTATGTCATCTAATGGTGTGTTTGTTTGCTCCATCAACAGAATGTCTTCAGGGTAGTGCCTAGGTTAGTGTAGATGGAGTTTCTTTTGTCCCAGAAGTCACTCTAAACCAGGGTGCAGGCCATACTGAACATCTGAGTCTTGTGGTCTTTTTGAAACTAGTTGGGTGTCCCTGTGCACACAGCTGACTCATCTTGGAAAACTCTGTTTTTTGTGCACAGATTCCCTTCCTCAAACCCTAGCATATCGATCCATTCTATGGGCCAGGAGTCATTGTGAAATGAGGTTGCAGTCTGCGGGGATTCATCACAGCTGTCCAGGACTCCTCAGTAGTCAACTCTAGATTCGGCGTTATCCAAGATGTAACTGTGGTTTGGAAATCATGGAGAATGCTCTAAAATTAGCCATTGTAAACCGTCCCCATCAAGATTACTCTAGAAACCTTTTGGTTTACAAAGTAATCCACAAAATGATTGTTAGCTTGGAGTTTTTTTTTTAAAGACAGGGTCTCCCTGTAGCTCCCGCTGGCCTGGAACTCACTATATAGACCAGGCTGGCCTTGAACTTGCAAAGATCCACCTGCCTCTGCCTCCCTGGGATCACAGGTATGTGCCACCATGCCCTGCGCCTTGGATTTTTTTTTTAATGCAGGCTTTTACTCTGTAGCCTGGACTGGAACTTACTCTGTAGCCCAGGCTGGCCTGGAACTCATTCTGTAACCCTGACTGGCCTCACACTCCTGTGACTCCCCTTGTCTCTGCTTCCCCAGTGCTGAGATTACAGGTGTGAGCTACCATGGTTTGCCAGTCTTTGAAGTAGAAAAGAGGCTGCTCCTTTACTCTCAGCTGTCTGGTCTCACTAGCTTGCTGAGTGAGAGTTTGTTCCCTGCCTAGAGTCCTCTTTTTAGTGAACAGGGAAAGGTCACTCCAGTACAGTTTTGAGGGTTCTGCGGTTATCAGGTTTAGGCTGCATTTGGCCAGCTGGGTCAGTATCCATTCTGACCCTTCGGTTGCCTTTTCTTTTTGGTGTTCTGGCTACTAGCCAGGGAATCTTGTGCTTGCTCATTGTTTCGTGTTCCTTTGTGGACGCAAGGACTCAGCTATTGTGGCGTGGTCCTGTCATTTCTCGGTTCTGTTCACCTCCTGCTAACAGATGGTCTGGGCAGTATTGCTGGTGGCTCAGCCACTCGTATTTTCTGTCCTTTCTTCTTTTCGCCAGGTAATGACTGGGACTGTGCTGCTGCTGACCTATAAATTTGAATCAAACCACTAGGTTTTAAATTAATTCTGTTATTCTGACTGTATAAATATGAAAACTGAACCCAAGGATAGATTGATAATTTCCAAGGTTGAGTTTAGAACCACATAAATGCTGTAGATCTAAATATTTGATAAATGGCATCAGCTGTCCCTGCCCTGCATTGTGTAGGGTGATGGCCCGGGAAGTCTCTGTCCGTGCAGTTTCCCTTCCCTCACGTCTTTTTGATCTACAGGTGGTTGAGGCCACAGATGTGTAACTATAGATGCAGAAGGCGCTTTTTCTGTTACGTGTGTATATTATAGACAAACAGGTATCTGTGAGGTATGTTTTCCTTTAGAATAGTAAGATAGCTGCACATGGTAGCACATGTCTAACCCCAGCACTGAAGATGAGGGCGCAAGATCTCATCAGTCAAGGTCATTCTCTTAATACGTAATGTGTAGGGCCTCTTAAGTGCACTAAGCAAGCACTAAAAATGTGCTCTTTTTTTGTTGTTATTGTTAAAGTCTGCATGTTAAACACCCTTTGTACTTCTGGAGTATATCCATGTGGCTGTGATATATTATCCTTTTGGTGTATTACTGTATCAGTAGCAAAGAATTTAAAAATCTTATATTTGTGCGCTTTTTTTTTTTTTTTGAGATAGGGTCTCCCTGTAGCCCCAGATGGCCTGGAACTTGCTGTGTAGACCAGCCTGGCCTGGAACTCAGAGAGATCCACCTGTCTCTGCCTCCCAAGTGCTGAGATTGTGTATGAGTGTATTCCCTGCATGTCTTTTGTTTTTTTTAATATTTTATTATTTTTATTTTATGTGTATGAGTATATTGCCTGCATGTATGTGAGCGCACCCATGTCGTGCAATGCTGCGGAGGTCAGAAGAGGGCTTCAGATTCCCCTGGAACTGGAGTTAAGGACAGTTCGTAGTTGCATGTGGGTGCTGGGAATCGAACCCGGGTCCTCTGCAAGAGCAGTCAGTGCTCTTAACCACTGAGCCGTCTCTCCAGCCCCTCTTTTTTAATTAATTCTGAGACAAGGTTAACACTGCGATCCAGGATGGCCTCTGTGAAGCTCAGGTTGGCATCCAAGTCATGACCCTCCTGTCTGCTCCTGGCACATCCTGGGGTTACAGGCTTGTAGCAGCGCTTGCTCCCCGTTTACGACTGTTGTAAGCAACAGTGGCCTGTAGTTTTTTGTTTGTTTGTTTGTTTGTTTCTTTGTTTTTTTTGAGACAGGGTCTCCGTGTAGCCCCAGTTGGCCTGGAACTCTGTATGTAGACCAGGCTGGCCTCAACTCACAGAGATCCGCTTGACTCTGCCTCTCAAGTGCTGGGATGAAAGGTGTGCACCACCACACCCAGCCTAATGTCTTAAGGAGTTTTGTTACCAATTTAGGAGATGTTTGTGTTTTGCAGAGAATTATTTTCCCAGTGCTTACGTACTGTCTGTAAAGTATGTGTCGTTGCTTCTTCCTGTTGACAGGTTGTGCCAAGGTGTTTTTTATTGTTTTTCAAGATTTCTAGGCTTTTTTTTCAGGCTGACTTTGAACTTGAGATCCTCCTGCCTCAGCCCGTGGTGTGCTGGGATTTACAGGCAGGCACCACCACTACCAGGCTTAGGTTACTTTCCTAGCTTCTTGATCCGTAG
>NW_008340972.1:2653755-2656637 GCF_000622305.1 Nannospalax galili | reverse complement strand
AAGTTACACTTTCTTTGTTTTTTGTCTGTGTGTGTGGGCATGTGCATTCCATGGAGCATAAGCAGAGGCTGCAGAGCTGTAGGGGCAGTTCTCTCCTTGCATCATTGGATTCCGAGGACTGAACTCAGATTGTCAGGCTTGGCTAATAAAGCACTCACTGTAGCCCCAGCTGGCCTGGAACTCACTACGTTGACCAGGCTGGCTTAGAACTCAGAGAGATCTGCCTGCTTCTGCCTCCCAGGTGCTGGGGTTAAAGGTGTGCCACCATACCCGTTCAGAACCATTTTTTAAGTCAGCTTTAAAACCCTTTTTAACTTGTTGCTCCCTCCATCCCCCTGGTTTGTCACCTTGGTGTGCATGTATACCTAGCATGTCTGACGAGCCCTCTGGAAGCTGTCTCAAGCTCCTCAGTCTCCTGCGTCATGGGTGGTGGTGGGGGCCAGACCGTAACTGGTGCAGGAAGTGCCCTCCCACTGAGCTCTGGCCCCGCCCTCCAGAGATGCCTTCCTGTTAAAAAATAGGTGTTCTTGGCTTTGGGGGATTGAGCCCAGGGTCAGCATATGCTAAGCCTGTACTCTGACACTGAGCTGCACCCCAACTGCTGTGTTTGCATTCAGTTAGCATTTTACATGTTCAAGTGTCTTCCTTCCCAGTCTCTCTAAACGCGTAATGCTCCTCTCCCGGTTCCGCAGCTCTTCACAGACGGGATCACGAATAAACTCATTGGCTGCTACGTGGGGGACGCCATGGAGGACGTGGTTCTGGTGAGGATTTACGGCAATAAGACGGAGCTGCTCGTGGACCGAGACGAGGAAGTGAAGAGCTTCCGCGTGCTGCAGGCTCACGGCTGTGCGCCGCAGCTCTACTGCACCTTCAACAACGGGCTGTGCTACGAGTTCATTCAGGGCGAAGCCTTGGACCCGCAGCACGTCTGCAAGCCGGCCATTTTCAGGTACCGTCCTTTGTAAAGTTTTCCTTTTGAAAAGGTGTATTGTATGCATTAAGGAAATACGTGCGCGTGTACGTACACGCACGGGCGCGTATGCTATGGCATGAGCGCGGAGGCCAGGGGATAGTTTGCAGGACTTGGTTCTCCTTCCATCGTGTGGGTCCTGAGGCTCAACCTGGTGTCTTTAGGCTTGTTGCTTGCGCCGATACCCACTGAGCCACCTCACTGACCCAGGAAACATCCGAAACAAGTGTCTTCTCTTTGTTGAGCAGCTTTGTCTTTGATCAGAAGCATTCTGTTAGTCTCCTGAATAAAAAGAAAGGCGGTTATATTTGTTCTCTTTCTTCACGCTGGGGAAGAGAACACTGCAGGTGGTTTGGGAATAACTGCTGGTGGTCGTCGAGGCTCAAGGCTTCCCGAGGCTTTCTTTTGAAACAGTCTCGTGTAGCTGAGGCTGGCCTTGGAGCTTTGTAGCCCAGGCAGGCCCTTCACTCTGGATCGCCCTGCCTACTGTCTTCTGAGTGTGGGACCTGGCTTCCCCCTTTTTAAGGGCTGTTTGAGTTGAGGCTGCACATTGCTTCCTGCCCAGGCTTAGGAGTTAATTGCTACTATTTTCAAAGTTCTTAAAATTTTATTTTCTGTTGTTTGTAATTTGAGTATTTTCTACAAAGAATAATCTCATGTATGCACAGTGATTTTTCTCAAATTGCCTCCAAGCATGTGCAGCGGCATGTATACCCCACGGTCACACACATGCACAACACACACTAATAATAAAATAAAAATGCCAACCCCCTGACAGTTTACTTTCTACACATTGACCAATCGTGAGTTTCTGTATTAACCTTTGTCCTCTACAAAGGTAAGTCCCCTCCCTGCTGAGCTCTGGCTCAATGGCTTGTTGCTGGCAGTGGTTGTTTTTCCAGATAGACTCTTGCTATTTCACTTGAGTGTCTCTTGAATTCAGCTCCAGCCTCAGCCTCCGGAGTAGCCAGTATCAGAGGCAGGTACCACCGTGTGTGGCTGTGTTTTATGTCAAAGTAATTGTGGGCTTTAATCTTGTGTATATTTATTTATAAATCTTCAGTTTTATTCATTATGCTTTGGATGTAACCTAGGAAACAGGATTAAAAATGAAAAAATGTGTAAGTTGGATCTAAGGAAAATTCCTCAGAAATAAGACAGTCTAGAAGATTGCTAGGAAATGTCCACACTAGCTGCCTTTGGATTAAAACTGAGAGGAAGAACTAGTTTTCAGAGTCTGTGGTCATAGCCCCTGCATCCTGCTTCCCCAGCTCTCCACTGAGAGGTAAGTCTGTCTGCAGAGACAGCCTATGTGTCTCCTTGCACACTTGGACTTTCACAATCAGAGATGGCAGGAGAGACATCGGGCTACTGAGGATTTGCTTCCAGCATGTGCGAGTTCCTGGCAGCCGTGTCATTCAGCCGCAGCCTGCATGGGAGGCCACAGTGCTCCGGCAGGAAAGCCACAGACTGCCGCTGCGACTCCCTGTGCTTTCCTGCTGGCTTCCCCGAAGCTCTTCAGGGAGAAGTGGATAGCTTCACTCTTCCTCTGACTCCTACTGAGATTGATCAAAGCAGGTCTAGGCAGCATCACATGACAGCGGCAGCATCTGGGCTCTGCTAGAGAAGACGAAGCTTTGTCCAAGGAGGACGGATGGAACCTGGGTCGCATCCAAAGGCAACATGGAGTTCACTGAGGAGTGCTTGACAAGAGAAAGTGACAGCAAGTAGACGTGGAGGGCCTGCTGCACTTGGACTGCACCGTCTGGTCTGTGTTGTCAGGGTTTTGACACAGTGGCAGAGTAGTTCAGGTCATGCTGTGCCTTTACAGTTGTGATCTCTGTGCTCAGACCCATGAGAGGGCTTGATTTGATTTGATTTTTTACTGAGTTTTTGTGTATTTCATAAC
>NW_008340972.1:2646367-2653575 GCF_000622305.1 Nannospalax galili | reverse complement strand
CCCCCCCAGAGTTGATAAGCTCTGTCATTTGTGTTAGGAGCCTGCCTTTTTTGGAGAGGTAGCATCTTACCATGTAGCTCTGGCTGGCCTGGACCTCTGAGATGTGCCTGCCTTTCCTTCCCTGGTGCTGGGATGACTGCACCCCGCTCCGCCTGCAAGCAGCTTTCTGAATGAGACCCAGGCTCCCACCTTCTGTCCAGATACACACCTTCCCTTTCTCCTGTGTTTTTTGGGGACAAAATGTCTTGTACTGGAAATCCACATCTGCCAATGCCTCATTGGACCTGTCATTGTCTCTTGACAGAAAATGATAATTTTGTGTGTATTTTTGTTTTTTGAGACAGAATCTTGATATGTAGCGCCACCCCTGGCTTTGAACTTAGCACATAGCTAAAGTAAGCTCACAGTCCTGCCTCTGCCTCCTGTGTGCTGGGAATACAGGCGTGTACCACTGGGACTGCACTTGCATTTTTGTTGTTTTCTGAGAGGAGAGTCTCCCTGTAGCCCAGGCTGGCCTGGAACTCACTATGTAGTTCAGACTAACCTCAAATTTGTGGTGGCCTTCTCTGTCTTCCAAATACTGAGATTATAGTTACCAGACATCATGTTCTGTTACATTTGCTTTTGATGTCCACAGTAGTGTCTGTCCAGAGATAATGGGCACAGGTAGAGGGTTGGGGAGAGGGAGTGGAGTCAGTGTTAAAAAGATTTAAGAAGGGACTCAAGGGCTAGAGAGATGGCTCAGCGGTTAAGGACACTGGTTGTTCTTGCAGAAGACCCGGGTTCGAATCCCAGCACCCACGTGGCAGCTAACAACTGTCTGTAACTCCAGTCCCAGGATACGACAGCCTCTTCTGACCTCTGCGAGCATTGCATGACATGGGTGCACTTACCTACATGCAGGCAATACACGCATACACATAAAATAAAAATTACAAATAAAATTGAAAAAAAAAAAAAAGAAGGGACTTGAGATGGCTTAGTGGTTAAGAGCACTGACTGCTCTTACAGAGAACTTGGGTTTGGTTCCCAGCACCCACATGGCAGTCAAGAACTGTCTTTAACGCCAGTTCCGGGAGATCCGACGTCCTCTTCTGACCTCCTCAGGCATTGCATGACACGGGCGCACATACCTACATGTAGGCAATGCAGACATACACATAAAATAAAAATACTTAAAAACTTAAGAAAAAAGTTGCTGAAGGCTAATATCATTTTTACTGATCTAGTCTTAATTCTGTTTGTAAATTCCACACTTCACTATGCATTGTGACTTTTATTTTTAATATATCGTACTGAAACTGGTGGCCGTGGGTAATGTACCAGTCAGGAGTTGTTATTTTAACCAAACTTTATTCTATAATGTAATGATGGAAACTGGAAATGCGGAGCAAAGTTCTTCTCTTTGGCTGTTGATGGCGGAAGTTGTGGAGTGAGAGGCCGTGCTGAAGTGAGACATGAGGAGGTGTGTGCACTCCAGGCGGAGTGCAGAGCCATTGTTGCCTCACCTTAGACGCTGTGGGAATTTGGACATAGTATTTAACTCTTGGTGCCTCAATTTTCTTACCTATAAACTGGGAATAATATTACTTATGTCCTTAGTTACTGTAAAAGATGAAACTTATTAATATAGAAACACAGTTTGAATATCCCTAACCTCAAATGCTTTGGACCAGAAATATTTCTCTAGATAATTTTGACTTTGGAATATTTGCACATACATGACGATGTATCTTTGGGATGAGATCCAGGTCTGAATACAAATCCACAAGTGCTTGGTGTGTACCTGAAGCACAGTCTGACAGCAATTTTTGAGACAGGGTCTCCCCATAGCCCAGCTGGCCTGGAACTCACTATGTACACCAGGCTGGCCTTGAACTCACAGACATCCACCTGCCTCTGCTGGGACTAAAGGCATGCACCACCACGCCTGGCTTCTGACAGCACTTCATAAAATCCTATCACATGAAATCAGGTATGGTGTTTTCTCTACTGATGGGCATGAAAGACAGATAGGCAGATCCTTGTGGACTCCTTGGCCAGTCAGTCTAGTAGAAACAGTGAGTTTTAGGTGTAGTAAGAGAAACTCTCAAAAACTAGGCACAAGACGTTTTGGCATCAACCTCTGGCCTCCACATGGCATAGGCAAGCACACCACACATATATGTACATACATACATCTACCACACTCAATTTTAAAAATCAAAATAGTTATAGTTTTAATAATTTAAAACTCACGCTAGCTCGTTGCACTGGTGCACCTTGCAATTGCAGCTGCTTAGAAGGCCAAGGCAAGAGAATGGCTTGAGTCAGGGCTTGATGCTTGTGGGAACAGAGCAGCCAGACCCCGGCTCTACTTTGGCTTTCAGGTCCTGTTTCCATTGGCATGTTGGGTAGTGCTCCTTGCATTGTATGACAGTAGCATGGGACTGGGACTGAGCACATACTTGGCCACTAATACCCCTCCTTCATTTAAGACAGACAGTACTAGAATAACCAGGTAAACTCCTCTTGAACCTACATGGAACCTTAGAATTCTTCCCAACTCTTAGGCTTTCATTGCTGTAACAAAATGCTGAACAAAGCCAAGTTAGAAAAGGCAGGCTTAGTGTTGTTCATGGTTTCAAGTTGGAAAGCCTGGTATTTGGCTCCATTTTGGGCTGTGGTGAGAAGAGCATCGTGACTGGGATCACAAGGTGAGCAGAGTGACTCACCTTTTGGTGGTCAAGAACCAGGCAGGCAAGGGATCTGGGGCCTCATGTTCCCATGTCTCAGTGGCATGTTCAGCCGGAGACCGCATTTGCGATGCAGGACCTTTGAGAGGTATGTAAGATCCAAACCATGTTACCAGTTCAGCAGGGTGCTGCCCATGTGTTCTTCTTGACAGACGAATTTTGCATTTATTTTCATTGATTGATTGGTTCATTCATTTATTTTTGTGGTACTGGGGATTGAGCCCAGTGCCCTTTAAAAATGTGAAGGAAAAGTACCACACAAAATTTACATGCCTAAAGCGTGGACTTGCTAAAGCCAGCTTCATCTTTTTCTTTTTTCCTTCCTTTTGACATAGAGCCTCATTTTGTAGCTCAACCTGGTCTTAAATGCACAGCAATTCTCCTGCCTCAGCCTCCCGAACCCAAGTACTAGGATTACAGGTGAATTGGCATGCTCAGCTATGCCCATCTTTTTTTAATTTTTTTTTTTTTTCTTTCTTCTGGGGAGTGAGGGTGCGAGGGAGGCCCCGGGTCTTGGGCCGAGAGCTTCAGGCCGGCTGGAGCCCTGCTTGCCCCTCCTCCCCTACTGTCTTTAAATTTTTAAAAAACTGTCACGGTGGAGACCATTTTAGATGTGAATTTTTAAATTTTATTTATTGTTTAAAAATTTTACTTTTATGTGTATGTGTGTGTCTGTGAGGTTTTGTGCTTGTATGTGTAAATGCCTGTGGAAGCCAGAAGGGGGCATCGGATCCTCTGGAGCTAGAGTGACAGGTGGGTGTGTGCTGCCTAATACGGGTGCTGGGAACAGAACTCGGGTCCAGTGCAGGAGCAGTACACATTCATAACCACTGAGCCGTCTCCAGACCCATATTGTGGAAAATTTAATTTTATTTTGAAATATAAACATTTGTAATGATATATTGCAATTTTAATGATAAATTGTCAGAATTTACTCATTAAAGTTGGAGAAATGATAAAATGCTTCTGATGGCTAACATCAAGAGCACTTATATGAGCTTTGTAGTGTTGTAAATGCTTTGCATAAATTAGTATGATGCAAAATAACCATAGGGGATAGTAGTAATAACATGCCTATTTAAGTAAATGAGACAACTAAGGAAGACATTGGAGTCATTAGTCTTTGATTCTTGTGTTCGGTACAGACTCAGCCATTATGAATAGGCCTAGTGCATCAACTCCTCAGATGACACCAGGTAAACGGAGCTGGGAGAGGATGGAGAGACTGAGGAGCCAGGATTGCGGAGGCTGCATCAGCGGAATCTCACAGATCGCTTTGTTTATGTGGACTCTATAGTACCACATTCAACGGTGTGTGCGTGAGTGTGTGTGGGAACTTCTGAAATTATTTTTTCTGAATTGCTTTGGTTTGTGCATGGTTGAATCCATGGATATGGGACCCACAGAAATCAAGGTCTAAGTGCAATTTTTTGTCACTAAAGGTTTGTTAAAGTGGATTTTAGTATTTGATGTGTTGTAATAATCATGCTTGATTAAAATGCTTTTATTTATACTTTTAGTTAGATCTACTCATTTAGAATACCTGGGTGATAGGAAAGAGGTCCTATGCCCATGCCGTAGCAGACAGCCATTTATTTGTTTGAGTAAATTGTATGACAGCTGGCTTGCTGTGAATGGTGCACTGAACTGACTCTTTTGAATAGGAGACTGAAAGAGAAAGCCTAAAGCCTGATAGGGGATAGATAGGTAGTTGGCACTGCAGGGAGTCCTTGACTCTTTGTCATTCAGTTTAGATTGTGCTCTTAATTCTTCTATGACATTTTAAGTCTTAAGTAGATTCCGTTAATGACTAGAAAACTAAAAATAAAACCAAGAAAAGGAGGTTTGAATTGACGTGTTTGAACCGTAGCCCTCTTTTAAAAGAGCTGTGGCTAGGAGGTTCTGTCTGTCCATGTGTTCATCTTGAGGGTAAGCCTGAACTCCAATACCAGCAACACCAGACTAACAGAAGCAGAAGTAGGCAGTGAGAGCACCTCACTTCTCAGCCAACAGCAGGAGAAGTAGAGCAGGAAGGAGCCCTGGGTGGAGAGCAGACCTGGACTGGGAGAAGAACCAGGACTGCTGAGCTGCATCGAAAGTTCCAGGCCCCATCTCTGCCTCAGACCCCCCCCCCCCCCGCACACACGATCATCAGCATAAAAAATAAACACATTAAGAAAAAAAGCTGAGTGAGGTGGCTCATGCTTGTCTATCTGAGCACTCTGGAGGTGGAGACAGGATTGCAGCAAGTTCAAGGCTAGGCTGGGCTACAAAGTGAGTTCTAGGCTACCTATGAAACAGTTTGAGGCCTGTCTCAGAAACGAAAATCCAGACAGCAAAAAAAACAGACAAAACTGAGGGTGTAGGATTGTTTACCTGGGTTCCATCACCAGCAATGGAAGTCAGTAAGAAATAAAAAAGATTATGACTTTATTCCTTTTAAAACTACGCTGTGATAAACTTTCGTTTGTTTGTTTCTGTTCCGGGGACTGAGCCTAGTGTTTCTGGATGTGATCATCTTGTAAGAGAACAAGCAAGTGAATGAGTAAATGATGGTTTTGGATCCCAGGAAACAGCTAGGAGCTGTGGATTTGGGAAGATGCACTTAACTTTTCTTCTTTCCATTAAAAAGTAAATTTCAGGGGGTTGGAGAGATGGCTCAGCAGATAAGAGCACTGGCTACTTTTGCAGAAGACCTGGATTCAGTTCGTCCAGCACCTTCTGACCTCCATCAGCATTGCATTACAGGGGTACACTTGCAGACATGCAAGAAAAATACTCATAAATACATACACACAAAAAATCAAAAAACAAATTTCTTATAGTAAAAAAGAATCTGATTAATAGGTTATTACTAGTATGAGGTTTCTTAGATGTTAATTTTTTATCCCTGGTTATAGTCAATGTCTGAATATAGCCATGAACTTTAGGGAACTTTTGGTTGTCATGCCAGACTAGCAGGGTGTGGAAAAGCTGGACTGAAGCCACGTGGAGTGCTGATTGAGCTCAGTACAGTCTGCATCACAGTACTTGGTTCATTTAACTGTAGTTATATGTCCGTACCATTATGACAAGATTGTGTACTTTTTTTTTTTTTTCTGTTTTTTTGTAACCCCAGCTGGCCTGGAACTGGCTATGTAGACCAGGCTGGGCTCGAACTCAGAGATTTGCCTGCCTCTGCCTCTATACCCGCTCAGGATTGTATGCTTTGACTATAAAAGGCATTGAAGGGATGTGTTTCGATCGAATGAGGGAAGGGAACTATTTACTTGCTGCTGTTCTCGCCATTTACCCTCTGTGACAGAAAATAGCGTTGGGATAAAAATCAGCTACTTAGGGCCTGGAGAGATGGCTGAGGGGTTCAGAGGACTGGGTGCTCTTGTGCAGGTCTTAGCACCCACGGGGGGGCTAACAACCAGTTCTAGGGGATCTGATGCCCTCTGCAGCATTTAACATAGACTCAGGCTTAAAATACACACACATAAGTTGCACTTAACATACATGTGTATTTTACTCATACATAAAAATAAATTTAGAAAGTTTTAGAAAATTAAACAGTATACAGGGAACGGGAGATGTTTTCACGAAGGGCCTGGTAATTCCCTGAGTGTACGTGGGGATGAGTGCTTTTATTACTGTCACGTTTGAGCTGCACTGAGAAGGCCAAGCAAGGAGGAGGTGGGAGAGGTGGGAGAGGTGTGTATGGGCAACAGCAGCAGGCTGTGTTAGTGTGGTGCTTAGCTAGGCGTTTCACCAGGAAAATTGATCACAGTCTATTTTGTTGGCACTTGTTGGAAGGTCTTGTGTTGTGCAGGACTGGGTATTGATTGTGGACCTTGCACATGTTGGTCAAGCACTCTCCCACTGAGCTACATCTCCATTTCTAGACATTGTAGTTTTTACTTTTTAAGTAATGGGGAATTTTTGAAAGTTTCTTGCCAGTTCTAAAAATAATGGCTTTTTTTTTTTTTTTTTTTTTTTGAGAATCATAGCTGAAGTTTAATTAAAACTCCAGAGACATTTTCCAGGTCTGCTGGCCTGTGTCTTTAGTCCCAGCACTCAGGAGGCAGAGGTGGGCGAATCTTTGTGAGTTCAAGGCCAGCCTGGTCTACATAGTGAGTTCCAGGACAGCTGGAGCTACACGGAGACCCTGTCACAGAACGGAACGGAGGAAAGGGAAGGGGAAGGGGAAGGAAAGGAAAAAGGAAAGACTTGTTTTCTCATGATACATTCATCTGAACTAAAACAAAAGGGAGAAGGGTACAGTATGTATTTAAGAGTACGTTTCACTTTTTCAAAGGAGTTTAATAATTAACTTTACATTTATTACTAGGCCATGGGGTGCCCAGACATTTGCTTAAACATTATTTTGGATATTTCCTTGAGAGTATGTTTGGAAAAAAATTACATTTAAATCTACTGACCAGGGAATATAGTCCTCCATCTTGTGGGTGGACTTCTTTAAATTTCAGA
>NW_008340972.1:2624974-2645562 GCF_000622305.1 Nannospalax galili | reverse complement strand
AGTGCACATCCATGTTTATTTTTGCTCTTTTTTAAAATTTTTTAAAAAAAAAAAAAAAAAAAAAAATAATAAAATAAAATAAAAAAAATAATAAAATAAAATTACAACAACATAGCCCACCAGACTGGCGTGCCTAGTTTTTTTCTCCTGGCAGTGTCCTTTGCAGAGTACAAAGTTTAAAGATTTAAAATATGTTTATTTTCTATGTATGAATGTATTGTCTGCATGGCATGTGTGTAAGTGCACCCATGTCATGCAGTGCTCATGGAGGCCAGGAGATGATGCCAGATGTCCTCGAACTGGAGTTATGAGTGGTGGTTAACCACCATGTGGGTGCTGGGAGCTGAGCCTGGGTCCTCTGCAAGAGCACCTGAGCTAGCTCTCCAGCCCTTACAGAGTGGAAAGTTTTCATTTTAATCAGATCTAGTTTTCTTTCATGTATTGTGTTTTTATGTCTAAAAATTCATCACCAAGCTCACAGTTTTGTGAGGTCTCCTATTTCCTGTCAGTCTCTTAGTAGGTCTTTGCTCTGTTTTGAGATGCATCTGTGGAGGTGTGATGCTTAGATTTACCTGTGTGTGAGCGCCTGTTCTTTCTACGTGGCAGAGATGAGTTGCTTGTGCATCTACTTCTGTGCCCTGTTTTGCCCTTGGACCTGCATAAGCTTTTTGCAGATACCACACTGTCTTGTTGAGTGCCTTGAAATTCAATGTGCATCCTCCAGCTTCATCCCTTTGAGACCGTTGGCTACTCTGTTCTTGTAGGTCCTCCAGAAGTTTTCTTTTGTTTGAGGCAGGGTCTTAGTGTCTAGCACTTGCTGGCCTGGAACTTGCTATGTAGAATTTACAGTGATCCTCTTGCCTCTGTCTTATTTTAATTGACGCTTAGAAGAAAACATCACAGAAATGCCTAAAACAGAGTTGAGAAACCCAGCTGAAAGCTTGATCGAGTGAGAATCTTTGCCAAATGCACAAGAACTTTATTATCCCTTATTTAAAATTCTTATGCTCTTTTATTTTTAAACAGGCTAATAGCTCGTCAGCTGGCCAAAATCCATGCTATCCACGCACACAATGGCTGGATCCCCAAGTCTAACTTATGGCTAAAGATGGGAAAATACTTCTCTCTCATTCCCACAGGATTTGCTGATGAAGCCATTAATAAAAGGTAAAATTACTTTTGTATTTGGAACTTTTTTGCATTGCTTTGCCCTATAATAAGCACTGAACGATGACAAAATTTCTGTGTATAAAAATCTGGTTTTACTCTTTGCATTGAAGAGAAAACAAACAAACATGGAATCTTTGGCTTTCAGATGGTACTGCATAAATAATAGCCTCCCCATCCTCTGCCTCGAACAAGCGCCCTTAGCAGCTAGGGGAGTGAGGGTATGAGAGACAGATGTAGAGTGTTTTTCTGGAAATAATTGTAAAGATTACTGTGAAAGGATACATTTATTAGCCATTAGGAGTTGGTGTAGAGACCCTTGAAATGTTTCATCTAGCGACGTGTATTGGGACTGTGTAATAAGAGAGCGTGTAAAAGTTTGGGTTATCTTAGTGAGTAAATGCCAAATAATGAAGTTGAAAAGTCGCTTCCTGGGATCTTCCTTAACTCCTATAAGATTGACTCCCAAGTTCAAACAATGGTATTTCATTCTCTTTTATATATGGAACTTTAGAATTTAGGATCTAAATCAAGAATATTGTGATTATTGCTACTATAAAAACTGGGCATTTTATTCTGTCTTTTATAAATAAAACGTGAAAGCTGTATCTTTTTATTTAAGAAGTCTTTGAAACCCGACAGAGGCAAGTAGGATCTGTAAACACACACAAGAATTGTGATTAAGACATTGGAAATACTCTGTTGGTTGAGAGCAGCAGCTCTGGATGCAGACTGGTCACACCCCAGTTAACATGTGCTGTGCAGCCTTGGGCAGGGCTCTTACCTCCATTTTCTCATCTGGAAAATGAAAACAGTAGCTCATTAGTGGGGCCTGGTGGTAGTCTCTCCATGGAGATAATGTATGTGGGGGCGGGCAGGGAATAACTTGGTAGATCATGAAATCTGTTAGGAAATGAGGAAAGAGCAGACCCATGGCCTGGGGAACCTGCTGGTGCTGTAGAGGAATTGCTAGTGGTGGCTCACTTTTCTCTTAACTCTGCTTCAAAAAGTAAAAGAAATACATGATGATAGTTAGAATTAGGGCGTGTAGGATGAAAAGCCATGATCTGGAGTTTATACCATCACACTGCCCCTTCCCAGCTACTTTGAGGCTGTCGAATAGTTTTGCTGTTGTCATAACTAGATAACATGAGTGTGCCTGTGTTTCCTGACTGACATACAGAGATAGTAGCCTGGGCTTTCTGCTAATTTAACTGATTTTGTTGCCTTCATCTTTCCTTGCTCGAAATAAACATTGCTAGATTTTTAATAGTCTGTAACTTTCATCTACTCAAACCTCTTATTAAAGCCAGTGTGTCTCAGTCTCCTCAGCTGTAGACTGGAGGTAAATGTAAGGCATTTAGAACAGCGCTTTGTAGGTGTGAACTGCTAAGACTGTCCCTGCCCTAGTTTTGTAGTGTAAGAATTTTTACTTTACTGCTGTACATTTTCACTGTTTTATTTATGTTTAGGTGGATTATAAACTTTTTCTTTATTTCAACTTTGGCCTATTGTTTAATTGAATGTGTGCAATTAAATGGAAATATTTTGAAGATTTTTAACTCTAAACTTGATAGAAATGTCTTTAAGATAAATAAGCTGTAATTCTTCTTTTAAAATGAAAAGGTTCCTAAGTGATATTCCAAGCTCTCAGATTCTTCAGGAAGAGATGACTTGGATGAAGGACATTCTCTCCAGTCTGGGCTCACCTGTGGTACTTTGCCATAATGACCTGTTGTGTAAGAATATAATCTACAATGAGAAACAAGGTAGGTATTTGACCTTAGCAGTGAGTAAAGTTGATTGCTCTTATGCTGTTAATGGTTTGTTTGTATCAGTACAAAGAAATTTGATCCAAATGTAAGGATTAAAAACATGCACAAAGATTTTTCTCTTTAGGTTATAAAGTAATAATTGATAATTATGAATATATTTAAATATGTGGATAAAATGTGTCTTTAAAAGGTGGTTTACTAGAAACGGTTGGTGGTTCTTGTTGGATTTTTAAGTGTAAAATGCTGAAATGATTTTGTGTACACATGTTTCTGAAAGTCACTTGGCTCTCCGTGATTGGAGAGTGCCCTGCTTTAATGGGAGTGTGGGGTCAGCAGGCTGCTCCGCACTGCTTCATTTCTGGGTGGAGCTCCACCGTGCTGTGCGAGCTCATATGCTTAGGTGTGTCCCAGGCTCTCCACGACCTGTGTATTATGCTGCAATGTTAGATAGTTTCATGTTAGGGAGAGACTCAGGTGTAGAAAATATTCTTTGTATTTGTTCATATTTGCATCAAATGAAGTAAAAATAAAAGAGCCTTGGGTAACTAGTTTTAAAATATTTTGAGGCGAAAGTTGGTACATTTTGGTGTAATATTTTTGTGTGACCATATCTTGCTGTATTCAGATTCTCTGTTTTCATATCTAAGAATCATTTGGTTGTATAGATCATTGGGCACAGTGGTTTGAGGTTTGGTTGCTAAACGATAAAAACCTTCAAATAGTAAATTGAAATTTGAAAATAAAAACTTTTGTGAAAAGAATAGTATTTGAAAAGTGTGCTGGAAGCCACAATGCTCGTGCTCTCGTGGAAACCCAGTTCTGAGACAGCCGTTACTGCCAGAGTCCGCTCTCTAGCAGCAGCGTTCCGGGCACCAGGGCCGAGGAGCTCGTTAGAGTGCGCAGGCCTGTAAGTTCACTGCTTAGCATCTAACTACTCCTAAGTTGGGGCTGTTCTAATCAAAGGGTTGTTATTATGGCTGTCTTTAACTTGAAACCCTGCTAAAGGAACACTGCTAAGAACAGCGGCCTTAAGTTGTGTTTTCAAGAACATTTGATGCTTTAATGTGGATGAGAAACTGGTTAAAAAAAAATTCTGAGTTAAAGTCTGAGTCATGTTGAAACTTTTATATGGAATTATTTTTATTTTAAACCTTAGGTTTGCCCTAAAGCATTAAGCTTTTGACAGTTTCCTTTACTGAGCTTCTGTCCATTTATCATATATAGCTGTCATAGTAAATGTGCACCCAACTGCTGGTAACCAGATCTCAATGCCATTGTGAGACAAGAGCACTAGCTATGCCTGGAGCAGTGTGCTAGCCAAGCTCAGGGAAAGACCTAGTGACACAGTCTGTGTAATGGGAGATCAAGTAAGGGACTTCATCTTACATTTGAAGTGGACACTCAGCTTTATTTTTAACTGCAAGTTAAAGGGAATCTGTTATTTCCTTTGGAATATAATTTTAACTTACCATATTTTTTATTTTTATATGTTTCTTTTACATATTCATTTCATAGAACAAACTTGTTTATAAAACTAAAAAAAGAGGGACCAAAAAAATCAGATTACTTTGTACTTTTCATTAAACAGTTGCCTCCCAACTATTGATAATTACACGAAGAGTGCTTGCATTTCACATAATCACGTAGGCTTTAATTTGGCTTCAGAGGTCAAGGCACATGCTCTGTCCCTCTCCTCATCCAGTCTGTGTTGTGTTGCCTGTTTCTGGTCCTTTTGGTCTGTTAGAGTGTCAGTAATGGAAAGGGCCTCGTGTATGCTTTAAGGCTAATTTGGACCTCATAGCATCCCCTTGTAAAATAGTAATTCCTGTGTGATTAGTTGGCATACAAACACTAAGAAAAATATGGTTAGAATTTTCAGGCAGAATCTGAAACTCAGGAAAGTCTGAGCAGAAGCATTGGCATTAAGTTTCAAATCAGGAGCTGGTAGTTTTGAGGTAACGTAGTCATGTGCCCCCTTTGCATCTTTAGTTACAATTAAAGACACCATGCCTCATCCCAAGAACTTGGTAGGCTTTAATGCACAAAACATTTTATATATGGCACATACCTTAACTGGTTGCTTACTTTGTTGTAGCATATGGAAACTAAGTTGAGTTTGTTGAAGTTAAGGTCATTGGCACCTGGAGTAACAGATCCAGTTTTGTATCATGTTCACATTTGTGCTTGGTTTCTTGTCCTTCCTTCAGTCATTTACATGGCTTGGGCTCAGGGCCTCACTGTATTTTGTATTCACCTTGAGATTCAAGTAGATAAAAACAACGAATATGAGTTCAGGGGACCGGCCTGGCGTTGTCAGACTCAGTCGTTGTCTGCAGTGTGTTTCATGGTTTTAGTTTCTCAGAAGTGTAAATTGGAGAAAAACAGTAAATTTGTGTTGGGTCATTTTGAGTGTCTGCACTAGCTTAAAATCATAACTCTTGATGAGCTGGACTTGACGTTGACATACGTACATAGTTTGCTGCCCCTGTACTATGTTTATAGCATGAATTTTACAAAATAGATCTGTTATCAAAAAATGAAAGATGGGTCCTGTTAGCTTGTGGCTTGCCTGTGTGCGATGACAGTCCAGCTAGTCTTTCAGTGTTCATACACAGTGTGCACAAACCATGAGCTCTCTCCACTTACATTTTCATGCGCAGATGTTACAGGAACTCACAGCTAGCAGAGCGGAACACGGTTTGCTCACCCTTCTTGTTGACAAGTTGACAGCATACGGGGATAGGGGACGAGACTGAGCATCTTTCTGAAGTTGATCACTGTCAAGTGCCAGAATTTAGGTGTTCTCCTAAACAGTGGCCCATGCCCTGCTTTCGCTGACATGGCGCCCCCCAGAGTGGGAAATGTGTCTCATGATGAACTGGAGTCTGAACACGATAGGGAGCAGTAGTTCTTACTCTGCTAATTCTTCAGTTGTTGACAGGTCAGGAGTAATTGCTAAATTACTTTTGAGATTGCTGTCTCATATCTTGATGCTCTTGTCAGAATGTTCAGTGATCTGATGGTGATTTGGTAGTTTTTTCTCCTTCCCCCATTTCTTCATAGAAGCCTATGAATAAGGCCAAATAGGACTTAACATTTCAGTGATGTTAATCGCTGTCCATTTTCTGTGTCCGCAGAATACAGGAAGCCAATTGGTAGGCATTTAAGGGAACACAAATGAGTGAGTGTATTTGTAGAAGGCCCTTTCTTGGGATTACAGAATGAATCAGGTTTTTCTTTAGTGGTTTAACACTGCAAATGGAAAAGGGATGAGCCACCATCTGAGTCACTTGTGGCTGTGAGCCATTCTGCCTTTACTAATGCAAAGCATTGATCTTTTAATGACATGAATTTTATTTTAAAACTTAGAATAATGATCTGCCCTGGTTGGAGTTCTGTAGAGATCTCTATTACCTCCATGCTAGGCTGAGACAGACCTCTATAGCCTCCTCAGCACAGCTGTCCTTGTGGAGTCAGGATGCAGCTTAGTTGGTGGATTGCTACCTGTTCTCAGCACTGCAGTAAGTGGGTGTGGTAGCACAGGTCTGCAGTCCCAGTAACTGGGAGGTGGAGACATACGATGATACGTTCAAGGTCATCCTTGGCTGAACATAGACATTGTTTATTGGTGAAACAACTAGAAATATGTGCATAATCCTACAAGCATGTTTACTTATAAAGCCTATATATTGGTATACATATGTGGCCTTGCCTGCCCGCTTGGAGTGCTTCACCATACTTAAAACCCATATATGCATTATTTGATACAAATATCTACAAATATAGATGTAAACATAAGTAGGTATTTCTAATAAATAAATTTATGTTTGATGTATAGTGGTCACCCATGCACCTGCCCTCCTAAATTCTAGAGTTGACAAGTTTGTGCTATCACCCCTCCTCACCTGTCCATCCATCTGTCCATCTTATTTTACATGTGTTTCACAATGAGTTGCAGATGTCAGTGTCCTTCATACCTAAGCACTTCAAAGTACCAGCGGGCGCTCAGCATTTCACAGCAGTGCACTGTACACATCTTAAGCATTTTGGGTTGGGTGTGGTGATGTGCATGCAGTTCCAGCTACATAGAGACTTAAGTAGAGGAATGCTTTGAGTTGAGGAGTTCAAGGTCAACCTAGACAACATAGGGAAACCTGTCTTTTTAAAAATAATTTTAAAATTTATTATTATTTTTGTCTTTTTTGAGACAGGGTCTCCTTGTAGCCCCAGTTGTCCTGGAACCCACTATGTAGACCAGGCTGGCCTCTAATTCACAAAGATCCACCTGCCTCTGCCTCCCAAGTGCTGGGATTAAAGGCGTGCGCCACCATGCCCAGCTAATTTATTAATATTTTTTTATGTGTGTGAATGTATTGCCTGCATTAGGTAAGTGCACCCGTGTTGTGCAATGCTCACGGAGGTCAGAAGAGACTGTCGGATCCCCTAGAACTGGAGTTATGGACAGTTGTTAGCTGCCATGTGGGTGCTGGGATTTGAACCCAGGTCTTCTGTAAGAACAACCAGTGTTCTTAACCGCTGAGCCATCTCTCCAGCCTCCAGAAATCTTGTTTTTTTAAGGAAAAAGTTTTAAATGCTGGGCATGGTAGGTAGCACACTCTTTTGATATCAGTGCTAAGGAAGCAAAGTGAGATCGAGGCCAGCCTGGCCTACATAGCAAGCTGCAGGCAGGCTGGGGCTACGGGAGATCCTCTCAAAAAAAAAAAAAAAAAAGCATATTATTACATGAATTTGAAGGCTTTTCCACCTGTAAAGATGAGAATATGTCCATTATCTCAGAGCCCCTCATGCTTTTGTGAAGGGTCATCTTAATATTCTATTGATGGGTGCTGTGTGTGTGGCAGAAAATAAAACAGCCCAAGTTAGGCAATCAGACACATAAGTGCATTTAAGAACCTGAACAACAACGGAAATTCAGCCAGTCGTGCACGTCTGTAGTCCCAGCATGGAGGCTTAGGTTGGCTTGCCATGAGATTGAAGGCTAGTGTGGTAGTGAGTGCCAGGCCAGCCAATGTTACATAGCAAGACCTCTTAGAAACCAGCCAGATGCTGGAGGAACCTAAGCTGTTTCCTAGGTCTTTGTTTTTAATGCTTATTTCTATTTTCTGACAGTTTCACACATGTATGTGATGTGTTTTGGTCACTTCTGGGAACCTCCCATTCTCTCATTCCCACCCTTTCTAAACCCTTTCTTCCCAGCAAACTGCCTTCCTGTTTTTATGTCGTTTTTGTGTGTGTGACCCACTGAAGTTAGTTAGGGTTGCTGGCATGGGTTACGGGTTAGATCTTTTTAAAACCCATGTATTGAGATTTACTGTATTGTCATTCCTGAATAAGAATGTCCGAAACACCTCATTTTTCTTTTCTTAAACCCTTCTGTCCTGTAAGTCACTCTGTCTCAGTGTTCTATGTACAACCTCCATTGTTTTTCACTAGCATTGAGTCCTCTGTGCTGGGAATCATATGACAAAAAATAAAAGAGCCCCGGTGCCTCCCTTCTCAGGACAAGGTGTCATACAGCAGCGCTGCTGGACCCCTTACACCAGACCCCTAGCACTTCAGAGCGATGTGTGCGTGATGCAGGCAGGCAGCTGCAGAGCAGGGCTGGACGTTCCCCTCCCAGATACGCCTTCCCTTCCTTCCCTTTTCTATGTGAGACAGAAGAGGCTTTTGCAAAAGTGCTCTAAGTACAAGTCCTCTCCTCGCCCCTGTCCACAGGTGTAACAGCAAAGCAGGTAGAGTCAAGTGGGGAGGGTTCAGGTTTCTATATTGATGATTTTACTTGTCCATTTTTATTTTTCATCCTTAACAAAGTCTGGACAGTGTGTCGTCTCATAGTTATATGACCTTAGGTACTTATTCTGCTTTTGACTCTAAAGTACTCTAAAATTGAAGACTATTCTCATTGTGTTGAGATTTGAACAGTTGAACTCTGTGGATGTTTTTTTCTACAGTGGAGGTATGAAAACAATACAGCAAAAATCAGTGTGACTTTGGAAAATTCAAATTCTAGCTGTGTTCGATAGTCATTTTCTTTATGCATCATGTGCTTGTCATTGGTGTAATTATTTAAAGATAACAGAAATCAGCGCTAGTCCTTCAACTGGTAGTTCTTTAGAGGTCAGGGATGTCCGGGGAGTCTGGGATGGAGAACCTCCTCAGACAAGCGAACACACACAGTTTGAGGGAGTACTGTCAACTTTCTTTCTACCTTTGAGACCTCAGTAAGGAGTTCAAACCTTAAAGAACTAAAGTTAATTATTAATAGTGAGACAAACATTCTGTATATTGGGAAATTTTAGAAATCAAAAGTTAAACTTACAGGATAAAAAAATAGCATGCTTTCTATTGATTGAAACATACTCCATTATCTCAGAGCCCCTCATGCTTTTGTGAAGGGTCATCTTAATATTCTATTGATGGGTGCTGTGTGTGTGGCAGAAAATAAAACAGCCCAAGTTAGGCAATCAGACACATAAGTGCATTTAAGAACCTGAACAACAACGGAAATTCAGCCAGTCGTGCACGTCTGTAGTCCCAGCATGGAGGCTTAGGTTGGCTTGCCATGAGATTGAAGGCTAGTGTGGTAGTGAGTGCCAGGCCAGCCAATGTTACATAGCAAGACCTCTTAGAAACCAGCCAGATGCTGGAGGAACCTAAGCTGTTTCCTAGGTCTTTGTTTTTAATGCTTATTTCTATTTTCTGACAGTTTCACACATGTATGTGATGTGTTTTGGTCACTTCTGGGAACCTCCCATTCTCTCATTCCCACCCTTTCTAAACCCTTTCTTCCCAGCAAACTGCCTTCCTGTTTTTATGTCGTTTTTGTGTGTGTGACCCACTGAAGTTAGTTAGGGTTGCTGGCATGGGTTACGGGTTAGATCTTTTTAAAACCCATGTATTGAGATTTACTGTATTGTCATTCCTGAATAAGAATGTCCGAAACACCTCATTTTTCTTTTCTTAAACCCTTCTGTCCTGTAAGTCACTCTGTCTCAGTGTTCTATGTACAACCTCCATTGTTTTTCACTAGCATTGAGTCCTCTGTGCTGGGAATCATATGACAAAAAATAAAAGAGCCCCGGTGCCTCCCTTCTCAGGACAAGGTGTCATACAGCAGCGCTGCTGGACCCCTTACACCAGACCCCTAGCACTTCAGAGCGATGTGTGCGTGATGCAGGCAGGCAGCTGCAGAGCAGGGCTGGACGTTCCCCTCCCAGATACGCCTTCCCTTCCTTCCCTTTTCTATGTGAGACAGAAGAGGCTTTTGCAAAAGTGCTCTAAGTACAAGTCCTCTCCTCGCCCCTGTCCACAGGTGTAACAGCAAAGCAGGTAGAGTCAAGTGGGGAGGGTTCAGGTTTCTATATTGATGATTTTACTTGTCCATTTTTATTTTTCATCCTTAACAAAGTCTGGACAGTGTGTCGTCTCATAGTTATATGACCTTAGGTACTTATTCTGCTTTTGACTCTAAAGTACTCTAAAATTGAAGACTATTCTCATTGTGTTGAGATTTGAACAGTTGAACTCTGTGGATGTTTTTTTCTACAGTGGAGGTATGAAAACAATACAGCAAAAATCAGTGTGACTTTGGAAAATTCAAATTCTAGCTGTGTTCGATAGTCATTTTCTTTATGCATCATGTGCTTGTCATTGGTGTAATTATTTAAAGATAACAGAAATCAGCGCTAGTCCTTCAACTGGTAGTTCTTTAGAGGTCAGGGATGTCCGGGGAGTCTGGGATGGAGAACCTCCTCAGACAAGCGAACACACACAGTTTGAGGGAGTACTGTCAACTTTCTTTCTACCTTTGAGACCTCAGTAAGGAGTTCAAACCTTAAAGAACTAAAGTTAATTATTAATAGTGAGACAAACATTCTGTATATTGGGAAATTTTAGAAATCAAAAGTTAAACTTACAGGATAAAAAAATAGCATGCTTTCTATTGATTGAAACATACATTTTCTATGAAAATAGATATCAAAACAGCTTTCCAATACTGTAATTTGATTTTTCTGGCACCCTAAAAAGACAATAGACCTAATTTTACATTGTTGCAGAATTTTAAATTTAAGGTTGAGTTCCACTTTATAATAACTTGAAAAAGATAGTTAATGCAGATTTTTTAAAAAGTTTCTTTCCTTTAAAGCTTTGTGTCTTGTACAATGTGAGTTTGCCAAATTCTCTTCATCTGCTACAGATTAGGTATGCCCTTGTTGCTGCCATGTGGCGGCGCACCCCGTGCTTCTTAAACGCACTGACTGGAGGGTTATCGCATCACTTGTTCACATGCACGGAGCCTGGTAACAGCCTCATCTGTATCTTGTTAGCTTCATTTTCTTATTTTTTAAATTTCATTATTTATAAACGCAACATAGCATTTAAAAATAAAGGCTAGTCTTAATTACTGCTACTACAAAAAGTCGTTGCTAAAAATGTTCGTACTGAAACAGATTTTAACTTTTGTTAAAATGACCTATGTTTTAATTAAATTATGTTTTATAAGCAGGCCTGTTTTTACCTGCCATTTTAACTGTACTTGCCAAATTCTAAATGTAATTTTGAAAATTGAAGCTTTTGTTTATGTGGCAAAAGTAAGCTTCAGGACTGGGCTGTGTATTTTTATTGGCATGTAATTGTTAATATGAGCTTTACAAGAAGTTGTGTTTAGAGAGCAAAAGTAATCAACAGCTGCGTTTTAAGATTACGTAGTAAAACTGTTGGCACAGTTATGAATCTGATAAATCTTACATCCTGTTTTGTGAAGGTTTGTGGATAAGGTATCTCCTGAGTCATTCTGTTTAGTTTTACTTACTGACAGTTTTATTTAGAGAATTCATATTCTTTTTTTAAGTGTAGCATTTTTATTTCAATGTTCATTGTAAAGTTTTAAAAAATTGAAAAATTAAAGTCACTTGTCTATCACCTGTAGTAAGTGCACCTGCAGCCTTCTGTTCGGGTTGATTCCATTCATCCTTGCCTGATGCAGCATGTTCTCTTTCTCTCTGCAGACCCATTTTCATAACTCGTATCATTGTGTTGACTGACTTAGTATCCATTTTTCACACCGTCTTTTTAAATTCGCCAATGATTAGCTTGGAAAGAGGATTTTGGTGGGCTCTACTTGCCACGTAGTGTCTTCAGCTGTGATTCCTGTGATTCCTGGACGAGAAATCGGAAAGCATGTCCCAATATCCTGTTCTGATGTTCCGCAAAATGATTTAGTTAACTGAGAGTTTTTGTGGAATACTGCCCTGGAAATTAAAGCATATGATGCTTGTGGTTGAACTGCAGTGGTAATTTATTCTCATCAAAATATAAAAGTTCTGAACATTTATTATAACAGTTTGAGTCCAATTTTAAAAACTGGACTGTCCCTTGATCATTGTCACTTATTTTTCCCTAGTGCTGCTCCAGCCCAGGGCCTTGTACATGCCTGGTAAATGTTCTGCCACCCAGTTACAGCACCAGCCCCTATTTTTTATACAATTCAATATTTTTAGAAAGGCTTTATATTTATATAAAACCTTAACATATAATGCCATGACATCTTTTGTTATAATCTTCTGCTTTTCTGGGTGTCTGACTATGGTCAGTATACTTTTGCTGAGTTAACTATATAAATCTCTATTAAGACATTATCATGCAGAAGCTGATTATTTGGGAAATGCCAGTGTGTAGACCAGGAGTGTTTGTTAGCTCAGCTTGATGTTTATGAGGTAGGGCAGCCAAACACTGACCAATCTGAGCAGCTCAGAGATCATCCTAACCGCCTACAGCCATGCTGTTCATGTATCCATTTCAGCTCCATGGTTTATGACCTGTGGTATAGACAGTGACTTGGATTAGTTTTTTCCTTCCCTTCTACTTTTTGTTTTTATTGGTTTATAGCTTGTGTATTTACAAGTTAATAGTCATGTTCAAATCAGAAATGCCCAAGTAGGAGTGTTTCACATGCAAAGAGCAAATAGGATTATCTTTGCAGAATTACAGTATATATGTCTACATATGTATATATGTAGCAAACCAAGAATGGAATTCTTAATGCATGTAAATATTTCTAAAATATGTAAAAATTAGAAACTATCATTACTCTTTTTAAATGATAAAAATACTATCTTAGGCTGGGTGTGGTGTGGTGCACACCTTTAATCCCAGCACTTGAGAGGCAGAGGCAGGTGAATCTCTGTGAGTTCCAGGCCAGCTGGGGCTACAGGGAAACACTGTCTCAAAAAGACCCCCCCCCAAAAAAAAAAAAGCTACCTTAGTTCTGCTAAGATATGGGAAACTAGGTTATGCAGTGTTCTAGATAAATCAAAAAATTTGATAGCAAGTGTTAGTACAGAATTACTGTAAGATTTACAGAATTCAGGTTTTTGGGTTATACTTGATTTTTATACATAGATAAGCTTGCCAAATTATTATTAGAGCATTGTAGATCAAGTTTTTTAAGATAGTTTAACAGTTTCAAGGCAGTTATTTCTAATTAAACTTGAATTTTAAGTTACCGATGCCCCCTTGTGGTAAGAAACAGATCCTGCTTCTGCTAGAACTTGGAAAGGCTGTTTCTACTTTATGTTAACAATGGAGACAGTATAGTATTGGTGAAAAGCTGTTGATCTTTTGAACTCTGTAAAGCTCATTGCCACAGAACTCACAGCCTGGCCCTGCGTTGTCTCAGAGTGCATGTAACCAAGCACACGCATTGAGACAGAAATGGGAAACGCTCTAATTGCAAATAGCTTAGGGGTTTTCTGACCCATATGTGAGTTCTTATTTGCTTTGTTTTTGTGTCTTACATAGGCGATGTCCAGTTCATTGATTATGAGTATTCTGGATACAACTACCTGGCATATGATATCGGAAATCATTTCAATGAATTTGCAGGTGAGATCCAAGCCTTTAACTGTTGAAGTAATGCATTTAATTTGAAATGATACTTCATGTGTCTGGCACACAGCATGGGGCTGCAGCAGGCCCTCATGGCTTGGCTTCGTTCTGTTTTATCCATTTCTGGAGAAAAGAGATGCCAAGATGTCTTCTTGAGTGGCCGTCAGCAACCAGTGGCCAGGAAGGAAGGAAGGACTGGCTTGTGGTAAGAGTCCAGTGCATTGCGCTCATGAGCGCTGCTCTGGGTCACTGTCCGCTGCAGAGGTGAAGAAGGAACTTGCTGGGATTTGAAACCAGTTTTTGGTCCTGTGAAAGCCTGTGCTGCGGCTCGGGGTCTTGGCTCAGTGTTATATTACTTGGCCTGAATTTAGGATTGTCCTAAAATGAAAGATTAAGAACTCCCTCTGTATGGTTTATATCTGGTGAGAGTAGTTCACCACTCGACTTGAATTTGTTAGATATTCATGTATTCGTGTTTTTTGTGTGTTTCAGGTTACCAGATTAATAGATAGAGTTGGAAAAATGTTTTGATTTATGTGTCTAATGACTTTGGTCAACCTTAGCACACAGGTGCCAAGCCCCATGTGTGTTCTCCTGTTTTTGAATGTCTGGTCGGAGGAGGGAAATGGGAGTGGGTGTCACCTTCTAGTCACTGTTGAGCTGGGAAGGGGGAGGCCAGAGATCTTTAACTTTGTGGGAAAAAAGTGAACTAAAACCTGACTGCTGGTGGGATTTGCAGATGGGGATAAGAGTTTGAGTTGGGATATAAAATTCTTGAAGGAGAAGTGGGAGTTCCAAGGTTACAGAGGTTGGTTTAGATTACCAGACAGTAAGTAGAGGAGAAACTGTTAGACTCTAGGTCATGAGACAGCGGTGAGGACCCACCGTCCCTTCTTTATCCCCCCTTTGCTCCCTCCCTCCCCTCCCTCCCTCCAAAAGCAAGAAATGGAAAAGACAGGAATAGGAAATACAGAGCTCAAAGATACAGTTTGAGTAAATTTTGCTTTTTGAGACTTGTTGACAGTTGAGAGTGTAACTAAAGGTTCCAGTACAAATATATTTACTAGGAGTTATGGTCAAAGCTTTGGAGCCACAGTTTGGGGTAATCTTGAAACCCTTAATGCTGAGGAACACCCAGGGTGCTTGTTAGGATGCTGGTGGGGGTTCTGCTGTGGAGGGTCGAACTGTACCTTTGATTAAAAATTGAAGCAGTGACAGTGACCTCGGGGGACTAACAGTTGTGAGCCCCGGAGTTTAACTGGAATTTGGACAGATGGGTTCATTGTTCAGTACATCTGGCGTTGCAGGCAGAAATGGAAATGTTTCATTATTTTTCAATTAAAAAAAATGTTGGAGGTGGGAGTTCCTAGCTCCCATACTAACTCGGGTGCGTGTTGACGAGTATTTCCTAACTAGTCTGTTTTTCCTCTTAAGGTGTCAGTGATGTAGACTATAGTCTCTATCCAGATAGAGAACTGCAGGGCCAGTGGCTACGCTCTTACCTCGAAGCCTACAAAGAATATAAGGGCTTTGGCACTGAAGTCACTGAAAAGGAAGTAGAAACACTCTTCATTCAAGTCAACCAGTTTGCATTGGTAAGTTTAAATGCAATCAATAATTAATAATTGAAAATTCCTTCCTTCCTTCCTTCCTTCCTTCCTTCCTTCCTTCCTTCCTTCCTTCCTCTCCCCCCCTTCTTCCCTCCCTTTCTATTTCTCTCTCTCTTTTTCTTTCCCCCCCCCCCCCCCCCTTTCTTTTTTGAGATAGGTCTTCCTGTAGCCCCAGCTGGCCTGGAAACTCACTATGTAGACTAGGCTGTGGCCTCAATCTCATGGAGATCTGCCTGCCTCTGCTTCCTGAGTGCTGGATCTGAAGGCGTGTGCCACCATACTCAGCTTCTGAGATAGTTTTTATTGTTGGTTTTTGTTGGTTTTGTTGGTTTTTATTGTGGTTTTTGTTGTTGTTACTGGTCAGAATAATGGACATTGTTTTTAAAGACACTTTTGTTGTTTTATTCTCCTTTCCATCTCCAGCCTTAGATTTGGCCATATGGTACTATTTGGGAATTGTTTACTGAATTGACTCCTCAGTCTTAGGACTAATATATAAAGTGTTTAAATGACCATTCTCTCTCTTTATGTTACAAAGCATAACCAAGAGAAGTTTTAGGAGAAAGGCGTGGTTTCTACGATACACCTAATTTACATCTTAACACATAATGGAGATGGGAAGGATCAGCAGGATTGTGCTTTTATTTTTCAAAAACGTGGACTTAATCTCTGTCTTCTTGACCTTCAAGAATTTGAAAAATATTTTTATTTTATGTATACGAGTATATTGTGTGCATGTATATAAGTGCATGCATGCTGTGCAGTGCCTGAGGTGGTCAGAAGTGGGTGTTGAATCCCCTGGAACTGGAGCTACAGATGGTTGTTAGCCGCCATGTGGCTGTTTAACAGCCAAGCACTCTTAACTGCTGAGCCATCTCTCCAGCCCCTTCTTGACCTTTTCTTGATAAGCAGTTGTTTTGTACTTCTTTGCTATCTTAGTGATTTTTTTTTTTTTTTTTTTTTTTTGGTCTTTTTGAGACGGGGTCTCCCTGTAGTCCCAGCTGGCCTGGAACTACTATGTAGACCAGGCTGGCCTCAAACTCACAGAGATTTGCCTACCTCTGCCTCCTGAGTGCTGAAATTTAAAGGCATGTGCCCAACTTCAGTGATTATTTTTAAGACTCACTTTTCCTTTACATGGATTTTTTTGTCTTTTTGAGACAGGGTCTCCCTGTAGTCCCAGCTCTCCTGGAACTCACTATGTAGACCAGGCTGGTGTTGAATTCACAGAGATCTGCCTGCCTCTTCCAAGTTCTGGGACTAAAGGCGTGCGCCACCATACCTGGCATGGATTTATTTTTAAGTACTCAATTATCTGAGAATAATGTGATGTGTGAACACAGCCTGCAACTAAGGCGGCAAGACATTGAAAAACCAGGTCAAAGTACTTTAACTGGTTCTTTGTAAGTTTAATGTAATGCTGTAAAATTGACACCGGTGTGCTTCGCCATGTTGCCTTCACAAATAGATTGTCTTGGTGATACAAAACTGGACGTTCGTAGTCTAGGAGCTGCAAGGATTTCTTCAGACTCTCGGAAAATCAAGTGAACAGTTGTGCTCAGATGGGACTTCCTGCTGCTCTGGTGCTGGCTTTTGGTGGAGCTGTTGGTTCAGTTAATGACATGGCCTCCAGCTGGTCTAGGACGTGCACTGTTTCTATTTAAAGTGTGGTCCTAATAAAGTAGATAATGTGCCATTTCTTTCTTGTTAGGTCACTTAAAGAGCTTCAGAGCCAACCTAATATTCCTGTTTGGATGGTTTCTGGATTGACATGAGGATTATTGTTGCTTTAATTTTCATTTCCACATCTGTCCATTGACATTTTCATTCTTTAATTTTTTCTTTTTTTATGTGTATGAGTGTCTTGCCTGCATGTATTCAAGTGCACCTGTGTCGTGCAGTGCCTGCAGAAGTCAGATGAGGGCTTCGGATCCTCTGGAACTGGAGTTACTCACGATTGTTAGCTGCCATGTAGGTGCTGGGGCCGGAACCCAGGTCTTCCGCAAGAGCAGCCAATGCTCTTAACTGCTGAGCCATCCCTCCAGCCCCCTGAATTTTCAATCTTAAGCCATTGAATTTTTTCTGCAAGAGCAAATGCCATCTCTCCAGCCCTCAGGATGGTATTATCATTGACTTTTGTGATACACCTGTGTGGTTGAAAGTAAGATTATTAGTGGATGCTTCATGAGTCACACAACTTGCTACCACATAAAAGAAATTTCTGTCCCTCATGGTGCTTAAAGCAGGGGAGGAAGACATGAGGCTGTTTCACAGGGAATGTGTTGATAGAGCGGCAGAGAGTGACGTGAATTCCAAAACAGTTAGTTGCTTTCACAGGATTAAAACGAGTGTCAGTGGAAAGTGTGCTCTTCTCATTAAAGGTTGAGGTGTATCTTCTTACCAGCGTAAACCCAGCTTGGCAGTGGGTGTCTGTGGCGCTTTGGTGCCAGAGGTCTATGTGAGCACCAGTAGCCTCCAGACAGGCTTCAGAGCTCCATGGCCTGTCATAGCCTGAGCTCTAGCTAGAGTTAGAGTGTTTACAGGCAGCCAGGACAAGTATGACCCTAGTCATAGCCCAGGGTCGTGTGGGGCTTCATGCTCATTGCTCCCACAAAATGCCTGACAGAAATAACTGAAGGGAGTAAGGGATTTCATTCTGTCGGCCCTGGGAAGGCAGTATCCCTGGGAAGGGCAGAGCCCGAGGGAGTGTGAGGTGGTCCACAGGAGGCAGAGCACTCCAGATGGAACCAAGGGCAGGTGTGACCTTGAAGCTTGCCACCCAGGCCCTGCCTCCTAAAGACTTGACTGAGGATCAGCATTGTCGGAATCACTTGTATAAATGGACATAACCCAGACTCATAACCTTTAAAACCCTGGCAGAGCCACGTGCCCTTGGATCTTGGGACCTGGGCATTGGATCCCGTTTATTGGGAACCTCAGTTTGGTGCTCTGCCCAGTAAGTTAAAGAATGAGTGTGTGCCTGCTCGAGAGTGAACATGTGACGTGCCGAAGACAGCCTGCCTGTCTTCGTGGAAAGCGTGGAGCTCGAGAAGGTACACCTGCTGACAGGATGAGGCCGGAGCCAAGCTTGTTCTCCTCCACTGAAGTTGGAGAAACCACTGAATAAAGTCATGACTGGGACCTGACGCAGTTCCAGAGGTGCTTCCTGCACTGCAGTTCCTGGGCCTAGATGGTTCCTGGAGGTGTCTGGGGAATGAGTGTCCTGAGTTTGACCCCACTCATAAAAACTAAGAGTTGGCCTTTTTCTTCAGGTTTCTGTAATGTTGGAGTAATAATGAAGCAGAGTTCCCATGCGGAAGAGCACTCAGCACGAGCCCATGAGCACGTTCAGATGGATTCGAACAGCTCTGAGTGTTCGTTCATAAGCTTTTAGTTTTACTTCATTTTGAAGTTCACAGTTGAAGCTAGTAGTCCTGTGTAGAAAGTTATAAGGTGTTGAGTGAAGGAAACAGAGGGCAAGTTGCTCATGGTCTGGTAAGATTTCATATTCTTGGGATTTTGTTTTTGAGACAGAGTCTTAACTCTGTAACCAGGCTGTCCTGGAACTTAGTACATAGCCCAGGCTCATCAGGAATCCTCCTGCCTCAGCTTCTCAAGTGATAGGATTAAAAAAAATCAATTTTATTATTATGCAGGTTATGTATGTATGTAGTGTACGTTGAATATATCCCCACCTCCACCTGTCACGCCTCTGTTTCCCAGAGAGTTTTATTTCTGCTTCCATCTCATCAGTGTACACATGATTTTATGTGCCCATAAAGCCTAGGACCCACAAATGAGAGAACACACAGCAAAACACACAACATTGTCTTTCTGATGCTGGCTTAAGTCACTATTTCCTCTCTGGGATGAGTTTTCCTACCTTTGATGTAACTCCATCCTTCATGGCTGAAAAAATTCCATCACATTTTCTTGATCTGTTTTTCTGTTCTTGGAGACAGTGCAGCAGTAAACACTGACACACAGGCATCTCTGTCATGCCAACATGGAGCCTTTCAGACAAGTACTGAGACACGGTTTAGCTGGGTCATCAGAGTGGGTCTGTTTATAGTTTTGTGTGTTGCTGTCGTGGCTGGACTAGTTTGCATTCCCACCAGCCATGGTATGCACGTGCATGTGTGCCCGCCCATACGCAGTAAAGAAGGGGTTCCCTTCTGGACTAGTCTGTACCCCCACCAGCTGTTTACAAGAACCCTTCTGTCTGAATCCTCTCCGGCGTGTGTTGTACTTGTTTTCTTGATGACTGCCATTCTGACTGAGGTGAGAGTCTTGGCAAAGTTTTTATTTGCATTTCTCTGATGGCTGTTGATAATTTGACAGGTGCTGAAATTTGAAGTACCATGCCCAGGTACACCATGCCTGGCTAACATTTTTAACACGTCCTTTCTAGAAATTTTATTACATGTATGTATTTTTTTGTGTGGTGTGGACACACATGTGCAACAGCACGCAGGTGGAGTCAGAGGACAACTTGCTAGAATCAGTTCTCTCCTTATACCATGTAAACTTACGGCTTGGTTGACAGCAAGCCCCTTTACCACCCCCCCCGGCCCATCTCATTGGCCCCTGTTGTTGCTTCTGCCATAGAGAGAATTTAGATGAAATAAAATTTGATCTTATTTTGTCTTGAGTATCTGGTGAGACTAGAATATTTTATGGGAAGTGAAATTTTGTGTTATCAGAATTAAATAATCTTACTGTGTATGAGGGGGTACACATGCATGTGCATGCCACAGCATGCATGTAGAAGTAGGAAGGAAACTTGGGAGTAGTGTCTTTCCTTCCATCGTAATATCTCAGGATACAACTGATGTCTTCAGGTTTGAGGGACAAGCTGAACTCTTACCTGATGATTTATCTTAAGAACCTGGCTTGTGTTACCATAACTTTAAAGTGTCTAACTGAAAATTAATTGTGGGCCAGTGAGATGGCTCAGTGGATAAAAGGTGCTTGCCCCCAGCCTGGTGACCTGAGTTCAAGTCTCAGAAACCCTATAGTGGAAGGAGAAAGCTGACTCCTACAAGTTGTCCTCTGACCCCCCAACTAAACAAGTAAGTGTAACTTAAAAAGAAAATTGTGTGTGTTTTAATTTTAATTTATTTTTTAT
>NW_008340972.1:2605414-2623925 GCF_000622305.1 Nannospalax galili | reverse complement strand
TTGATTTCCTGGGGTAAGTTGGCTTTGGTTGTGCGGTGCTATTTCCTCTAGCTGGCTTTGGAGTAGCATTTCAGAACGGCGCTGCAGCTGCTCTCTGCAGTCGGATGTCAGGCTGTGCCCGGGAGGAAGCTGCCCAAGCTGCCGCGGTCTCTGCTCTGGAAGTGTCCAGTAGGTGGTGCGACAAGCCGCAAATCCATCCCCAGGGTGAGGAAGCACAGGAAGGGCGGGTGTTCAGCTCTGAGCTCCAGTGTTTCTGTTTCCTCGCTTGATTTCCTGGGGTAAGTTGGCTTTGGTTGTGCGGTGCTATTTCCTCTAGCTGGCTTTGGAGTAGCATTTCAGAACGGCGCTGCAGCTGCTCTCTGCAGTCGGATGTCAGGCTGTGCCCGGGAGGAAGCTGCCCAAGCTGCCGCGGTCTCTGCTCTGGAAGTGTCCAGTAGGTGGTGCGACAAGCCGCAAACCCATCCCCAGGGTGAGGAAGCACAGGAAGGCGTGTTCAGCTCTGAGCTCCAGTGTTTCTGTTTCCTCGCCAGGTACGCGATCGTTCGCTTTAACCAGTACTTCAAAATGAAGCCCGAGGTCACCGCCCTGAAAGTGCCGGAGTAGAGAAGAGGCCTCGCCGCTCTCCAGGAGACAAGCCCTGCTGGGGGATGTTTTCTTAAGGATGGTAATTCGGTCTGTGTTACATGAGAATTATTTATTACAGATTTCCCTGACTGACTGCTTTCATCTCTCATCTGTTTGTTGAGTGTTGCAATGAGAGTGTTGTAGAGATTTTTTTTTTTTAAGTTTTGTTAATAAGGTTAATTTTAGGAAAAGACTGGTTGTTCAGTGTAACCTTTTAAAAGTCTTGATTCATTTTAAGTAAAATGAATCACTTAACCTTGAAATGCCAGTCACCGACTTGTGTAGATAACCTAGGATGTCCTGTAGAAATACTCGTTTAGGAGGGAGAAAGGCTCTCACTGTCTGTTGGTAGTACTCTCTTTTGAATTGGATATTGGAAGTAAAGTAATTTCTTTATAGGGGAATATACCTTAGAATTAAATTGTCTCTTTACATAGCCTGACAATATAAAATATGCTTACTGTATACTCCTGGAATATAATGATTTCATGTTAAATACATGTAAGTCATGTTTTCAAATGCTAAATGGTGGTTATTTAAGGTACTAGTTCCAAGTTTTAGAATTTTACCTTTTGAAATTATTCCTAACCAAAAACTTAGTTTTACCTAATATTGTTTTGTTTGTTAAATACTAGCTGGTATTGTCAATATTTGAAACAAATATACAAAGTTTATGATACTTGGAAGCAAGGAAGTACCGTTTAGGATGCTTCTTACTCAGTCATTCCTTTCAGTTTGGTTTTGTGTCCTTAGAGTGATATCAGATGATTACTTGATACATGTAATTTCAGAGTAGTATTGTTAAAGCAGTTAAAAGAATCACAAAGGATCATTTAGGTGGATGCTGAGTTGTGTGCATACAATCTAGCAAATAGGGGACTTGTGATTTAAGCAGAGGTGCTCACGGAGGAGGGCTCTGCACATCTTGTGTTTGTTCATTTGTATTTCCTGTAGGGAAATAGATGAAAAGAGGGAGACAGCTACTTCATAGCAGGAATTAGACCTTTGGGCTGTACAAGAAGGTTCCAGGCTTTGAAGACTGCTCTTGAACTTGAGCAGTCACGGTTGACCTGAAGTTAGTCTGACAGGTTTTGCACTTTGGTCATATAAGTACTCGTGCACAAATTTGACTTAGTGGATCTTTATATTTAAAGTGTGCAACCACAGCTTGATTATCCTCTGAGAAATCCTGTGTCTGCTGGGTTATTATTCCACATGACTTATTTGCTCAGAAAAGTGCTTTAAAATATTTGGATTATCTCAAGAATTTGAAAGCTAATAAGTAAGTAGAAACACTTATGGCCATTTGAAATGGTGAATTCTAGTCACCTAATAGACTCTTAAAATACATTTGTATCTTTAACAGTGTTAGACCAGGATTTGGTTTCTACCTCCCTGATGCTGTAAATGCTCTCCTCTCCTATTACATAAACCATATTACTGTAAGAGCAATACAGTTTTGCCTAGTTATCTGAACGGAACCAATTAAATAATTTATAGCTTTTTATGATGTTAAAGTGAACTTACAAAAATTGGTTTTGGTGGGCTTTTCATCTGTGGTTGAACATTATAGGATGATAAAGATGTGATACTCTTGATTTTTTTTTTTTTTTTCTTTCTGCCTTTTGAAACCCAAGAGTATGTGTCTTGTAGAACTGTGGGAGGAGAGAAGACAATGTTTCTAGCCTGCTTTCTGCTCTGACTTCAGACTGCTTTCGTGGAGATTCAGTGTCGGTGCTGGTGGGCAGCTAGCCGAGATACCACCACCCGAGAGATGCGAGAGATGAGACATGCGTGGCAGTGACCGTACAAGAAGCTTCTCCGCAGCCCTGGAAGTACCTGGGGAATCTTGGGAAAAGACTAGCTGTGTCACCTACTGCGCCCATTCTTTGGCTAAATTTTGGGTGTTCTGGTGTTCCTATTTCCCAAACAGGTTTTGGGGATCATGGTGTTAGACCAGCAGTAGGCTTCAAAAGTTGGATTGACCTTTTAAGGGATTCTCAAGAGGGGTAATTTTCAGCAGCTCAAATTCTTCCTTCTAAAATGTGCCCCGGGGCTTGCTGTGATATCAGTTGCCTTCTTTTGTTACGCTAAGGAACTCGAATGCCTTACCTAATCACAACTGGTAGTGAGCTCATTTTGTAAATACAAAGATGGTTGTTCGAAGTGGCATTCATGGGTGTTCAATGTCAGTCAGTAGACCATAGTGGCCTGGATGCTTTAATAAGCAAAATTCCTTATTTCTGCACCCCACCCATACATACCTGTGTGATCTTGACCCTGACCAATGATATTTGATATCCCCACTCCCCTTTTCTCTTCTAACTCCATGCTATCAGCATTTTTTGGAAACAAGATGTGGTAGCCAAGACACACTGTTCACACGATCGGCTGAGATCAGTATGAGCACAAACCTCATCAGCTAGGTCTGTCTGGAGTGTAAATAGCACAGTGTAAATAAACAGCTGTAAATTAGCGTGTTATGTCCTGCATACGAAATTGTGTGTTGTTTTGCATTCTCTTCCTTCTGTAGAAGTTTTTCTGTCACAAAATGCTCCAGCTTGTTGGTTGTAGCCCCCCCCCCCCCACTGTGCAGCAAGATGGCAAGAGCTGGAAGTCAGGCTTGTGGGGAGTGGACGTTCCTGCCTATTTATGTAGCCTCTCAGTGCCTAATGAGACTTCTCCAGGTTTTACTTGGCTATTAATTTTTGTGGGTTAGATTCCTGGAACCAGTGTATTTATAGAGCTCCATTCTTTGAGTCACAATTTGAAGCTAAAAGAAATTAAAAATATAACGATTATAATCTGCAGTGGCCCCTTTCTTGTTTTCAGAGTTGTTAACACTTTCTACAGAAAACTTTGAAATTCAGTGTGAATGTAAATCCCTGCTGCACAGGACATGGGACAAATGATGTCTTAGTTTAGCTCAGGTGGTCTCTCTGAAGTTGTTCAGCATAGGGTTATAAAAGACAGTGAAGACAGCCTTTTAATGACAGCTGTTACATTATTTTGCTAAAAATGTTTATTTTAACTTCAAGTGTTACTGAGACTTCAGACTTGAAGATTTCCCCCAAACACCATAACTAGAAACCTCTACTTTTGACATTATTCCATTCTTTTGTATCACACAGAAGCCTTTTGTGCCACTGGATGAGTTCATCATTAACAGTATAGATGACACGCTTGTCGGGTTGGCTTCCGCACTGACGTGCTCTAAGTATTCCATAGTGCACTCCAAAGTGCTGTGGGCATCCTCTGCTCATGCTAGTCAGTCTTTCAGTGCCAGACAAGTGGATGGAGCTTCATCCTTAGGAGAGCTTTGTTAGCAACAGCATGTCCTCCTTCACACAGGTGAGTGCTAGTGATTTTGATGCACAGAGGGAGGAGAGGCTGAGTGTGTGCACAGAGCTTCATCCTAACCTCAGGATGGACCACTCTGGGCTTTCTGCTTTGGTCAGATTTCATAATGTCCTTTGCTGTGAGGTGTAGGTATGCATCATTTCTGTTCTGAAGAGTAAGACAAAGGTTCCATTGAACTGCCTCCCCTACAACATGTCAGCTGTGTGATTGCAGTGTTAAGTCTTGGGTTTGAGTTATTGAAACAGAAGCATATCAGTAATTCCAAATGAAAAATTCCTCATTTTGGAACTCCAGCCCGTGTTTCTGTGAAAGAAAGTTCTTGGGGTTTTTGCATCACTTTGAATACTGACTGAATTAATTAGGTAGTATGTATTACGAAATGAATTAGATTTGTTTGAAGAGTTTTTATATTGAAAAATTTCATTTCTGGCTCAAAATTTGACATGGGAAGAAAATCCAAACTCTTTGGATTAGAAACAATGATGATTCAGTCATAACCACTGTAAAGTCTTCTGTATGGGGAGGGGCAGGCCAGAGCTCACGTTGTTAGCAGGCACCCCTCCAGCCTCTCCTTTTCAGGTTGTGCACTCACTGTGCCGCTGGCTGTGGGAGACAGCATGTTCAGTGATGCCATCCGCACCAGTTAGGGTTTGTGTGGTTTTTCTACTTGCAAAAAAAGTGCTCTTTAAAATAGTCTTAATTCACTTTTTGGCTATCTTGCCCACTATGGTATTTTGGATCCCACTAATAAAATTTAATAGAACACTGGATGTTTATAAAATTTGAGAACTTCATACTGTATTTCAACTAGTTTGAAACGACCTAAAAAATCTAGCCATTTAGAATTTAGGCTTTCTGTTAGTTAACATTTCCCAACTCCTAGCCAGGATCTTCCGAGACAGATTGAAGTCCAGTGGCGTCCATGTGAACCAGCTCCTGGGGCCTCAAAAAGACTCAGAGTGGTGGAGGGGATGAGAGTGTCATTTGTCACACTTTTCCTCGGTGTGCTGCTGCTGTGGGTAGTGACATGCTGAGCGTCATGTTCGGTAACCTGAATGATGTTCTGTGTTTATCTGTACTAAAGTAACTAAACTGATGGACTCTGCAGAGAGCTGTCCTGAACCAGGAGCTTCTGTACCCCTAGGTCCAAGGGCCTTATTCAAGGAAGACGACACGGTGGGGAACCCAAGTGAGTACTTGGCAGTACATTAGCTGTCTGTTGAGTTGGAAACTGGCATAGAGCTTCAGTTTGTGTTTATCAAATGTGAATTCTAGTAGTCTGATGCTGCTCTGTACATACTGTAAGTGCTACAGATAGTCTCAGCACTGACCGTGTATCGATACCTCTCAGATGAATGCAACTTGTTGACGTAGGTGTTGGCTGTGCCTCAGAGAGTCTCTGAGGGCCTGAGAATTTGTTACCCGTTTGCTAGTGGAGATACTTCCTGGTTTTTTTCCTTTGTTGTTACATATTTTCATGTTTTGAATTTAATTTTTACTACTGTTAATTTAAGTAAAATTTGTTCTGTGGATAAAATGGCATTGCCAGTGAAAATGAAAACAGCCTCATTCATGTATCTGCTTAAGTAAAAGCACATTTCTGTTACGTGTTCCCAGACTTTTAATGAAGCTGTATTTCTGTTTTAGTACAAATGAAGTTAGGCTTTTTCTGTTTAATAAGGCTTTTTACCATTGATTAAATGAAGGAATGTATCTTTTTGAAGAGATTTATATTCTGTAAATAAACATTGGTTGTAACAATAAAGTTGGGTTCTAACTGTAGTGTATATTTTTATTTGGCTTTTTTTGAGATCGTCTTGTAGAATAAGTAGAAATACAAGGCTGTACAAAAGGCTGGCGCCTAGCGGTAGAGCAAGTTTGCCTAGAAAGTGCAGGGTCTTGGGTTTGATCCCAGCATTGTCAGAAAATGAAAAGGCTTAAGGGCTAGAGAGACTACCCAGCAGTTGAGAGTGCTTGCTGTGCACTCATGGGGGCTGGGGTTCAAATCCCAGCACCCACATGAGTGAGATGTCCCACACATCTCTAACCCCAGTTCCCAGGGTGGTGGAGAGAGGATTCCTGGGGCTTGTTAGCATCCAGCCTAGCCAAGAAAACATGAGCCTCAGGTTCAAGGAGAGACCCTGCCTCAAAGGGACAGGTGGAGAGTGACAGGATACAGAACACCCTCTCTGGCCTCCACGTGTACGCAGGCATGTGCACCCACACATACTCAGTCCTCCTCCTCCCCACCAAGGGCCTCACTATGCAGCTCTGGCTGGCCTTGAGTTCATAGAGATCCATCTGCTTCTGCCTCCTGAGTGCTGGGATTAAAAGTGTGCAACACCACGCCCAGTCACATAAATCTTTTAAAAAGTTAATACATGAATGATTGTGTGGAGTGATTTAAGTTTCTCACTGTGTTAGTTTTCTGTTGCTGTCATAAAACCATGACCAGAAGCAACTTGAGCTTATTTAGGCTCATGGTTCCAGAGGACAGTGTGTGTGTGTGTGTGTGTGTGTGTGTGTGTGTGTGTGTGTGTGTGTTGGGGGGTCATGGTTGCAGCCAGCCCTAGCAGGAAGCTGGCCCATCACATTCCCACCACATACAGCAAGCATATAAAGCCCTGAAAGTGGAGTGAGGCCATAAACTCGTAAAGCCCACCCCTCAGTGACGTACTTCCTCTGGCAGGAGGCACCTTCTAAAGGTCCTCAAACAGCACTACCAATTGGGGACCATGTCTTCAAATACATGTGCCTAATGGGCGATGTTTCTCATTCAAACCACCACACTCGTAGTCTGCTCAGTAGTATTCTATCAAAAGGCTTTGAAAATCTGCTTTTGAAAATGTAGATGTGAGCCACCCCACTCTGCTGATGCAGTGTTCCAAACTAGGGTTTGGCCAGCTTTCTGTCCCATTTCGTCCACCACACCACAGTCTAAGGGTACCTCATATCAGTGAATTAACTTGTCATTACAGTCCCCTTCCTAGAGGTGTGTCTCCCTGTGTGGAGCCTGTGTTCTCTTTGAAGGCATGGACATTATCTTTTAGTCTCAGAATCTTACATACTGCCAGGAACATTGTGAACTTCAGTGTTTCCTGCATGAGTAAAACTATCGAATAGTTGGGGGCTGGAGAGAGAGATGGCTCAGCAGTTAAGAGCACTGGCTGCTCTTGCAGGAGTGCCGGGTTTGAATCCCAGCACCCACATGGCAGCTAACAACTGTCCATAACTCCAGTTCCAGGGGAAATTGATGCCTTCTGATCTGGGCGGGCGTTGCACCACATGGGTGCACTTGTACACATACAGCCAATATACTCATAAAAAAGATAAAAAAATAAAAACAAAAGGCAGGATTTGATATTGCAGAGAGGTAAAGCCTCTGGGAAAAGTTGTCCAGAATAACTTTCTGATTTGAGGTGCTGACCTGTAGTTTGCTGTCTTTGATGTCAGATTCATTTTACTTTTTACTATATTCTCTCCATGCCCCTTCCCTGATTCCACCTTCCACCCCACCTCCTTTCCTGTCCTTGGTTTGGTTTGGTTTTAATGTATTTACTTGTCCCCAAATTGAGGGAAGTATGTAATTACTTTGTTAACTGCAGTTAATTTCCTGTGGGTAGCCAGAATTCAGTGTTCTTCAATTCTGGTATCCTGACAGCTTTATCTGTTGCGTGTGTGAGGTGTATGTAGGCATGTGTGCCACAACACCCATGGGGACCCACAGAGGGCAGCTTTGAGGGGTCAGTCTCTCCACCTTTACATCAGTTCCAGGGATCAAGCTCAGGTTCTAAGACTTTGTTGCTAAAAATTACTTCTGGGAGGCATGCACAGCTTCGGGCCCCATCGTCCCACCATCCTTATGACAAAACGACGTATAATTTCTGCAGACTGCAGTTTGGGGAACCAAAGAATTTATTGGGCTCCATACAGATCAAGGGTGAGGGATTACTTAGAAAAGTGTGGGCACCCATGGGCTTCCTACATCACACTGGGACCCTGTGACCTCCCGGTGGTGGCCCAAGATGGTGAAGACCACCCTCTCCTCTCTGGCTTCTCCTGTCTCTCCCCCATGCACCACATAGGCCACCTGGCTGGATGGAAGGCATGACTGACTCTCTGTCCCTCCCCTCCAATGGAGTGTCTATACTCCAGTTTGTGGCAATCAAAGCAAGCAGGTGAAACTAAGCTTGAGAAGAAGGCATTTGTCCACAGCTTGAGAAGAAGGCATCTGTCCACAGCTTGCCAGTCTACTGAGGACAAGTCCATACATCAGACCTATGCAGCAAGTGCTGTACCTGCTGAGCAATCTCGCCAGCCAAGCTTTTAAAAATGTATGTTCACAATAGTGAAACAAACAGTAAATGACATTTCTCTCTCCAAGGTAGTTAAGCTAAAGGTAGCTATCAGTAAGGGTGACCTGACGCCTTCCCACAACCGTAATACCAAAAGGGGGAGTCGGTTTTAGTTACCTTTCTTGTTGCCTTGACAAAAGCAACCTAGGAGAGGAAGGGTTTGTTGTGGCTCAGCTTTGAGGGTACAGTCCATCATGGTGGGGAGGGAGGTCATATTGGTAGGAGCCTGAGGCAGCAGGTCTTGTTGCATCTACAGTCAAAAAGCAGAGTGAGATGAATGCCTGTGCTCAGCCCGCTGACTGCTTTTTATGTAGTCCGAGACCTCAGCCTAGGGAATGGTACCACCCACAGAGGGCAGGTCTTCCCTCAGCAGAAGCCCACCTCCCAGGTGATTCTTGATCTCATCAAGTTGGCAATTGAGGCCACCCATCACATAGCCTAAAATTTCTTTGACGCAGCAGGTATTTTTCTGTGTTATTTAAATTCAGCATCAGATGCATCAAGCATCCCGTTTCTACACACATTTCTCTAGTTGGTTTTCTCAACTATTTGTGAATCTTAAGAGCTGAAAAATTTAGTCCTTTTTATAAAAAAGAAAACACTATAGCTAGTCATTAGTTGAAGAAGAACCGCTATTTCCATCCTCACACACCGAAGAAGCAAATTCGAATTGCTTGTTTCCTGGTCTTGTAACACTTGGAAAGGATTTAAGATGTTACTTTGCTGCTCAAACCTTTTTCCCCACATGGAAACAGAAGGCTGTGTAGGTGCCTTTGAGAGGTTGTCTTGGTGACATTCCTCACAAGAGCCTGAAGCATCCTACTCGAAAGATTTGGGAGTTCCAGCTTTGAAATGCTCTAACAGAAACCTTTCCAGGAGGGCAGTGTTAACCACTTGACCGTGCTTGCCAGTGAGCCTCCTTCCTGATCAGAATTCTTTGGCCTTAAGTGTTGACCGTCAGTTTGTTTATCGTTTACAATAAGAATGAAAATGAGGTGGGGGAGGGGAGCTGTGTCTCTGACGCAGAGACTTGACCCTTCCTATGTTGGCCTCACTTCTGGTCCATCCAGCTTCTGCCATTTTCTCTCTCCCACCTCACACTGATTCTCGTCAGATGGGAACTTCTTCATTTCCAAGTCTCCCTCTTCTGCCTGCCACTGTGTCACCTGACTCTCCCACGTGTCACCTTGGGCCCTCCTGCCAGCATCTTTTTTTTTTTTAAGAGTAAGTGCTGAGCAGCTCCAGAGCAGAGGGTGGTTCCTTAAGAAACAGGGACAGAGAACTGCAAAACAGTTATGGTCAGGAGGGCAGCTTAGCCCCCAATCAGATTCCTTCTCACCGCCTTCCCTCCTCATTGCAAAACTTGCCTGCTTCTGTTTGCTTTGAGACAGGGTCTCACTATCTAGCCCTGGCAGGCCTGGAACTTGCTGTATAGCCCAGGCTGGATTCAAATACAGATCCACCTGCCTCTGCCTCTGGAGTTTTGGGATTAAAGGTCTGTGCCACCACGCCAGGCTTTAAAATTTTTTTAAAATTATTTTTATTTTTTTATGTGTATGAGTGTATTGCCGGCATGTATGTGAGGGCACCTGTGTCGTGCAATGCTGTGGAGATCAGAAGAGGGCTTCGGATTCCCCTGGAACTGGAGTTAAGGATGGTACATAGCCACCATGTGGGTACTGGGAATCAAACCCGAGTCCTCAGCAAGAGCAGTCAGTGCTCTTAACCACTGAGCCACCTCTCCAGTCCCCTGCCAGCATTTTCAATGGCTGACCACCACTGTTTCTCTCCATCACCACCCAGCCAGCAGGCCTTAGTGTTCGCCTGGTTGATGCTCCTACACTTCCAAAGTCCCTCATGTAGCCTTGGCCTTTGAGGGCAACTGAATTCAGGGGTGAAACGTTAGTAACACTGTTCTATATTTTATATTATTATTTTTATCTTATATGTATGAGTGTATTGCATGCATGTGTGTAAGTGCACCTATGAGTGCAATGCCTGCTCAGGTCAGAAGAGGGCGACAGATTTCCATGAAACTGGAGTTGCATGATGGTTGTTAGCCACCGTGTGGGTGCTGGAAATCGAACCTGTGTCCTCTGCAAGAGCAGCCAGCTGTTAACCGCTGAGCCAGCTCTGCAGCCCCAGTAACACTGTTCTTATTGCTGGTCCTTGCAAAGTACTTTCAGTTTGCTAGTTACTGCATCCGGTACCTTTTGTTTTTATCTTTAGACAGAGTGCTGGGTGATAGGTGAATGGAGTGGATCGGGAGAAAGCACCAGGACTCAAGACAAGAACTCTGGCGAAGTAGTTTATTAGCAGAGAAAGCGCACGGGAAGGTCCCCAATTCGGGATGGAGGAGCTGTCAGTTTACTGTCAGGCTGTTGGCTGGGGGCTTTTATAGGGGGGCTAGGGGGTGCGGAACGTGGGAAAAATTATTCAAGTAGAGGGGTCTGGATCCTGCCTGGATGAAGCAGTCTCTGCTGAGACAGTCCCTTACATCAACTGGGTCTTAGGTTGTAAGAGTAAGGGGTTTGCTTCCCTTCTAAACCTGTCTTAAAGGAAGCAGCTTATGCTGAGGCAGCTCTAATGATAGTGGGTCTGGGGTGTGGGGGCCTTAAAGAGTGTTACACATTGTGAAACTTATCAGGGGGAAGCAGCTTTTACTGAAGCAGCTCTTACATCAGTGGGTCTGGGGGTGCAGGGCCTGTTTGTCTTCTGAAACTGTCTGGGAAGCACCTTTGTGCTGAGACAGCTCTAAACGCAGCTGCCTGGCCAGTTCCTGTTTTGCAAGGGGACTTTGCTGTTCTTGGAGGACGGTCGTCTGCAGACCTGGACTCTTAACACTGGGGATCGCATCCAGGGCCATGTACATGCTAAGCAAATGCTGTACTGCTGAGCGGTATCCCCAGCCCAAGTCCCTTAGCCTCCATTTTCACTCCTCTATTCCTTATTAGCAACCATTTAATAGTATTTGCAGGGCTGGAGAAGATGGCTCAGCGGTTAAGAACACTGGTTGTTCTTCCAGAAGACCCGGGTTCGAATCCCAGCACCCACATGGCAGCTAACAACTGTCTGTAACTCCAGTTCCAGGGGATCCGACAGCCTCTTCTGTCCTCCGCAGGCATTGCACGACACGGGTGTGCTCACGTACATACAGGCAATACACTCTATAAATAATAAAGAAAATATTTTTAAAAAATAGTATTTGCTTTAGTGTAGTTTACAATATGTGCATAGTTACATAATGTTGTAGTCATTTATCTTTTAATCCCAGGACCTCACGCATGCCAGGTATGTACTTTATCCTTGATCAGTCAAGGATCCTGGTTTTTATAACTTTTTATTCATTTTATTCACACATGCTCGCACACACACACGCTCACACACACATATTTGTTATTGTTTTGTTTTCTGAGACAGGGTGTCCCTATAGCCTCAGCTGACCGCTTTGTAGACCAGGCTGACCTCAGTGTCAGAGATCCTCCTACTTCTTCCTCCAGAGTGCTGGGATTAAAGGCATGCACAGCCACATCTGGCTAGGCATGGTACTTTAAAGATTAGTTTGTATAGGACTAGAGACGTAGCTCAGTTGGTTGAGTGCTTGCCTATCAGGTACCAAGCCTTGGGTTCAATTTCCAGCACTGGATAAGTCAGATATGGCAGCACATGTCTGCAATCCCAGTGGGTGGAGACAGGAACGTCAAAGTTCAAGGTAGGGCTTCAAGATAACTCAGTGGGTAAAGGTGCTTGCTGCCAAGCTTGATGACCTCAGTTCAATCCTAAAATTTATTGTGAAAGGAGAGAGCTGCTTCCACAAGTTGTCCTCTGACTGCCACATGTGCACCACGGCCTGTGCCCATGGCGTGTGTGTGCACATGCTTGTGTATACACGCACACACACACACACACAATGTAATTTAAAGTTTTTAAATAAATAAAAACGTTCAAGATCATTGTGAGTTGGAGGCCAGCCTGGGATACGGATACCTGTCATAAATAAATGAATAAATAAATAAATAAATAGAAAAGGAAACAGCCAGTTAGGTAACTGAGTTTATTGACCTGAGGGCACAGGGAGATGAGCAATTTAACATTTTGGTAAGGGTCCAGAAAAGGATGCGAAGTTGCTCTGTGTTGGGGTTCCCAGAAGCTGATAAATGACCCACTTGAGTGAGGACAAAATGCCTGAATTGCCTGGGCAGACACTAGCAAAATGGTCCAGAAAGTGGACATGTTAGGGTTGAATATATCACACAAAGGTCAAAATCAGAGCTCACAGAGAGGCCCATCCAGAAAGACCTGATAAAAGGCCATCGGACCAGGAAGTTGGGGGTGGGGGTGGTTGTCCTCTAAAGCATGCCAGATGGTGAGAGCAGCCATCACATTGACTCACGGGGATGATAGTGTTCTGGAGTGTGGAAGTCATGTGATGCCTCACTGCCAGAAACTAGGAATTGAGGTTGTTTATGCACCCTCCCCTCAATGGTTGCAGGAACTCCCCCCTTCCCCTGTTACTGGGGATTGAGCCTGTGACCTCATGCATGCTGGGGGAGTGCTCTGCCACTGAGCTCCAGCCCTCAAGAGAGGTTATCAAAATATCAAAAACTTGACCGGAGTGGCCTAGGGAGCCTGAGCAGTGGATCTCATGCAGATTCCTAGCACTGTTAGATGTGAGAGAGCCCCTGTCGTCATCCCATCCTTTGGAGCATCTTAAAGTAATTTAAAAGTCTCCTGTGGTGCCAAGACCAGCTAGACTTAGGAGTGCTGTCAGCTCAGTGTCCCAAAGCGTCTGTATTTTTCTCTTGCTGTGATAAAACACCACTGCGAAGGTAACTTAGAGAAGGAAGAGTTTATTTGGCTTATGGCTTCGGAGGGTAAAAGTCCATCATGGTGGGGGAGGCGTGGCAGCAGAGGTGGCCAGAGCAGACAGGAGGCACAGGAAGCAGAGGGCCAGACTGGAAGTGTGCAAGCTATACACTCTCAAAGCCCGCCCCCAGTGACCCAGTGACTTCCTCCAGCATGGCCACATCTAAAGGTGCCATGGCCCTCTCCAAATAGTGCCACAAATCAGGGATGTGTCCAAACACTTGGCGCTTATGGGGGACACTTACTCAAACCACTACAGGTTCAGCCAGATACCCCAACCGGCCCAGGGTTTGTTCTGCTCAGATCTCTACATGCCTGCACATGTGCGCGTGCACACATCCACACACACAAACAATGTAACTTTAAAAGGAGATCATGACTGCTGTCCACCTTAGTTTTTGAGGTAGTGTCTCACTGGCCTGGAGCTCACCTGTTGGCTACCTTCACTGGCAGCAAGCCCCAAGCTGTTCCTGTCTCCACCTCCTCAGAATTGGGGCTACAAGAGCGTGCCACCACACCCAGCTTCTTATGTGGATTCTGGGGGATCCAATCTCAGGGCCTCACGCTTGCACAGCAAGCATTTTACTGACTGCCATCTCCCCAGCTCCCAGAGATTCATTTTTAATGAATTTTCCATGTAAACAATGAAAAATTTTGCTGAAATCTAACCTTAGGTAAAGTTTGAAGCACTTGGAAATAAGGTTAAGTTTTAAGTGCTTGGAAAAGTCTGGTTAAGGGCAGGAAGCTTAGTCTCTTGATGCATATTCAGTTGGGAGGGAGAAGCACAGGGCATGGCAGGTAGTTTTCTGTTGCTGTGACTAAGGCGACTGAGAGAAGGAAGAGTTTATTTGGCTTAGGGTTCCAGAGGGGTGAGAGTCCATCATGGAGGGAGGGGTGAGAGTCCGTCATGGAGGGGAAGGGTGAGAGTCCATCATGGAGGGAGGGGTGAGAGTCCGTCATGGAGGGAGGGATGAGAGTCCGTCATGGAGGGGAAGGGTGAGAGTCCATCATGGAGGGAAGGGTGAGAGTTCGTCATGGAGGGAGGGATGAGAGTCCGTCATGGAGGGGAGGGGTGAGAGTCCATCATGAAGGGAGGGGTGAGAATCCGTCATGGAGGGGAGGGGTGAGAGTCCGTCATGGAGGGAGGGATGAGAGTCTGTCATGGAGGGGAGGGGTGAGAGTCCATCATGGAGGGAGGGATGGCAGGAGGCCCAGGAACAGAAAGTTGAGAGCCATCTCTTCAAGCAGGAGGAATCTGAGACAAACTTGAATTGGGACAAAGCTGTGAACTCTCAAAGCCCATCCCCAGTTTTGTGCTTCCTGTAGCAAGGCCATACCTCCTAAACCTCCCCAAACAGTTCCAGGAACTGGGGACAAAGTGCTTGAATACTTGGAGCCCATGGGGACATTCATTCAAGCCAGCACATATGGGTATGTATATGTCCTGTGCTTCTTCCACAGACGTCTTTCCCAGGTCCATTCTTAGGGCCTTTAGAATTCTCTAAGGTGTGGTTGGGGGTGGGGCAACCGAGGGAGGAAGGGTTGTGTGAGTGATCTGACCCATGGTATTGACGCATAACACCTTCCCCTCCACCTCCCTCTTCTCCAAGTAATTTCCATTCACTGACATTGACCTCAAGTACATATTGATCTGAATACTTGACACCAGGGCACTTCTGACCAATTGGCTTAACCTTCTGTACAGCTCTGTAGGCCTTTCTCTGTTTAAGATTCTGGGACTTTGAAAATTCCAGCCATCTGTCCTTTCTTTATGATCTCAGGGACCAAGACTTTTTACTCTTAAAAAAATAACATCTATTTTTTTCCTTATTAGAAAAGGAGACACAAAATGTAGCAAAACCAAAATTTAAATTGTAACCCTACATATATGTCTTATATAGATACACTATTTCATAGTTCAAGTTGTGTGTGTGTGTGGTGTGTGTGGTGTGTGTGTGTGTGGTATGTGTGTGTATGTGTGTGTGTGGTGTGTGGGGTGCGTGTGTCTGTGTGTGTGTGGGGTGTGTGTGTGTGTGTGGTGTGTGTGTATGTGTGCATGTGTGGTGTGTGTGTATGTGTGTGTGGTATGTGTGTGTATGTGTGTGTGGGGTGTGTGGGGTGTGTGTGTATGTATGTGTGGTGTGTGTGGTGTGTGTGGTGTGTGTATGGGGTGTGTGTATGTGTGTGTGCAGTGTGTGGTGTGTGTGGTGTGTGTGTGGTGTGTGGTATGTGTGTGTGTGGTGTGTGTGTGGTGTGTGTGTATGTGTGCATGTGTGGTGTGTGTAGTGTGTGTAGTGTGTGTATGTGTGCATGTGTGGTGTGTGTGGTGTGTGTGTATGTGTGTGGTGTGTGTGTGTATGTGTGTGTGGTTTGTGTGGTGTGTGTGGTGTATGTGTGTATGTGTGGTGTGTGTGTGTATGTGTGTGTGGTGTGTGTGTGTGGTGTGTGTGTGTGGTGTGTGTGTACGTATGTGTGGTGTGTGTGTGGTGTGTGTGTGGTATGTGTGTGGGGTGTGTGTGTGTGTGTGTGTGGTGTGTGTGGCGTGTGTATGTGTGGCGTGTGTGTGGTGTGTGTGTATGTATGCGTGGCGTGTGTGTGTGTGGTGTGTGTGTGTGTATGTGTGTGTGGTGTGTGTGGCGTGTGTATGTGTGGCGTGTGTGTGGTGTGTGTGTATGTATGCGTGGCGTGTGTGTGTGTGGTGTGTGTGTGGTATGTGTGTGGTGTGTGTATGTGTGTGGTGTGTGTGTGGTGTGTGTGGCGTGTGTATGTGTGGTGTGTGTGTAGTGTGTGTGTGTTGTATATATGTGTGTGTGTGTGTGGTGTATGTATGTGTGTGTGTGGTGTGTGTGCGTGTGTGTGTGTGGTTAGTTCATGGAAGACATGAACATAGGCTCCAGCATTTTTTCTTTTTATTATTTTTAGTTTTTGTGTATGCATGTATTGCCTGCATGTATGTAAGTGCACTTCCATCATGCAAAGCCCACAGAGGACAGAAGAAGGTGTCATATCCCCTAGAACTAGAGTTATGGACACTTGTTAGCTGCCATGTGGGTGGTGGGACTCAAACCCAGGTCCTTTGCAAGAGCAGCCAGTGCTCTTAACCGCTGAGCCATCTCTCCTGCCCCCAGTTGTATCTTTTTAAAAGGATAACTTTCATTTTCCTTTTCTTTTTCTTTCTTTCCTTCCCGCCTCTCCCTCTTCCTCATCCCTTCCCCTCCACGCCCTTCCCCTCCCTTCTTTCTCCAGCTAGTGATTGAACCCAAGGGTCTTGCACATGCTAGGAAAGTTCCACTGAGCTACACACATTCCTAGTCCTGAGTTTGCTTGTTTAATAATTGCCGAGGATTCCTTTATCGATTGTACCATAGTTTGCTTTGAAGCTTCTGTTCTGGATGTCTTAGTATCCTAGTGTCTTTCCCCCTAAACCCTATTTATCCTATTGTGATAAGCATCTTATATCTAAATAGCTACACACGGACAGTTTCAATTCCCTAAGTGGAATTCTGGTTCTAATATGCATAATTTTTATGTACTTCCAGAAGACTTGCATTCGGGGGAGGTGTGGTCTTAGATCTCATGTTTAAGCTGCCCTTGGACTTACTATATAGCTAAGGGTGACTTTGAACTTACTTCTCCTGCCTCCACCTCTGGAGTTCTGGGATTAAAGGATCACCTTATCACATCTAGTTTCAGTTTTTCTCTTTTTTAGAGATTAAGTACCAATTTGTGCTAATTCTGGAGTGTTGTTAAAGATGTTTGTCCCACATAGTATCGTTTTCTTCATGAAAGGTCTCACCACCACTTGTGTGGGAGTGTGTGTGGGAGCATGCATACACAATGGATAATGAATTTAGAGCCTCTCAGATGTTAGGTAAGCACTTGACCACTGAGCTGCATTCCAGCTCTTGGTGTTTAGAGACAGGGTGTCAAATGTACCCCACTACGTAGGGGGCCTAGAGCAAAGTGGGGAACTCGCTGCTCTAGGCCTAGGTGCTGGCTAGTGACATTCAGCTTTTGGGTTGCTGGAAGCTAGTGGTCTGTTAGTACATCCCCAACAAGATTTCACCTGGTAGTCACAGGGATGTTAGGTCAAACACAGAAGTGGTTAATAAAATGCCTCTTAAGGGGGCTAAAGAGAGCCCAAGGCAACTTGGCTTCAGACCTGCAACAGTCGGGCAGTCCAGAGTCATGGACGCTGTAATCGATCTTGTAGCACCTTTAACACAGATGGGCCTTTTTTCTCTGGGAACTTCAGTTCACGGTAGAGTTCTCGAATTCTTGGCGACACTGGAGTTGAAGATGAAGGGCTAGTCGGCTCCAGGTGAGAAAATGATGTGGTAAAAATCAAAGAGTCGCTGAGCTTTCTTCAACGTGAGCAAGGGCTTGTTGGTGAAATCCTGAAAAAAGAAGGTAGGGAAATTGGGACCAAAAAACTTCGAGAATATGAGGCAAGTAGAGATGGATTCTGAAACTCGTAGGAAGGTCAAGGAAGTTTATGCCTCAAATAAGAATCCCCCGCAGCCGGAAGCTCAGGCTGACCTTGAACTCAGTTACGCCCAGTAATGCATGGCTATAGAACAAAATGCCTACAGGTGTGAAAAACGTCCTAGTTTGCGAACCGGCAATATCCGGGCGGGCCACAAGGTGGTGATGTGATGTCACAAGTCTGCCTTGCGAGCTGCTTCCGTCAGCCGTCCTCTCTTTATTGATCCTTTTCATTTTTCTGCCTTTTCTGCTGGACGCGTCCCTTCAAGCTGTTCCTTTCTCACGTCTCTTTAGCTGTGCGTTGGAACTATTGCAATTTTTGTGCCGTTCACTGAATAGAATTTCATTTTATTAAATCCAGCAAAATTTATAATAGAATGCTGAAACCCACGTGGAAGTGTGGAGAACAGCACACTAATCTCTTTGTGTCTACCACTGGGCTTCAAAGTTATTCACTCACGATGATTCTGTGTCTCTCACTGTCCCCCTTCCCCTATTATTTGGAACTAAGTTCTGCAGCAAAGTTCATCTGTAAATCCATCTCTTATTTAGGAAGATGCTTCAACATGACCACAATGCCGGTACTCTTGAAGTATTAATTCCAAAATCAGTTAACGTTCAAAGTTCCAAAGGCACTTAGATGGAAATTTAAAACATTTTAATAATTTGCTCCTTGGAATTAGTATCTAAGTAAAGCCTGATTGGTTGAGTTTCTATTATTACTTGTGAGACAAAGTCTCATTGTGGAGCCCAGCTGGCCATGATGATCCTCCTGCCTCTTTAGCACTGGGATTATATAGTACACGAGCCATGCCCAGCTC
>NW_008340972.1:2579303-2605281 GCF_000622305.1 Nannospalax galili | reverse complement strand
TCCCTGCAGTTTATTTGTTGAGAGAACTAAGTTATTTTTCTGTAGTTTTCTACACTGTAGATTTTTCTGATTGCTGTCAACTCTTAAAATGGGTAGTGAAGCATTTGGTCATTTTCTAAAAAAAGTTTAAGATGTAACTAAACACTTGCTTTCTTTGTGCCTGTTGCTGGGCTTCTGAACAAGGCAGGGAAAAAAACCCCAAAAGACCCTGAACCAAAACAGAAAACCACACCTTTCCAGTATGTGGCAGTACCAGCCTGAGGTGAACTGCCATGCTCAGTCAGAACACCACTTTTCTAATATGTTTTATCTTCCTTGTTTTTGAATGCCTTCCTGCTCCTTAAACCCAGAGCACACGTCATCTGGAATCCTGTAGACAGCTCAGAACTGTCTTTTTTTCCTTTTATTCGTGAACTAAGTTAGAAATTTTTAGTTTTCTCTCAGGCATCCCACTGGTCTGCTAAATCGGATCCTCATTTGCCTCATTCATTCTTAGTAAGTTTATTTAGATTCTATGAGGTAGCATCTTGCGCAGTAAGTATCCAGCAAAAATTCACACCCTGTCAGGCAGTCAGGCATGCACGCCTGTAACCCCAAGGTGAGGAGGCTGTTTCGGGAAGTTCAAGAGTTTGAGACCAGCCTGGGCTATGTGACAGAGATACTTCTCAGAAAACAAAAACAAAACAACCCCAAAACTTTGCTCTCTTGGAAGCTATAAGCTAGTAATAGTAAATAAGTTAATAAGTAACTAGGTTTATGGTTTGAATATAAAATATCAGGGTCTCCTGTTGAACGCTTCATTTCCAGCAGATGGCACTGTTTAGGGAGGTGGTGGAAGTGGTTATGGGGTTGCAGATGGGCCTGGACTTTTAGGCTGGTTCCTGGTCTCTCTTTCTCTCTTTGCTTCGTGGCTGCCATGAAGTGACATGCTGGGTTCTGCATGCTCCTGCCACCTCCCTGTTCAGCTCCACCCGAGCTGCCCACAGGTAGAGAGCGACTGCAGTATAAGCAAGTTTTCTGGGCTGTTCTCTTCAGTGTTCTGGTCCCAACATCTGAGTGCTAACGTAAGGGATGTGAGAGCTTTGTGCTTACCACTTGCTCTGCCATGGGCACAGGTCAGGACCTCCCTGTGTGGGATCTCACCCCACTAGTCTCCTGGCTGCTGGACAGTGGCTTTTGCTTCTGGTCTTTCTGCCACACTCCATCACTTGAACTTATCCTTAGTATTCCTAAAAAATGGCAAAAATTAACATGAATAGTGCAATATGTTTGCCTAAAAGAAGTGGGGTCCTTATGTAAAAGACAGGACCTAGACTTATGATGAACCCTGAACCTGTTCTGCCTTCTGTCACATATCCCCCTCTCCCTTTGCAGGCTGGATTGCTGTCATGTCAAATTTCTGGCCTGTCTGGGTCCCTCCTCTTTGTCTCTTCATGGTCTCATCTTCCTCCTCTTCCTCCTCCTCTTCCTCCTCCTCTTCTTCCTCCTCCTCTTCCTCCTCCTCCTCTTCCTCCTCTCTCTTTTTTCTCCTTTTCTTCTTCCCCCTCCTCCTGTGTATGGTGTATGTGTTGGGGGGCAGTGCTTGTGCCCCACAGCACAGGGGAGGGTTCAAAGGACAACACTGAGTGTTGCTCCTTGCCTTCCACCTTGTTTGAGGTGGGCCTCCCTGTTGTTCGCCACCACATACATACCAGGCTATCTGGCTTGGAGCTACTGGGGAGTGTCTGCCTCCTATCTTGGGGTAGGTAGACCAGGATTACAGAGGAGCACTACTGTGCCTGGTTTTAATGGGGTAAGAGGACTTGAACTCAGGTCCTCATGCTTGTGTAGCAAGTGCTTTATTCCCTGAGCCATCTCTTCAGCGCCTTTATTTTGAATCTGCATTCTTGTACCCTCTATGAACATTGGGCATCAGGACAGCACCTGCCCATCCTGCCTTGAATCCTCTTCATGAGGTTCGTGTTTGGATGCCATGCCTCTAGTGATGCTGTTGTTAGTCCTCTTGGCCAGTTAGCTGAACCTATACCATCACTAGCTCTGTGATGGCTCTTGATGCCTTTGTCTTGGAACTGAGGCCCAGATAGAGGTGGGCAGGGGTACTGACTAGTGCAGCCTGTAGCTCATTATCCCAAGGCTTTATTGGGGCTGATGGAGAAGCTCTTGAAAGGAGTCTAGCCTAAGATCTGGGAGACCTGAGTGTAACTATGACCTTGTTATTTACTAGTTAGTTACTAGGCAAGTTGCCTTCTGAATGCCTCAGTCCTTCAGGTTTCAGTGGGTACCTGTAACTAAGCTTATGTCCTGGACTTGCAAAGATTGACAACGATAGACACATAAATTGCTTCACATAGTACATGCTAACCATAAAGATAGTAAGGCTGGCTTTACCAGAGACTGATAATACAAACAGGATTTGTGTGACACATATTCTCATGATTTCCAGTTAATGGTTACACTATAAGTTAGTGGCCCCCAAAGGAAAAAGGAAAGCTGGTTCACTACTGGTTTGAAGAATTCGAAGGCACAATTCCATAAAGTATAATTAAGGGAGTGTGAGAACACTTTGATGGGACACCTGCTGTTTTATGACTCCACCTGGGTCTAACCTGTACCTTTTAGTGGGTAGCAGTGTCTCACTGGACCTTTATCGAGAACATCATCAGACTTGCTATGAACCGAGGCAGAGTTTGTTTTGGAAGCAGAAGATCTGAGGGGACCATTAACTACCTCAGCTGCCATTTCAGAGGCAAGAAGGAACCAGTTCACAGAGTGCATCTCAGGAAGAGAAGAGGAAATGTCAAGAATTGTACTAGAGGATGCTGGAACATTCTGTGTGAATGTGGATATTTGGATGAAATGCCTTTAAGGCTTCAAGATAGCACCACAGGCTGTAAAAAGAGAAGGGAGAGAAGGGACAGAGCAGCGTGCCTCCCTTTGATGGGTGTCTAGACTGTGTGCCATGCAAACAGTGCGGAAACCTCATGATAAAAATGTTAACCAAAGTCCCTTTTCCATAAGAGCATCATAGAAGACTGGTTTACTCTGGATTTCTGCTCTTATTCTGTGTGCTGCTTCTCCCAGAAGTGCTTTTGAGGTAGGGGCTGGGGAGACAGCTCGGTCAGTGAAGTACCTGCCACACTTTCACCTTTACTGAGGTCTTGAGTTCGGATCACCAGCACCCACGTTAAAAAGAGGGCAAGGCAGCAAGCACCTATAACCACAGAGTTAAGGGATTGCGGACATGCAGACCCCTGAAGCTTGCTCAGTCCGCCAAGCTAGTTGAATCAGTGAACCCTAGGTTCAGTGAGAGACCCCGTCAAGAAAATAAAATGGAGTGATAGAGAAAGATAACCAGCGTCAATCGCTGGCCTCCGCACACAGGTGCACACGTGTGCCTGGTCATCTGCACTCACGTTCATACAAGAATACACACACTCATACACCACACATGCAGATACACAACACACACACACACGCACACACACACTCTGACACAGCAGAGGCAGTGAATTCTGTTTCACCACACTGAGGAGGTCTGACATACTTATAAAACTCTCTGGTACTCAAGGCACTGCCTGCCCAGTGACACACGTTGAACGGCCGCGGTATCCTGACTCACGTAAAGGAGTATTCCTAAGCATGTGATAACTGTTCATTGGAAATGTTTCATTAGTACAGAGAATTCCAAGTGTGTGTTGTCTTACATTGATGATAGCTGACTTCCGCCATCATGCAGGGGACGTGTCTGTTGGCACCCTCCCTAGACCTTAGGTACGCACCATTAATCTGCTGTTGCTGTCACCCACCGGTAGAAGGGTCTTCAAAAGGTTAATCTTTCAGAGCTCCTTGGGATTTGTAGGGCAGTATTCTGAAGAGCTAGTTTTAATTTTGATAAATGAATTTAGCAAGTAGTTAGTCCAGAAAAGGTCCAAGATTTACAAGTCAGTCACGAGATGAAGTTTGCGATTTATTGGAATGTGGGCCGTTCCCATCACCTCTAAGTCCTTCGGCTGAGCAAATGTGCAGTAATCAGGTGCTGTAGGTGGAGAGGAGTTTATCCTTAGCTTTCTTCTGCAACACCTCTTCCATCCAGGGACCTTTCTGGAAAAACCGCGCGATGCACTAGTGGCCTGCTGTCCCGGCTCTCCTGGCTCTTAGTATGCTACTTCAGCTAACAGAGGGTCCACGGGGAAAGTTTCTCTCAATCTCATTGTCAGGAACGTTTGTTCTCGTGAACATTTTAACCTGTGGATGCAAACACTTTATCACTGATCAAGTTTCCTGCATCACTTTGATTTCAAGGAAATTTAGGAAAAACTCTTTGTCCTAACTCAAAACCACGGGTAAAGGGGTGGTACACATTTCACCTGTCTGCCCTAAATTTTAGCCTGTCTTGCACTTTGATTTCTGCTGTGTCTCAGACTATTTTATCTTATGTGAAGCTCTGTGTAAGGAGCACAAGACTGTCATCCCAGCACTCGGGAGGTGGAAGCGGGAAGGATCAGGAGTTGAAGTGCACCCTTGGCTTCATAAAGAGTTCAAAGCCAACGAGGGCTATCTCAAAAAATAAAAACAAAATGAAACCAAACCAGGAAAAAAGAAGCCATGTGTGACAGGCTGAAGCGGAAAGAACAGTGCTTTGGACAGCTTCAGTTGTCAACGTGACACCCCTGGGAAGAGGGAGCCTCAGCTGGGGGATGGCCTCCATCGGATTGGCCTGTGGGCCTGTCTGTGGGCATTTTTAAAAATTGCTGGTTGATGCGGGAGGGCCCAGTCTACTGTTCTTGGCACCATCCCTGGGCAGGGGGGCCTGGGCTGTATAAGAAAAATAGCTGAGCAAGCCAGGGGAAGCAAGCCAGTGAGCAGCGTTCCTCCGTGGTCTCTGCTTCAGTTCCCGCCTCCAGGTTTCTGCCTTGAGTTCCTGCCCTGGCTTCCTTCGATGATGGACCGTTACCTGTAAGCCAAATAAACCCTTTCCTCCCCAAGCTGATTTTGGTTAGGGTTTTATCACTGCAAACTAAGACAAACAGGTTACCTGTTTTCTGATTATAAGCTTTTATGCTGAACCTACAATAGTTGCTCAGTGATGAGTTTTCAAATTAAAGAAATTTTGGGAGCATGCCGTAGTATTTTTCCTTTTGAGACAGGGTCTCCTTGTATCCCCGACTGACCTAGAACTCACTATGTAGACCAGGTTGGCTATGATCTCACAGAGAGCCACCTGCCTCTGCCTCTCTAGAGCTAGGATTAAAGGTGTGTGCCACCACACTGGGCTTCCTGATAGTGTTTTCTGGGCAGCTTTCTCAGTTGTTAGAAAGTCCCATGCTCACCTCCCCAGTATTCAAGCGTGCTGGCCTCTCTCTCTCTCTTACTGCTGCCCTCCTGCATCTTCCTAAAATATAGACTCAGTCATTTCATTCTAGCATTTTTCTTAGAAACCTTCAATGGCTTCTAACGGGTCCCAGGATGAAGATCACACTCCTTATGTGGTTCAAAGTCCGCTGGGATGGCTGGCCTTCCTCCCTCTAGCGTTCTCCCACTTAGTACCACCTGTCAACTCTGCAGCAAACGTTTGGAATAATTTGTGGGTTCTGGCTCTCATGAAGGTCCCTGGGTAAGTTGAAATTGTGCTCATCAAAAGGGAGATTCTCTAGAGAGGACCTGACCTGACTGGGGGCGGGGAGGGGGGGCCCTTAAACAATGTGTGAGAACTGAAACACGAGTGAGTGGCTCTTGGGCTGGCTTGCAGGAAGTGTGTGTTGTAGGAGTCCCTCGAGGCTTCTAGGGACTGAGAGTGATACCCCAACAAAAACCTGGGAGCTCAGCCTTACAAGCCACAGGAGCAAAATCCTGCCGCTCTATGAAGGAGCCTGGAAGACAGCTCTGAGCCACAGGTGCAACTCAGCCCTTGCCAGCTCCTCATGTTGGTCAGAGTGAACTCTGAACACAGAGCCTAGTCCACCTGTCCTGGGTGCCTGCCCCATGGACACTGTGGAAAAGGAAATAACTTGCTTTGATGTAAATGTAAGCTGCTAATCTTTTTCTAACTAGTTATGCAGTAAAAAGACAGAAGGGGGCTGGGTGTGGTGGCACACGCCTTTAATCCCAGTACTTGGGAGGCAGAGGCAGGCAGATCTCTGTGAGTTTGAGGCCAGCCTGTTTGACATAGTGAGTTCCAGGTCAGCTGGGGCTACAGGGAGACCCTGTTTCAAATAGATCAAAAAAAAAAAAAAAAAAAAAGACAGAAGGATGAAAGGGAGGAGGCAGAGGAGGGGAGGAGAAAGGATATTTGATCATCCTTTTTGTGGTTGTTATCTTTTTTAAACTTTGAAACACACATTTTTTTTTTTTTTACACCACCAATTATATATCTCCTTAAAAACACAGCACTGTTGACTGGAGCACAGCAATGTGGTCCCAGCCCAGCATCCCCTCAGTGCTGTGAGCTATGGCCTGTCTTCTGCCCTACTGTGTCCCAGGTCAGAAAGACTTACTTCATTGTTGACAGAGAACTCAATATTTATGACGTCTTGTGTGCGTTTTAGGCCTTCCGCTGACTCTGCAAGGTTAGCCAGTTGGCTTGGTAGATATAAGCCAGCAAAATCTTTCTTTTGGCTTGATTTTTTTTTTTAAAGTTGAGGGACACGAGAAACATTAAGATTTCTAAAGATGCTGGCTTCTTTCTGCTTTGATAAACTTTCAAAAAATCGTGTGTGTGTGTGTGTGTGTGTGTGTGTGTGTGTGTGTACACTTGCCATGGTGTACATAGAGGTCAGAGGTCAACCTTGGGTGTTGATCCTTTCCTCTTACTGGTTTGGAACAGGGTCCCTTGTTTGCTGACACAGGGTCCCTTGTTTGCCACTGTGCTCACTAGGCTAGCTGCCAGCAAGCTTTGAGGACTCGCCTGTCTCTGCCTCCCACCTCACTGAGTGCTGGAATACAGAATCCTGCAAATACACGTGGCTTTTATGTGGGTTCTGGGGATCTGAATGCAGACGCTCCTGCTTGCACAGCAAACACTTTACCTACGGAGCCATCTCCCAGCCCTGCTTTGAAAAACTTTTTAGAATTTTATTTCTGTTTTATATTTTTAGCATCCTTCTGTACCTGTCTTACTTTCTTAGATTTGTAAGCTGAATTTTAAGAGCTGTTCATGGGACTTGAGAGATGGATTAGTGGTTAAGAGCACTGACTGCTATTGTAGGGGACCCAGGTTCAGTTCCTAGCACCCATATAGGGGCTTACAGCCACTCATAACTCCAATTCCAAGGACTCCAACACCTTGTTCTGGTTTCCATGGACATTGCTTGCACATGGTACACTTATGTACATGTAGGAAAAACACTCATATAAAAATTAAATTAATTAAAAAAGCTGTTCATGAAATAACACTTAGATACATATCACCCAGTTAAAAAAAAAGATAATTATCACCAGTCCATAGCTCATTATGTGTTCTGTTCACAGTTTAATTTCATCCCTGTGCTCCATAAATTTTGTATTAACATTTTGCGTATTTCCAGATCCTACATGTCCCTAAATCTCTACTGCTTAATCGAATCAGTTACAAACATTTTTGCAGGTGGTTTTAATTTGTGTTTTGCATGTCCTACTTTATTGTTGACTCAACATTATATTTCTTCAGAGACATGTGGTCAGTGTTCACACATTTTCACAGTTACACAATATTCAGTTGTGGTTAGGGATGGTATAGCACTCAGTCTAAAATGGTCTGTGTCTGCATCAGTGACTAGGTAAAATTATTATTATTTTAAAGGGGTTTATTTTTATTTAATTTTTTATTTATTATTTTATTTTATGTGTATGTATGTATTGCCTGCATGTGAGTAGATGCACCCGTGTCATTCAATGCCCATGGAGGTCAGAATAGGCTGTTGGATCCCCTGGGACTGGAGTTATGGACAGTTGTTAGCTTCCATGTGGGTACTGGAATTTGAACTCAGGTCTTCTGGAAGAACAACCAGTGTTCTTAACCCCTCAGCCATCTCTCCAGCCCCTAAAGGGGTTTATTTTATTATTGATTTAGTATTTATTATTTAGTATTATTTATCATTATGTATTATTTAGTATTTATTATTGATCTTCAGGTGCCCACCAAGGCAAGATAGTATTGGATCTTTTGTGGTTGTAGTTTCAGGCAGTTGTGAGCCATCTGACATGGGGTGCTGGGACCTGAATTCTGGTCCTCTGGACAAACAGCAAACTCTCTTAACCACTGAGCCATCTCCAGCCCCTATTATTAATTTTTAAAATTATGTGTGCATACCGTGTTTTTTTTTTGTGTGTGTGTGTGCGTGCGTGCGTGTGTGTGTGTGTGTGTGTGTGTGTGTGTGTGTGTGTGTGTATAGATCAGAGGATAATTTGCTGGAGTTTTTTCCTTCTACCAGGTAGGATCTGTGAGTAGGATTCAGGTCATATACATATTAATGAATAAATATAAAATAATTATATGGTAGAATAATGTAATAAAATAGTAATTATAACACCTCTCTGGTGGGTTCATGGGTGTTAGTAATTACAAAATTTTATGTGTATGAGTGTCTGCATGTGTGTAAGTGCACCCATGCCATGCAGTGCCTGCGGAGGGTGTCAGAGTCCCTGAATCTGAAGTTAACAGATAGTTGTCAGCCACCACGTAGATGCTAGGAATTGAACCTGGGTCCTCTTCAACTGCTGAGCCATCTCTGCAGCCCCCATTTGACTATCTTTTTATCTCAGACAAAGAAAACACCAAAAATGGTTGTGTGTGTGCACATGTGTGAGCGTACTTGTGTATATGTGTGTGTGTATGTGTGTGTATGTGTGTGTGTGTGTGCACATGTGTGAGTGTACTTGTGTATATGTGTGTGTGTATGTGTGTGTGTATGTGTGTGTGTATATGTGCTTTTAGTTTTTCAGTTAATTCAAAAATTTTCTGCCCTTTTTAATAGACCTCTTTTCCAAGTGACAGCAGGCTAGATTAAAGGTATCTAAACTATCTTTCCATCCCCTCCTTGGAGATGATCCCTGGATCTTTGGAGGAGGGTTGTGATATAGTTGTCATGTTTAGTGCTGAGCACTCCACAGTCTCTTATTCTCTGCATGTTGGCCAGTTGTGCATCTCTGTTAATCACCATCTACTGCAAAAAGAAATTTCTCTGATGAGGATTGAGGGATGTATTGATCTATGGGCTTAAAGATAAGTACTTAAGGGACAGTTTAATAATATTTGACCCTTTAGCAGAATGATAGTATTGGGTTCTCACCTAGCACCCATGACCTTCCCAACCACAGGATCTTGACCCCATTAGCAATGCCAGGCATGAATTCCATCTTGTTGATCAGGCCTTAAATCTAATCAGAAAGTGGTTGGTTACTCCCATAGCCTTCATGCCGCTGTTGCACCAGTGGGCGTAGCTTCCCAGGCCACTTACTGGTGTAGCTTGCAGGGTTCACAGCTGGGTAAGACTTGTTGATTTACTCCCCTGGTAACATGCACAGCACCTTCCAGCACTATGAAAGCTAGTCAGTAGGGATGAAGCTTCCAGGTCAGTACCAGCTTGATGTCTCCATGTTCTATGACTCAAATATGTGGTGTCTTCAGCAACAGGGTTTTACCATCACATTCTAGAAGATAACTAACAGGAATGGCAATAGCTTATAATGTTTGAGAGTCTAGGGGACCCCACTACCCAACAACTTAAACAACCCTTCCCTGGCATGGGCTTTTTATTTGATAGCTTGTGGTGTTTTGGAGAAGCCTTACCCCCCAACATCTGACCCCCCTGCCATTATAGAGAAATTCCATTTAAACTTTTTGTTTATGTGTTTGTATATATTTTAGGAAACTTGTACAGTAGCAGGTTTCTGTATAGCTTCTTCAGAGGTCTTTAGGGCTAGTTACTCCACTCCACCCACACTTCCTCTTCTAGCTTACTCTCCCATCCCCCACTCCACACCACCCGTGTTCTGTCCCCACTCCTTTGGAAGCCCTTTCAGTCCCCTTCCTAATTTCCTGACTTCTATGGGCACTGCAGTTTAAACACACATAGCTACAGCATCTACATATTAGAGGAGAGGCATCAGCCAATGACTTTCTGAGTCTGGGTTGCCACACTTAGAACGATTATTTCCAGCTCCATCTATTGACTTGCAGATTTTATTTTTCTTTACATTTCATTTTTCTGAATAAAATTCCACTGTGCATATGTACAGCGTTTTCATCATCCATCCATTGGTTGATGGGTATCTAGGCTGTTTCATTGCTTGGCTACTGTGACTAGAGAAAGATTGTAAGAGCCAGAGCTAGTGGATGGCTGCAGCTGTACACATGAACTGGGAGCAGTTGGGACTGCATGCATAAGACTTGTGCAAGATCAAGCCATGTAATGTCCCAGCGTGGTTTGAGAAAGTAGGTTGTCACAAAGTCCCACCCGATATCTGAGGAGCTGTTGGCAGTTGATGGCTGCTGGGAGAAAGAGAGTCGTTTTTCTTCAGGGATTCAATCCCTGAAAGACCCCCTGTGCATTGGTAGATGGCCCTACACTCATGCCCATACTGGCATAAGTAAGCTTAGTGGATTTAAGAAACATAGAGCATATAAAGTTGAGAGTGAAAAGTGGTGGTGGTGAGAGGATAGAGGAGGAATTGGGAGGGGAGGGGGTGGATCGAAGCATATAGGTATATGTGTGTGTGTGTGTGTGTGTGTGTGTGTGTATGAAATTTTCAAACAAAAAAATAAATTAGCCTGGCGTGGTGGCATATGCCTTTAATCCCAGCACTTGGGAGTCAGAGGCAGGCAGATCTCTGTGAGTTCGAGGCCAGCCTGGTCTACATAGTGAGTTCTAGCCCCAATTTCTGGGGCTACTAGGACACCCTGTCTCAAAAAGACCAATAAACAAACAAACAAATAATAAATAAATAAATGGAGACAAAAAGGAATAAGAAAACCAGAATATTTTGAAATTTATCTCCATGTCAGTGATGCATAGAAATTCCTGGCCTCTGTATTAATTGGCTGTTGCTAAACTAATACCATAAACCAAACTGTCTAGAACACAGTGGCTTACCTCAGGTGTTAAGTTTCCTAGCATAGAGGCTGACAAGTTCATTGGGACACATCTGTTTCAGGATGCTCACTGGTTGGTTGGCCTTGGTGCTAGGCTTCAGTTGAATTTTGGTCAAACTGTGTAAATTATAAAACTGCAAAACAAAATGTAAAAAAAAGAGAATATAATTACAGAACAGATTTAGCATGTCTACTTGTGTTATATGAGCTAACCTCCCATTAGTCACTGCAAGTCACATGGTCAGGCCCAATGCCAGTGAGCTGAAGAAAATGTATTATTCTGTTCTGCCCTGTATGTACAGGTTACACAGGGAGGGAGGGGTGAAGACTTACTAGCAGGCCAGGCTTGGTGCTTCATGCCTGTAACTGCAGGACTCTGGAAACGGAAGCAGGAGGATGACTGTGAGTTTGAGGTCAGCTGAGTCTGTACTGCATAGTGAAGAATGAGTTCCAGGCCAATCTGGAAAACAGAGTGAGACCCTGTCCCCAAACCCCAAAGAACAGTCAGAACAAAACAAAAGACCTACAAACAACAATGTAGTCTACCACAGTCATAAATTATGGTCAAATAGGATGCTAGAAATACTTAAAACACAATAGACACCCAATAGAGTTGCTTGTTACTATTGGTATTTTTATTTATTTATTTATTTTTTTTGTGTGTGCCTGCATGTATGTAAGTGAACCCATGTTGTGTAATGCCTGAAGAGTCCAAAAGAGGGTGTTGGATCCCCTGGAACTGGGTTATAGATGGTTGTTAGCTGCCATATGGGTGCTGGGAACTGAATCCTGTTCCTCTGTAATAGCAGCCACTGCTCTTAACCACTGAGCCGTCTTTTCAGCCCCCTATTGCTATTATTTTGCTTAAATATTAAGGAAGCTATATTTTAGGATCCTTGATGTATCTCATGTTCATAATTTTGCTTTCCAGTTACTATGTAAGACTCCTTTCCCCTTTACTCTCTGTTTCTTTTCTATTGTAAGTAATAACTTCAGTTTTTGTTTCCAGATTTTAGCTTTTATTTACAAATCTCCTTGGCACTCTTATGATGATGGTCTTTTGGTTTAATATTCTCAGAATCTTTAGCGACTATGAAATCCAGTGTTGTGCCTGGTGAAACACACTTGGGTTATTTATTTACTTTTCTGTGTCTTCACTGGGTGAATGTTATTTTGTGCAGATAACTGCTTTTGATTCAAGCAGGCAATATGATTTCAGACTTAATCACTGTAGCCATAATTGTGCCTTGGCCTTTGAGACCCTTCAGCCTGCCCAGACTTCAGTGTCAAAGAACCAGAGCCAGCTGAATTCAGGGTCTGCTCAGAGGCTCTGATGAAAACCCATCCACCTTCTCCATGAGACAATCTAGGAAAGACTAGGATTTTAGCCACTGAATTGCAAATTGCAGAATGGGTCCTCAAATCCCTGTTTCTTCTAAGGCCTCAAGCCAGCAGATGCAAAAAAAAAAAGCCATTTTGAGACGATAGTAGATAAATTAATTTTCCAGATCATCCGCCTCCAATCTGTGAAAGAGATTGAGGAGACCAGAAGATAGTGGTTGGGGGCCCGAAAGAGCTCAGTTGGTAAAGTGTTTGCCTGGGAAGCTTGGTACCCGAGTTTCCTTCTCCAGGACCGGTGTGGCAGAACCTGATTGTGCTGTCACGTGTTTGCAGCTCCAGCATGTGGGAGGCACACAGCTGGGTCCCTGGGCTTTACCTGGCCAGCCAGCCTGGCTTACTTGGCGAGTTTCAGGTCAGGGAGAGACCGTATGTGCACACACCCATACCCACACAGTCATGCGCACACAGGCAGCCCCTCCGAAACACACGAAATAGATACTGGACATTAAAGAGAGGATGTTTCTGGAGTTTTCAGTGTGTTGCTCATCCCCTTTCTCCTCACCTCAAGTCAAGTGAAACGGGCTTCACAGGGTAAGGTGAAGACCCCGACAGGGAAGAGGTAGAAATGGGAATTTGAAGAGCTACCCAGCTGAATATTTCTGTGTTCAACAGTGCCTTAGAAAATTCCTTCTGCAAATAGAACTAAGAATGTTTTGTGATCATTAGAATCAACTGGAAGAATTTTTTTATATTTTATTTATTTACTATTTATTATTTATTTAATTTTTGTGTGTGTGTTGTGCGTGTGCGTGTGTGTGTGTCTCTGTGTGTGTGTGTATGCCCCGTTATCACAGCATACTGTCCAGGTAGAAGTCAAAAGATGGCTTGCTGGATTCCCATCTCTCCTTTTACCATGTAGGCTCCAGGGATTGAACTCAAGTTGTCAGGCTGGGTGGCAAGCTCTTTTACCTGCTGGACCATCTCATCAGTCCAGGAAAGATTTTTGAATACTGTAGACACCCGTGCTCCACCTTGGACTGACTGGGAATCTTTGGGAAACTCAGGAAGCATCTTCTAAGTCTTCCAGTCATTGTGGTCCCTTGGACTGTAAGACTTAGCTTTTGGGAGGATGGATGCATGGGTTATTTTGAAAGTGTTGAATCTGGGGTAAATTTATTGCTCTAAAAAGACCATGGAATAGGTGAAGGGAGCAAAGCTGATGGTCTCTACTGTCCTTTCCTCTCCCCTTTCATCTCCCAAACATCTAGATTCCTATTTTCAGTTACTCACTAGATGGTAGAGTGTTTACTGGAGTGGTCTTCTGCTGTATTGGGGCTTCACTTCTGTTCTAGTGACTTCTTGGCCATCTGGTAATTGTGTTGATGGGAGCAGAAATGGAAAACAGAGAGCACCATTAGCCCACAACTCCAAAACACAACAGTTGTCTGACTTTCCACCCATCCTGCCAAAGCTAAGCCAATGACAATATTGTTCCTAACCCGCATGCCTCCCTCAGGCCAACTTGGAAACGCATCCGTTGCAGAACAAGCATGCCAGCGATGGACAAGATTCAATAGGTTCCAAAATAAGGCTCAGGTCCAAGAGTTTTGCCAGCATCAAGAAATACTCTTCCTCATTAGGGCTGGGGTGGGATCATGATCATTCTAATTTTCTTTGTCTACGTCTTTGGAACTCTTTGCAGTTGTTGAATTAGGCCCAAGTGAAATGGAATGGACTGCTGTATTAGTGCCCTCTTAGCCAGCAAGCTAATTATTTTTCTTGACAAATGTCTGTGAGGAGGGTGTTATAGCACCCTGATTTATGGCTACTTCACTTTACAAGTCGCATGCTCAGTTAGGGTGGCACAAATAGAAGGCTATTTTAAGTGCCAAAAATATGAAATGTTAAACTTTATTTCAGAGCAGTTTCATTTTTATCCTTGATTTAGAAGCACTAATGCATTTTCTTGACAACTGAACAGTAAGGCAGATCTTTTGGCTGGTGTAAATACCTATAGGCTCAGAGTGGAAGACATTTACCTGTTTGCTGGGTTGTGGATTGGTGAGATGAAAACTTTTAGATTAGGCATCCTCCATAGCAAGTTAAAGTGGTGCACAGGCGTGCTATAGAGTGTGGCTTCATTGTGCTCAAGTCTTTCCCATAGAATGAGCCAGGGTGATGACGACACTTGCTCTGTTTTACCATGCTCTGCTCTAAGAGCTGAGAGTGGTCTGTTTGAATGCGAGGGACAGGATGTGATAATTATTCTTGAGTGACTGTGGTATTGTCATAGGGAAGAGCTTGCAGTTCTCTCCAGGGGAGACCTAGAGTCCTCTCCCTTGCCCTCCTGTTCAACTGGTCACTAAGACTGAATTTATTTTTGTTTTACATGTACGAGTGTATTGCCTGCATGTCTGTGAGTGCACCTGTATTGTGTAGTGCTGGGAAGGTCAGAAGAGGGTGTTGATTTGCGTGGAACTGGAGTTACAGATGGTTGTTAGCCACCATGTGGGAGCTGGGATTCAAACCCGGGGTCTTCTGCAAGAGCAGCCAAAGTGTTCTTGAGCCATCCCCCAGCCCCTCTACTACATTGGCCCCTCTCGTCTCTCTTCTCTCTTACTTTTCTCCTTTTTCTGATTCGCTCCCTGAACAGATAATGCCTCAACCTATGATGGGGTTACTTCCTGATAAGTCACTGTTAAGTTGAAAATACCTTAGGCCCAGAATGAGTTTGATAAACCCCATCAATCAAGCATAACCATTTAGCCCCAGCACAATGGAGAATTCAAATTCTTATGAGTTCATGGCCAGTGGGAGCTTTGACTCATTACAAGTATCATATTGCATGCTGCTAGCTTGGGAAAAGATCAAAAGTCGAAACTCAGGGGCTGGAGAGATGGCTCAGTGGTTAAGAGCATTGGCTACTCTTACAGATGACCTGGGTTTGGTTCCCAGTACCCACATGGTAGCTAACAGCTGTCCATAACTCCAGTTCTAGGGGATCCAACACCCTCTTCTGACCTCCACAGGCATTGCATGCACAGGTGCACTTGCATACATATAGGTACAATGCTCATACACTTAGAAGTATGGCCAGGTGTGGTGGCACACGCCTTTAATCCCAGCACTCGGGAAGCAGAGGCAGGCGGATCTCTGTGAGCTCAAGGCCAGCCTGGTCTACATAGTGAGTTCCAGAACAGCTGGGGCTACAGGGAGACCCTGTCTCAAAAAGATCAAAAAAAAAAAAAAAAAAAAAAAAAAAAAAAAAAGCAAAAAAGTATAAAAGAATAAAGCAACAGAATCCTAAAAAATAAATGTCAAAACTCAAAGCTTACTACTGAACACATACTACGTTCACATCATCATTAATTAGAAGAAACAAAATCTTAAGGTAAACCTTTGTAAATTGGGGATGGTCTGTACCTCAGTCAGAAAAATCTTGCAAATTAGAAGAGTAAATTGGATATTATGGCTCCTCACACCTGTAATCTCAACACTCCTGAGGCTGAGACAGGGGAATTGCTGCAAATTTGAGACCATCCCAGGCTACATAGTGAGTTCTAGGTTACAGAGTGAGAGGCTATAGAGTTTCAAAAAAAAAAAAAATCCAAACAAAAATAGCCGAGGGCTGTCTCATTCAACACCCTGTACAGGGATAATGAAGTCTGAACCATATTCTGGTGTTGGAGTCTTTTCCTTAGCTGCTGCGGACAGATGCTAACCCACTATACCTTTCCCCTTCCCCACATCTTTTAACTTTGGATCTGCTGAGCTATTCAGTTCCCTGACTGTGTCATACTCTTCAGAGACCCCCTCACCGGCTCCATGCCACCTCCTGGCTCCTGGGATTCTATTTGGATTTCTGTTCATCTGTTAGGGCTCCTTTCTGAAGCCTCCTGTGACCTTGGAAGAGTTAACAGGAGGCCTTCGCTCCCTGTTTCTCAAAATCTCAAAGTGCTGTACCTCTTCTAATGGGCATTTAGCTAATTCTGGTTTTAGAGCCTTGTCTGAAAGCAGGAACTCCTGAAGACATGTCAGCTACATCTCTAGCTTCTGGCACACTGTGTTTCTGTATAGGAGCTGTAATGAAATCAGTTATGGAGGAATTTCAACTCTATAGGAATTTTGATTTTATTTTTTAATGTGTATGAGTGTTTGCCTACAGGTATATAAGTGCACTATGTACATGCAATGCCCAAGGAGGCCAGAAGAGGGCGTCGGATCCCCTGGAACTGGAGTTTCAGAAGACTGTTAGCCGCTTTGTGCTAACTGAGCCTGGGTGCTGGGAACCAAGCCTGGATCCTCTGCAGGAGCAGCCAGTGCTCTTTAGCCACTGAGTCATCTTTCCAGCCTCAGGAGTTAAAACTTTTAAACACCATGGTTGCCCCCAAATCAAGGCGCCTGCATGAATGACATAGGGGCTTAGCAGATAAGTACAATATTGAGTAGGCTGTAGATCTGGAGTCTTTCTGATCCCACGAAGTCCTCTATGGAGTTTCATAGGCTTCAAACATCCCAAGAAGTCCTTCATGATGAACCATAGAAAGTTTCTACCAAGAGTAACTGAGCTGTGCTGTACACATGTACGTGCACACACACATGTGCACACGCACATACATGTATTTTAGGGGAACAAAGAGAGGTAGATAGATTGATCAGTCTTTCTCTCTATATAATTTTTTCCTACATAATAGGAAAAAAATTACAGGTCAAAACTCTCCTTTTTTTCCTGCATGGGGAATAATCAGCTGTGAATAGTATTTTTTTGGGGGGAGGGTATTTTTGAGACAGAGTCTCCCTGTAGCCCCAGCTGGCCTGGAACTCACTATGTAGACCAGGCTGGCCTCGAACTCACAGACCTCCACCTGCCTCTGCCTCCCGAGTGCTGGGACTAAAGGTGTGCGCCACCACGCCCGGCTTATGAATAGTATTTAAAATATGGTTGCTTTCAATGTCAGCAACTAGGACTATCAGTGCCTTTCAAATCCTTTGAACAAGTAAGTACTTAAGGTAGTTTTTGTAGTGGTGACAAAGATGATGTAGTAGATTGTGAAGAACAAATAGCTTTTTGATTGATTGATTGAGGCAGGATCTTGCCTAGGCTGGTCTCACTCTCCTTTTGCCTTAGTCTTCTGAGAACTAGGATTATAGGTGTGCACCACCACACCTAGCAAAAAGTTAGTAGAATGGGTCGGGGAGGACCTTGTGTTTTCTCTTTAAAGTTAAAGAAAAACATCTTTCCATGCGAAATATGCCCACTGGTGCAATAGTGGTGTGATTGTTATGGGAGCAACCAACTGGTCTCTGTTGGAGTTGAGGCCCACTCCACAGGAAGGAATTCATGCCTGGTACTACAATCCCAGTCAAAGACCCATGTGTGAGGAGGTCTTAGACCCTCAGTGAGAACTTATTTTGTGTAGCTAAATTGGCATGACCCCAAATGGCCTTCTAGATATTTCTGTTTATGCCCATTGACAAATGGTATTTCCAGGCTTAATCAGAGAAGATTCTCTTTGTAGTGAACAGTGGGGAATGCAGACTCATGACCTTTCAGGGTGCTGAGACCAAAAGATGGTTAAGTACTCAGCCCTAAATGGGCAGAAGGAATGTAAGAGCCAAAGATAGGGAGCAGGGATGTCACTGGGGCACGCTAGGCACAGACATTGCAAACATGGTCCAACATCTGCCGCAGTGGCCTCCACGGGGCCTGCACAGACCAGATTTGCCTGGGAGGGGCTCATGGGGTCCTACCTCCCCCTGATAAACTATTGGCTACAGGTGGATTCTGGGGGAGGGACAGTCACTGTCTTTGGTGGTATACCCAGAGATGAGCCCACCAGGTTCCAGTGAACAGTTCCAGACCCTTTGTCACACAGACAGTCCTGGTTAAACTCAGTGGGTCACAAAACAATGCAAAAGATGTGGATGTGAGAAGGGGATATGTAGGGAATGGGGTTATCGAACAAGGATGGAAGGAGAGGGTGGGGGAGAGCAACCAAAATGCTTTGAAATCATGCATGACATTATCAAAAAAATTTAATAGAAAATATTTTTAAAACATATTTTGATAAAAATAAGCAAAAGGTTAAAAATGACAGAAAACAAGCATGTTTCATAATTTTTAAGACTGACATTTATGACAACTTATGTCTTTGGATGTAATATCCTATATAACTTTGTTATTTAACCAACCTTTCAACCTCAAAATTTATATAGGAAAGATACTACCTATTTTACTTATTTATTTTTATTTTAGTGTATGACTGTATTGCCTGCATGTGTGTAAGTGCACTCATGTCACGCAAAGCCCACAGAAGACAGAAGAGGGCCCTGGAACTGGAGTTACAAAAGGTTGTTCGTCACCATGTGGGCGCTGGGAATTGAACCTGGGTCCTCTGCAAGAGCAGCCAGTGCTCTTAACTACTGAGCCATCTCTCCAGCCCGTATTATCAACTTAGAAACAAGTTCACGTACAGGAAAGCATACACAGTGAGGGTGTGACTCAGGGGCTTTCTTACTTCTGTTGTCAAATGGGAAGCTATGCCCAGAATAGTAAGAGTGATGGGCAGAAAGCCATTGGGAGAGCAGGGTGTTGGTTCTGACTTCTCCAAATGTCCTGAAAAATTAGCTGGTTGATCCGACTATTTGAATTATTCTAATTTGTCAAGTGGCTAAAATATTTAATTGAGAGGATGAGGTGGAGACAGGTTGACACACTGTGTTTATATAAAAGTACTCTCTGATTGTTCGAAATAGAAGTGGTTACGATGTCTGCTACCCCTCCTGCCTTCCCCTTAGTTTTGCCACTCCCTGGAAATCTCTTGCCATTTTTCCTCAGTTGGCATCTTTTCCACTGAAATCAAAAATGTGTTGAGTCGGCAGATTTGACTGACTTCTGAAGCCCCTGGAGGCTTGTAGCTGACAAACTCTTAACTCTTTTTGGCCAGAAACTGAAGTTCAGGGAATTGTCAGATTCAAGTTGTTTTTGAGATTGTGGTGGCATTTCCCCCACACTTGGTCTTGCAAGGGGTAGCAGATTCACAGAAGAAGGAAGGAATCCATGTTTATGTCCAAGCTGAAGATCTGAGGAAAATTTAGCAACCGCAAGATTAGGGGAGGGTGGAAATGCGTTCCTTGACAGATGGGTGCTAGGGTTTCCTAGAATTGTCGATTTAAGGTGCGCCAATTTAGCAATCTGTACCAGTGCTTAGCACGGGGACAACCCACCCCAAGACACACTTGAATGGCTGCTTCAGAGAGATGGCACCAAAATAAGTACCAATGTTAGAGCCACTACCACACACTAAGATGACAAGAAACCAGCTAGGACTTCCCAATGACTTCTTCACCCCTTTGTGCAGGACAGAAGAATCCAACCAGTGTGTCTTGGTAAACCTTTAACAACCACTTCCAAGGAGTGGGGAAGGCCCTGACTTCAGTGTTTTCCAATTTCCATGGCTGAAATACTTTTACCCTGCAATGTCAAGCTTCCAACATACTGTCAGTTGGCTCACAAAATTCTTGGAAATTTGGATTGGCTTTCAGAAGCCGATGTGGGCAACTCCAGCATAACCTTCAATCCAGCAAACCAGAAGGACCCATTAGGTGGGGTAGCTGTTCTTTCCCTCAGCCTAACTCCCAGACCTGCAGGGTCTGAAATGCCTGTAAGAGTTCATTGTTTGCTGAGTGTCTTGCTCATATATGGAGATGGGGAGCATGCTTTCTGCACTAACCCTTCTGTTGGCTATCAGGGTGTCACATACTTTGTGAATCCCACTCAGAAGGTGCTCAATGATCACCTAAGGAGCTAAGTTCCTTTGAAGAAGAGATGATGGTTTATTTCTGAGTTGCAATGGATCATCCCACAACTGCTGCGAAAAGATGAACCTTGTTTCCTCTGACATGATTCTTCAAACACCCTTGTTCTTAGTGGGGTGTGAGCGAGTAACAGCTCCTGAGAATGTTCTGGCAATTTGGGGGAAGATTTTAAAATCAGCCCAATGATTTTGGTATCACAATGACTTAGGAATTACCAGGTGCAGAGGGAAGCAAGGATGTTAAACATGTTGTGCTGCACAGGATGATTCTGTACAATTTCATATATTTCCCAAGATCTGTGCATGTAGGTGGAATTTTTTTTTTTTTTACCATTTTCTGAGTTTAGGCTGTAACCATTTTGCTTATGTAAATAAATTTATATCATTTAAACATATATACAGTATTTGAAGAATGCAGGTTCTATATAAACTATGAAGAATTATATTCTGTATTGTTGAGAATATTACAGAGAATTAGCTAATGTTATTTCAGAGTCATCCCCTAGTTTGGAAGAGAATGTCATTGTCAGAAGACTGAGCACTGGTGGCTGTCACATATTCAGGGTCAACTTAGGTCTATAGGAAAACGGACTCTTTTTCTTCATTCTAAAATGTCAAATGTAAGCAAAAAGTTTCTCTTAAACGCAAACATTTATTGCAAGTGCAAACATGTAGACCCGTTGCTGTATATTCTAGCATCATTGTATTTAAATATTTTCATAATAAAGTACATATTCACACTATGCACCAGGAAACCAGGAAGAATCCACATCTCCTCTCCCCTCCTTCCACTCACCCAGGTCTTCCTGCTTGTCTCTGTGGTGGTTTGAATAGGAAATCTCTCCCATAGGATCATGTATTTGGTGGTGCTGTTTGGGGAGGTGATGGACTGTTTAGAATGTGGTGTCTTGCTAGAGGAAGCATGTTGCTGGGGGTTGGCTTTGAGTGTTCACAGCCTTGCCACAGTTCCAGTCCTCTCTCTGCTTCCTGGGGGTAGTTGGGATGTGATTTCTCAACTTCCTGCCCTGGTTACCTGCTGTCGTGGTTCCTCTGCCATTACGGACTGTTCCTCTGGAGCCGTAAGGCAAAATTAACGCTTCCTTTTGTAAGCTGCTTTGGGTCATGGTGTTTATCACAGCAGCAGAGAGGAAACTAACAGAGTCCCATGCCCTCCTTACATCAGTGCTGCCTGCGGAGCCTCATTCTCTCCTGCACGGATGAGTCCAGTAAGTCTCATTGTGCGGCCCTTTCCCAGCAACCCTTCTCCACATAAGTGGTAAAGAACTGATCCTAAGCCGCGAACCTAGAAATGTTATTTCCTTGCTAAAAACTTCATTGGTTCCTGACAGAATTGGTGACAAAATCTGGGCCTTATGACAGGGCCAGGAGATAGTCACTGCTGATCTCCATTTGCCTCCAACAAAGCTTCAGCAACTGTGGACACAATGGCCCAGCCTACTCAGCCTCTGAGGTTTGGAACTGCTGTCGTCCTTGTTAAGAAATCTTCTTCCTCATTCCTAGTTGGCTGGAGACTTTTGTTCCTTCTGACTCCCTCACCTTCCTGTTCCAAACCCTCTGATTTCAAGTGATTCTAAGAACTCATCTTTATTATGATGTTTTGTGGACTCTATTTGGACAGTCTCATTACCACCACACCCATCCCCCATTATCCCAGCTATGTGAAGACTGGGGGTGTGTGTGTGAACGGAGTGGGAGAGGGAAGGGGAGAGGGAGAGGGAGGAGGGAGGAGGGAGAATCATGATCTTGACCTTCAAGTAGGGCTGTCCTTGCCCAGCTCCTCCACACAAACTGGCCAAAGCTAGGGAAAAAGGTCCCCAAGGAAAGTCTTGGAAAGATGAGAACACTGTGTCTAGATTCCTGTCTTGATTTTCTCTGAACCACAAAACTTTTCTTTACTTTAGCTATTTATCAGAACTTAAAATCTGGAAGCCGAGGGTGTCTACAAGTTATTTCTGAATTTTCACTTTTAAAAATGAGACACATTACAGTTGCCGCACATGTTGGCCACAACTAAGAGCCAAAGTCACCAAGTTCCTGTCATGGTAGAACATGATGAGAGTCTTGCCGGCACTCCAGCACTCCAGTGAGAGTCTTGCCGGCACACCACTCACAGGGTGGTTACCAGGAGCTAATTACACACCAGGCACTGAGTCCATGTGAATGACCCACAAGAGAACCCCTGTGGTGGGGAGTTATGTTCTGTATTTTGTTTTTACTTCTTGTATGTGTGTAGCATGCTGTATGTATGGGCAAAGGTGCGTGCAGAGGCCAGAGGAGGCTGTTGGGTGCCCTCCTCTATTGACCTTCACCTTATTAAGTTGACACAGGGTCTCTCTTGAACGTGGGGCTAGGCTGGCAGCCAGCAGGCCTCTGTGATTCTTCTGTGTCTGCGCCCCGCCTCTAAGCCCTAGGGATTCAGGCGTGCGTGGCCGCGTCCAGCTTTTACGTGGGTGCCAGAGCCAAACTCTGGTCCTCATGTTTGTGCATAGAGTGCTCTTATCTGCTGAGCCGCCTCCCCAGTCTTAGTATATGATGTTCTTATCTGTCCTTCCTCCAATGTCCTTTCCTTCCCTCCTTCCTTCTTCCTTTCTTCCCTCCCTTCATCATTATCTATCATCTGTCTACCTGTCTATCATCTATCTATCTATCTATCTATCTATCTATCTATCTATCTATCTATCTATCTATCTATCTATCTATCTATCTATCTATCTATCTATCTATCTATCTATCTATCTATCTATCTATCTATCTATCTATCTATCTATCTATCTATCTATCTATCTATCTATCTATCTATCTATCTATCTATCTATCTATCTATCTATCTATCTATCTATCTATCTATCATCTATCTATCTATCTATCTATCATCTGTCATCTATCTATCAATCATCTATCTATCATCTATCTATCTATCTATCTATCTATCTATCTAATCGTCATCTATTCATCTATCATCTATTATCTATCTATAATCTATAAACTATCATCTATCTATATCTATCATCTATCTATTTACTGTATCTCATTATGTAGTTCACGCTATATGGAAAGTTCTGGGTTGGTGGCACATGCCTTTAATCCCAGCACTCAGATGGCAGAGGCAGGCATATCTCTGTGAGATTCAGGCCAGCCTGGTCTGCATAATAAGTTCCAGGCCAGTTGGGGCTACAGGGAGACCCTGTCTCAAAAAACAAACAAACAAAAAAACACCCCCCCCCAAATAAAATAAAACAAACAAAAATTCTGGAAAGTTATTAGAATAAAAATGAGAATAAATACAATCTAACTCCTACCTTTTCTTTTGAACCCCCAAAACAGGTATAGGGTATACCTGTTTCTATTTTTAGAAAAGGATTGTGCTGGATCGCTTTAGTGTCAACTTGACACACCTGGGTTGAGGGAGCCTCAATTGGAGAATTGCCTCTATTCAATTGGCCTGTGGCCATGTCCATGGGGCATCTTCTTGATTGTTGAGTGATGTGGGAGGGCCCAGCCCACTGTGGGTGGTGCTACCCCTGGGCAGGTGGGCCTGTGTTGCATAAGAAAGCAGGCTGAACAGGGCCCAGGGGAGCAAGCCAGCAAGCAGCGTTCCTCCATGGCCTGCGCTCCAGCTCCTGCCTCCAGATTCCTGCCCTGAGTTCCCACCTTGGGCTCCCTGATGAACTGTGACCTGGGATATGTAAGCTAAACAAAACTTTTCCTCCCCAAGTTGGTAGTGGTCAGAGTATTTTGTCACAGCAATGAAGAAACAAACTAGATCAAGGACCAAAGCATTTAATAATTTACTGTTAATGTTGATATTTTTAGCTTGTTTTAAACATTTCATTTCTTTCTGATATTTTATAAGAATTAAACATTTCTTAACTATTTCTAGAAACTACTATGTGTTTTGAACACAAAGTCCCATTGGGCTTCATTTTCAGTGGATTTTGGAGCTCAGGTGCAAAAGCTTAGAGTGGAGTATCTGACTTCACATGTGATGAGATCCTGGGGTCAGTCAGAGGTGCTCAGTGATGTCCTCAGCTGATCCGAACACAGTCCAGACCCCATTTTACATTGTCCTTTTCCAAACCTTCTCTGTCGTATCTCACCTATTACAAATCCATTTTTTAAAAATATGTGGAAGAAGTGTATTTCAGTGTTTTAGTTATTTATCAGAATTTAAGGAGAGAAGCTTGAGGGTGTGTACAGTTATTTCTGAATTTCCACCTTAAAAATTTGTTTTCATGGCACATAACAGTTGCAGTACATGTTGGCCACATCTAAGAGCTAGTTATGAGGTTTTCTTAGGTTTCAATTCTTGCATAAAGTAACAGCAGCCCATACAAAGTACAAGATGCATTTCTTAAAATTCATTAAACTGCACTCCTATAGAAAGCACTATTGTGAACAAATGCCTAATGATTAAAGGGTTTTGTACACATAGAGTAATTTCCCTCAGTGCTTAAAAGGTCACCAGAAAGAAAAAAGCGACAAATATGCTGTTTTAAGCTTTTTTTTTTTCACTTTAAAAATGTCACAGTGAGTGAAAGGCGATGCGGCCGGTCGCAGACGAACGGGTATCGACAGCTGGGGCGGTGCAAAGAAAAGCCAATCGCCCTGTTGCTTTGTATTAAACTTAAGTAAGGAGACCTCAAGTCGGATTTATCTCTGAGCTGACCACAAAGGCGATCTGTGTGCACACACAAAAACTAGGTACATTTTAGTCATGTACTAAATGCAAAATTATCCTGACAACACGTGGTATTTTCTAGTGTCCATATGGTACTGCGTATGCAGGCTGTAATACACTACCCATGTCTGGATAACATATGATGGCGATTTCAAGCATGCCCTACACGCTTGGAATTCTATGATGACTGTCATGCACATACGGGGACAAAATACTCACGGTGTTGAATGTACATTCCACCCCTGCATCAATGTATCTATCCCTGCTGAGAATAGCTCACACTGCTTCCGAGGGTGGGCTAGATTCTTTGGGGCTAGAACAGTTCTTTCCCCAGAAACCTGAAAATTGATCATGCGGGATGGCCAGGTATTCTCCATTTGCAAATACTACCACTTTATAGGATTTAGAAGAAGGTTTAATGATGAGAAAGAAAAACAAAACAATGTAGAAGTCAGGAAGTCCCACCCTGCCACACACCAAGGAAGGCTCCCACAGGTCATGTGACCTGTGAGCACTTACACTGCAGGCGGGTGGGGGACTTCTAACTGGAAGCCACAGGGTGCTGGTTGGGCTGAGGTTGAAGAGCCCAGGCCTTTTGTTTCTCGTTCTTTAATATGACCGTCTTCCCCAAAAATGGACCCGCCTAGTGCTTTTCATAAGAGATTCTTAATTTTCCACATCAACCTCACAGCACACCACCTCCCTTACCTACTTAGTGCTCAAACAAGGACTTAATGAATGTTCACATTCCTATCTGTACTTAAAGTGCAACAGATTATCCAACAGTGATGGAGAGAAACAAGAAAGGCAAATTTCTGCCCTAGACTCCTACAGGAAGAAGAGAAAATAATGACTAGGCTTGGTGGTGTTCTCCTTAGAAACAACCATCGGCCATGATGCTTCAGAAATGTAGACTGGATGACCAAGAAATCCCATCATTTTAGCCAATACACAAACATGATCAGTATTTTTTCCTCAGAAGAAATATTCTGTACAATGTGAAAACTAACATGGATCAAGTGGCTGGGCAAGTAAGGCACACAAAGTGTGGTG
>NW_008340972.1:2574232-2578990 GCF_000622305.1 Nannospalax galili | reverse complement strand
TTTGTCGCTTTTTTCATGGCACATAACAGTTGCAGTACATGTTGGCCACATCTAAGAGCTAGTTATGAGGTTTTCTTAGGTTTCAATTCTTGCATAAAGTAACAGCAGCCCATACAAAGTACAAGATGCATTTCTTAAAATTCATTAAACTGCACTCCTATAGAAAGCACTATTGTGAACAAATGCCTAATGATTAAAGGGTTTTGTACACATAGAGTAATTTCCCTCAGTGCTTAAAAGGTCACCAGAAAGAAAAAAGCGACAAATATGCTGTTTTAAGCTTTTTTTTTTTCACTTTAAAAATGTCACAGTGAGTGAAAGGCGATGCGGCCGGTCGCAGACGAACGGGTATCGACAGCTGGGGCGGTGCAAAGAAAAGCCAATCGCCCTGTTGCTTTGTATTAAACTTAAGTAAGGAGACCTCAAGTCGGATTTATCTCTGAGCTGACCACAAAGGCGATCTGTGTGCACACACAAAAACTAGGTACATTTTAGTCATGTACTAAATGCAAAATTATCCTGACAACACGTGGTATTTTCTAGTGTCCATATGGTACTGCGTATGCAGGCTGTAATACACTACCCATGTCTGGATAACATATGATGGCGATTTCAAGCATGCCCTACACGCTTGGAATTCTATGATGACTGTCATGCACATACGGGGACAAAATACTCACGGTGTTGAATGTACATTCCACCCCTGCATCAATGTATCTATCCCTGCTGAGAATAGCTCACACTGCTTCCGAGGGTGGGCTAGATTCTTTGGGGGCTAGAACAGTTCTTTCCCCAGAAACCTGAAAATTGATCATGCGGGATGGCCAGGTATTCTCCATTTGCAAATACTACCACTTTATAGGATTTAGAAGAAGGTTTAATGATGAGAAAGAAAAACAAAACAATGTAGAAGTCAGGAAGTCCCACCCTGCCACACACCAAGGAAGGCTCCCACAGGTCATGTGACCTGTGAGCACTTACACTGCAGGCGGGTGGGGGACTTCTAACTGGAAGCCACAGGGTGCTGGTTGGGCTGAGGTTGAAGAGCCCAGGCCTTTTGTTTCTCGTTCTTTAATATGACCGTCTTCCCCAAAAATGGACCCGCCTAGTGCTTTTCATAAGAGATTCTTAATTTTCCACATCAACCTCACAGCACACCACCTCCCTTACCTACTTAGTGCTCAAACAAGGACTTAATGAATGTTCACATTCCTATCTGTACTTAAAGTGCAACAGATTATCCAACAGTGATGGAGAGAAACAAGAAAGGCAAATTTCTGCCCTAGACTCCTACAGGAAGAAGAGAAAATAATGACTAGGCTTGGTGGTGTTCTCCTTAGAAACAACCATCGGCCATGATGCTTCAGAAATGTAGACTGGATGACCAAGAAATCCCATCATTTTAGCCAATACACAAACATGATCAGTATTTTTTCCTCAGAAGAAATATTCTGTACAATGTGAAAACTAACATGGATCAAGTGGCTGGGCAAGTAAGGCACACAAGTGTGGTGGTCACCCATCCACAGTACAGGTGGGGATGACAGGTCATGCACTAGACAGTGCTCAAAGCCACTCTCTGATTTACAATTGCGTCATTAGGAAATGAGTGATTTCATTTGAAAAATTAGTTGATTCAATGAGAAAAAAAATGAGTTGAGGCTATCGTTTGACATCAGATATCATTTAGACATTAACAGGTTAACTGACTCTTTAGGGGTTTTTTCATAATTGTATTATATTTTTAATTATGTGTGTATGTGGTATGGTGTGGGTATATGCCCAAGAGTGTTGGTGCACACAGAGCCCAGAGGCATAGCGTCACCTGATGCTAGAGTTAGTTATAAGCAGCCTCACTTTGGTGCTAGGAACTGAACTCAGGTCCTCTATAAGAACAGGATATGCTCCTAACTGCTAAGCCATCTCTCTGGTCTGGGTATTTTTCATGTTCATTTTGGTATTATGTGTATTTTACTCAAGATACTTATAAACTCTGGGAAGACATTTCTTTGGTAATAAGGTGGGAAGCATTGTTGGAAAACAATAAAAATGACCAGAGCTCAGAAAGCATTAAGGCCATTTCTATGTGTTCAAACCACAGCAAAGCTGGCTGGTAAAATAAATACATCCAGTTAACACATAAGCACACATTGAGGTCTAAAAAAATAACCTTTTCTCTCCTTAAGTACTGTTGACAGTCATTAGCACCTTTGGATATAATTTTATGCAATTTAATTTTTTATTTATAAAACTGTTTCCAGGTGTGATTATTATTCATCCATCATGAGATATATTTTAAAAATAGAAAATGACAGCATTCGTTTCCAAAATTTATGTGTGCTGGTAGAATACTCATTATATGAGAAAGTAATTTCGTTAATGTAATTGGGAGGGGGTATGAGGTTACAGTCTCTAAAGACGTTTGCAAAGCAAGAAGATTTGAAATTTCAGAGCCCACGCATTTCCATGAGCCCTGTTTGCTAGTTTGCTGTGGGTTATAACAGTGTAATCTAACACAGGTTGATCCTTTCTCATTTGTTTTCTTAATCAGCTAAACAGAATTTCCAACGACAAGAGAAATGTCTTCGGGAACTTTTTGTTATCAGAGCAAACTTTGACAGCACAGTGTGAAAGAACTGAGGTCCTAAAGCTCAGAAGCCGAGGTGGACTGAGAGAAAGGCTGTGTTACTTTGTGTCCGTTATTTTTCTTGTTGCAGTGACCAAATCCTGACAAGAAGCAGATTAAGGAGGGAAAGCTTATTTTGACTCACAGGTCAGGGAGACCGGCCATCGTGGTGGGACAGGCGGAGAGTGCCTCGCAGCTGTTAAGGTGGGTGCTTGCTAGTCTCTGAGTTGGACAGCAAGCAGAGAGATGGATGAGGATCGCCTGTCAATCGATCCTCCTCGCTGGGAACACCATCACAGACACACCCAAGGTTGTGCCTCACCCGAACCCTTCAGGACTTCCTAAATCCAATCAGGTTGACACTAAGAAGTAACCCTTACAGTCTTCATTTGTTTGGAAATCCTATTATAAAAAACACCAGAGTGGAAGAGATGACTCAGCACATAAAGGAGCTTGCGGTCAAGCCTGGCGACCTGAGTTCAATTCTCAAGATCCACATGGTAGAGAGAACCAACTCCAAAAAGTTGTGCTCTGACTTGCACAAGAGTCCTGTGGCACAGGTATGTACATATACACATGTAGACACACCCACTTGCACACACATAAGTAAACGATTTTATTTATATATATATATATATAATTTTAATAAAAACAATTTACTCCTGCTCTAAAGAAACTTGGGGATGTAAGAGAGAGCTCAGCACTTAAGAGCAATGGCTGCTCTCACAGAGGACCCATGTTCAGTTCCCAGCACCCACATAGCAACTAACAATCATCCATAACTCCAGTTGCAGGGGATGTGATGCTCTCTTCTGGCCTCCATGGATACCACACGACATGGGAGCACTTACATACATGCAGGCAAACATTCATACACATAAATAAAAACAAATTTTTTTAAATCTAAAGAAACTGTGGAAAATGTTGCACTTTAAGTACAGATAGGAATGTGAACATTCATTAAGTCCTCGTTTGAGCACTAAGTAGGTAAGGGAGGTGGTGTGCTGTGAGGTTGAAAAGAAAGGTTCTTTCTAGCCGAGAAGCAGCAGATCCCGGAGGGACTTGCCTGTGGCGGTGGGATGTGGATACATGCAGGCAATACACTCATACACATATACTAAAAATAAATAAAATATTAAAAAAGAAATAGTTATAAATATCTGTCAAAGGACTGATTGAAGATCTATCTCTTGCTGAAAAGAATTAAAATATGAACATTTATATTGATGAATGCATGGCAGGGAAAGAAGTGATAGGAGCTCATTAAGATGACTACATAATGAATTTAGCCAGAGGGAGCTTGTTTTGACCTCTCTAGAGTCACTGACATAGGGAGCATGCTATAGTCTAGGTTGTCAAAGGGAATTTGGGAAGAGCGGACCATGATTCTGTGAGTTAGACTTTGGCTGGGATACCAGGATCGATACCTCTTTTAGATAAAATTGCTAAAGGACTGTTAATGATTCCAAGAAGCCTGACCAAGAGCCAGATTAAAGGAGCATTTATTACTTACTAAACTTCTATATAAAACCAGTAAGTGAGCCATTCTTTACTTAATTGGCTTGGTTTGTCAATCATAATGGTTATTTGGATTGAATGTACAGTCTCGTGACTCTCTTACAACTTGAATTTATCAGAGTGACCTTTTCTGCTTGGTGGTCTTTAAGAATATGCATGCAGAGTCATCAGTGAACGTCATTTGTTTGGTCAGTTTTCAGGTGACCTAAATTACGTCTGTGACTAAGTAGAGATCTTCTGGGAGCCATGTAAAGCCTTAAATGATCAGAAAGCTGTGTGGTTTATAGAGGCCATAACCGAAGCTTGGGGAGTAGCTAAAGTTATAAGAATTAATTCCGGTACAAGGAAAATTTAGTACAACTGATAATAACTTATTAAGCAGTACCCTGGAATGAAGTGTGAAGAGTGAATGTAAGTTCTGAAGTCGTGCAAGTTATTCCTAGAGAGTAGCGTAGCCACACAGAAAAGAGATCAGTGAACCAACCGTCATAACCCTCTGAGAGATGGAAAACAAACTGGACTACATAGCAAGTTCCAGGCCAGTTGGCGGGAGGGGTGGTATAGGAGACCCTGTCTCAAAAAAATGCTACCAGGAATTTATACTATACATCCTT
>NW_008340972.1:2568224-2573727 GCF_000622305.1 Nannospalax galili | reverse complement strand
ACAGGTTCTAAAATTTATTATAAAAAAGCTCTTGTTCGAAATTGTTTTTTTGTACCCTAATTCCTTTCCAGGAAGAAATGGCCACTGATTTGATGGTGATAAGAATAGAAGGTAGAATTGGCTAGGGAGTTAGGGTAAAAAGACCCCAAAGAGCCGGGCATGGTGGCACACGCCTTTAATCCCAGCACTCAGGAGTCAGAGGCAGGAGGATCCTCTGTCAGTTCGAGGCCAGCCTGGTCTACAGAGTGAGTTCCAGGCACCTGGAGCTACAGGGAGACCCTGTCTCAAAAAGCCAAAAAAAAAAAAAAGTGTATTTTAAAAGATATGCGTTATCTGAGGTAGTTACATTTTATTCATGCTTTAATTCATATTTTGATGTTACATATATGTCATATATGTGCATATAAGATACTCTATTAGATTCTTTTCTTGTTGCTGTGACAAAATACCCAACAAAAGCAACTTATGAAGGAAAAAGGTTATTTTGGCTCATGGTAAGAAGGGATACAACCCTTCATTGCTGAGAAGTTATGGCTGCCGGAATGTCAGGCAGCTGGTCACATTGCATCTTTAGTCATGAGGTCCCGGATGGGGTGGGGGATAAATGCCAGTGCTTAGCTCTCTTCTTTTATTCAGCCTATGAGACTGTCCCCCCACATTGAGAGGGGAATCTTCTCTCCTCAGTTTAACCCTTTCTGGAAATACTCTAGTAGATTCACACAGAGCTATGTTCCATAGTGATTCTAAAGCCGGTCAAGTTAACAATGAAGGCTACAGTGTCTTTTCTTTCTTTTTAAAAACTGCATATGTAACAGATAAGATGTAGAATATTCTAGGTCCTGCTTGTTCAAGGAAAAGGAACCAAAATGAAGGAAAACAGAGGGAACATCAACCTATGTAAAGTTTATCTCTCTCAAAGAAAAGTATTAATATCATAAAAGATTAGTATTTAAGCTAGATAGCTGTGTTTTTTAAAAACATATTTATTTTTATTTTATGTGTTTGTGTGTATTGCCTGCATGTATGTGAGTGCACCCGTGTCGTGCAATGTTGCAGAGGTCAGAGGAGGGCTTCAGATTCCCCTGGAGTTAAGAATGGTTTGTAGCTGCCATGTAGGTGCTGGAAATCGAACCCGGGTCCTCTGCAAGAGAGGTCAGTACTCTTAACCACTGAGCCATCTCCCCAGTCCCCTAGATAGCTGTGTTTTTAAAATAAATTTTTGGGAGAAAATATTTGGTTTTGTTTTGAATCAGGGTCTCACTATGTAGCCCTGTCTGGCCTGGAACTTGTGTGTAGACCAGACTGGCCTTGAACTTATATAGAACTCAGCCTACCTCTGCCTCCTGAGTGCTGGGATTAAAGGCTTGTGCCACCATGCCCAGACTTTGTTTTGTTTTTTGTTTAAAAAAATTAAAAAGAATCTTTTTGAGGCAGTGTCTCCCTGTAGTTCCAGCTGGCCTGAAACTTGCTATGCAGACCAGGCTGGCATCAATCTCACAGGAGTCTGCCAGACTGCCTCCAAAGTCCTGGGATTAAAGGCATGTGCCACCTCGCCTGGCTGTTTTGTTTTTTAATGCAGGGTCTGGCCTGGAACTCACTCTATACTTCAGGCTGGCCTTCGACTTGTAACAATCCTCCTGCCTCAGCCTCTCGAGTGCTGAGATTATGGGCATGTGCCACCATGCATGGCTAGTAGAAAAATGATTTAATCCATTTCATTCAGTTCTTGTAAAGTTCTTTCTTATCAACCATTTTTATTTAACTTTTAAAATTCATGTCCTTTATTTGTTTTTCTCTAAAACCCAGAAATTACTTTTGCATTGTTTAAAGAATGATGAAAATCTCATTTAGAACTGTTGAAAAAAAATCCCTGTTAATTCATCAAAGCATTTATTTATTTATTTAAAAAAAACACATTAGTTTAAGTCTGTCCCTCCGACTGTCACATCATTCTTCGGGGTTTCTTGTAGTCCTTAGACTTCTCCATCTGCTCTTCTAAAAGGGGAACATCAAATGAGTTTGTAAGATGTGACACAATTAGCTCTCAGATGCTCAGTTGCCTGACCGTTTGCAAAAAAGAATTTTCTGGAAATTTGAAAGCAACCACAGAATTCTGACTTTCTCTGTAGTCTACGGAGTCTCCATTTTGGGTGACTTTGGCTTGTATTTATTTTCAATGTCTTCTGTTGAGAACATGAGTCATTTTGGTGCGAGGAGAGTCCCAAGTAGCAGTCCTATGGGTATTTATTCCATGATGACTTCTTTTCTTCCACTTTTTGTTGAACTTTAGAATGAATGACGACGAGTCCATGGTAAGAGGTGTTTCCCCTAGTTTGAAACTAGGTCAGAAGGCACAATGCATAAAAAAAAATTAGTATAAGCGGGACATGATGGCACATACCTTTAATCTTAGCACTTGAGAGGCAGAGGCAGGCAGGTCTCTGTGAGATAGAGGCCAGCCTGGTCTCCATCATGAGTTCCAGACCAGCTGGGGCTACAGGGGAGACCCTGTCTCAAAAAGACCAAAAAACAAAACAGCATACTTACATAACAATCATGTAAGTTGCATTGCTGACAACATCCTAAGCCCTTTAAAGTTATAAGATTAGTTAATTTTTACAAAAGAAATTCTATGAGGTTTGCACTACTATTATTTATCATTTTAAAGATATTGGAGAAGAAAAGTGTAAATTAACTTACCTAAGATTAGAGAGCTGTGACATGGAAGGAAAATATATATTTTATTTATTTTATGTGTGTGTATTGCCTGCATGTAGGTAAGTGCACCCATGTCGTGTGATGCCCGCAGAGGACAGAAGAGGCTGTCAGATGCCCTGGAACTGGAGTTACAGACAGTTGTTAGCTGCCATGTGGGTGCTGGGATTTGAACCCAGGTCTTCTGCAAGCACAGTGTTCTTAACTGCTGAGCCATCTCTCCAGCCCCAGAATTCTCTGTCTTAATGGCTTAGTTACATGTACAGACTGGGTTTATTCAAGCTCACAAAACTCTTGATAAACCAGATACATTTATGGTGGTTTGAAGGAAACATGTCCCTCATAGGCTCAAATACTTAAACTCTTGTTCCCGTCAATGGCTCTGTTTGGGGCGGTCATGGAGCCTTTAGGAGGTGTGGCCTTGCTGCAGGAAGCACGTCGCCGGGGGCCGGGGTTGAAGATTGTTTTCAGTTCACTCTCTCTGCCTCAAGTTTGTGGTTGGAAGATGTGCTCTCCCAACTTCCTGTTCCTGCGCTGTGCCTGCTGCCTCTCCCCACGCTTCCCACAGCGCCTCCCCGCCAGGATAGACTCTCAGCCCTCTGGAACCATAAGCCAAAATAAACTCTTCTGTTCCCTTAGTCATGGTGTTTTATCACAGTAACAAAAAGTAACAAATACACAGTTCATTGATTTATTCTGAGGAAGTCAGTATTCTCTCTCTCTCTCTCTCTCTCTCTCTCTCTCTCTCTCCCCCCCCCACTTCCTGATCCGCTGAGGGGTGAACAGCAAGCTTCAAGTTCATCTCCATGTCTTACAGTCATGCTTTCTCCACCATGATGGACATACCTCCTCCAATTGTGAGCCAGTGTAAACCCTTCCTCTCTTAAATTGTTTCTTGTCAGGTATTTGACAGCAATGAGGAAGAAGTAACTATTACAAGGTCATATTCTGGAACTTTCCATGTTTTAGTTTTGTCTTTTTGTGGGAGGGGAGGGGCAGCCAATATCATTGAAGATGTTTGTTTAAACCCATCCAAGCCTGCTAAAGTTTTGGAAGCACTCAAAGGATATTTAAAAAACTTCACACTGATACCGTCTAGCACAGCTTTAATTCCAGTACTTGGGAGGCAGAAGCAGGTAGATCTCTGTGAGATCAAGGCCAGCCTGGTTTTCATATCTGGTTCCAGGCCAGCTGGGGCTGCAGAGAGACCCTGCCTCAAAACAACAAATAAAAAGTAAATAAATTAAACTTCACATTGAGGTTGGAGACATGGCTCAGCAGTTAAGAGCACTGGCTGCTCTTGCAGAGGATCCAGGTTCAGTTCCCAGCACCCACATGGCGCTAACAACCATCTGTAACTCCAGTTCCAGGGTATCCAACGCCCTCTTCTGGCCTCTGTGGGCATTGCACGGTATGCGTGCACTTACACAAATGCACATATAAGGTAAAAATAAATTTTAAAGATGTAAAGTTCACACTGCAATTCTGTTCGCTTTATGGGGACTGCTGGGTTCACAGGGAAGTAAGTCATTTATCTGGCCGATGAGGCCAGGTCTCTTGGTCAATACTGGGTGATGTGATGAACCTGATTTTTATCTCCTGGGAATTGGTGGCATTTCTCTTTGGAGGCTGCTTTCTAGTGTGGATATCAAAAACAGTTTTTGTGTGTATGGCCTGTGGATATTCTGCCAGGGTGCTTTTGCTATGACTGCATATTAGCATTGTTCCTCACAGACCAAGTGGGGTTTTGAGACTTTGGCTTCTGTGCCATAGGCAAGGCTGATTTTGACGGGCACCGCCTTCGGCCATGGGACTTTCAGCTGTCCCTGTGCTGATCCAGCAGGTTGCCTCTGTTTGGAGAAGAGTCAGTAGCATTTAACTGCTTACTCAGATCTCCCTACTCCTTGGAGCAAAGTGCAGTGGCTGCTGGTCAGTTTTCAAATTGATTTTAGGATGTGTTAAATATTTATAAAATAGCATTTAATATCCCACGCATCTAGGCTTTGCTTTGTGAAATCAGCGACTCTAGGAAATTATCTAAAGCTACCTTGGTCACCATCCGAAAACACAGGCGTTGCTCAGTTCGGAAAAGATTCGGTGTCAGTCTGTGTTTTAACCGAAGATACATCTGTGACCTCACAAATTGCATTTTAGTGATTTCACCTTGTCAAAAGATTACTTATGTGAACCGGGGGACCCTGTCTCAAAAAGACCAATCCAGCCCCAGAATTCTCTGTCTTAATGGCTTAGTTACATGTACAGACTGGGTTTATTCAAGCTCACAAAACTCTTGATAAACCAGATACATTTATGGTGGTTTGAAGGAAACATGTCCCTCATAGGCTCAAATACTTAAACTCTTGTTCCCGTCAATGGCTCTGTTTGAGGTGGTCATGGAGCCTTTAGGAGGTGTGGCCTTGCTGCAGGAAGCACGTCGCTGGGGGCCGGGGTTGAAGATTGTTTTCAGTTCACTCTCTCTGCCTGAAGTTTGTGGTTGGAAGATGTGCTCTCCCAACTTCCTGTTCCTGCGCTGTGCCTGCTGCCTCTCCCCACGCTTCCCACAGCGCCTCCCCGCCAGGATAGACTCTCAGCCCTCTGGAACCATAAGCCAAAATAAACTCTTCTGTTCCCTTAGTCATGGTGTTTTATCACAGTAACAAAAAGTAACAAATACACAGTTCATTGATTTATTCTGAGGAAGTCAGTATTCTCTCTCTCTCTCTCTCTCTCTCTCTCTCTCTCTCTCTCTCTCCCCCCCCCACTTCCTGACCCGCTGAGGGGGGAACAG
>NW_008340972.1:2564373-2567743 GCF_000622305.1 Nannospalax galili | reverse complement strand
GAAAGCTGGGGCTGGAGAGATGGCTCAGCAGTTAAGAGCACTGGCTTCTCTTGCAGAAGACCCAGGTTCAGTTCCCAGCACCCACATGGCGCTAACAACCATCTGTAACTCCAGTTCCAGGGTATCCAACGCCCTCTTCTGGCCTCTGTGGGCATTGCACGGTATGCGTGCACTTACACAAATGCACATATAAGGTAAAAATAAATTTTAAAGATGTAAAGTTCACACTGCAATTCTGTTCGCTTTATGGGGACTGCTGGGTTCACAGGGAAGTAAGTCATTTATCTGGCCGATGAGGCCAGGTCTCTTGGTCAATACTGGGTGATGTGATGAACCTGATTTTTATCTCCTGGGAATTGGTGGCATTTCTCTTTGGAGGCTGCTTTCTAGTGTGGATATCAAAAACAGTTTTTGTGTGTATGGCCTGTGGATATTCTGCCAGGGTGCTTTTGCTATGACTGCATATTAGCATTGTTCCTCACAGACCAAGTGGGGTTTTGAGACTTTGGCTTCTGTGCCATAGGCAAGGCTGATTTTGACGGGCACCGCCTTCGGCCATGGGACTTTCAGCTGTCCCTGTGCTGATCCAGCAGGTTGCCTCTGTTTGGAGAAGAGTCAGTAGCATTTAACTGCTTACTCAGATCTCCCTACTCCTTGGAGCAAAGTGCAGTGGCTGCTGGTCAGTTTTCAAATTGATTTTAGGATGTGTTAAATATTTATAAAATAGCATTTAATATCCCACGCATCTAGGCTTTGCTTTGTGAAATCAGCGACTCTAGGAAATTATCTAAAGCTACCTTGGTCACCATCCGAAAACACAGGCGTTGCTCAGTTCGGAAAGTGTCAGTCTGCAGTCTGTGTTTTAACCGAAGATACATCTGTGACCTCACAAATTGCATTTTAGTGATTTCACCTTGTCAAAAGATTACTTATGTGAACCGGGGGACCCTGTCTCAAAAAGACCAAAAAAAAAAAAAAAAATAAAAAAAAAAAAAAAAAAAAAAAAAAAAAAAAAAAACCAGACAAAAAACAAAAGAAAAATATGACTTAAACAAATAAGAAATGAACATAGATAAGATCAAGGAAACCATTTGTGTCTGTGCAGAATAGAATCTGCAGTGTGGTACGTGACATCAGAATCTGGCTGAACACCAACAGTGAGTGGGAAGTCCAGCAAAAAGTCCATGGCTCTGGAGAACTAAGCAGACTTTGGACAGACCTGCTAGGCAATCCATGGTGTCACATGGACACGGCCTCCTATCTCTGTTGCTTTGTTTTCAAGTTTTGCATATTTTTTTCTTAATCTCCCCTTCCCTCAATTATAAATAAGACCGAAAGGCTATTCTTTGTTGTTGTTGATTCTTAGGCAGGGTCTCACTCTAGCTCAGGCCAGCCTGAAACTCACTCTGTAGCCTATGCTGGACTTGAACGCACAGGGATCCTCCTGTTTCAGCCTCCTAAGGACTGTGTTTACAGGCGCAAACCACCGCTACCAGCTGAAGGTTACTCTTGATTGCTAACAGCCTAGAAGAAGTAAACTTTGGTGTTCCGTGGTACATTTAACAACAATGCATCATGTGTCTCGACGTAGATGGATGAGAGGAATTTAAATATTCTCACCACAAAGAAACTATAAAAGTATAAAGTGATACATATACTAATCACCTTAGGTTAATAAATACACAATCTATAAACAAATCAAGGCATCATGCTGTGTCTCATGGTTGTGTACAAACAGGTTAATAAAAACTTAGGGAACAGAGAGATGACTCAGCACTCTCCTTCTTCAGAGGTCTAAGTCCAATTCCGAGCACGCATGTCGGGTAGCTCACGACCACCCGTAACTCCAGCTCCAGGGGATCTGATGTTCTCTTCTGGCTTCTGTGGACACCTGCATGCATGCACACACATAAACACACATAAATAAAAAGAAAGTCAAACTTAATAAGAAATTTGTTGATTACATTGTATTTTGAGCCCGCTCCTCCACATCAATGCAGCGAGGTGTAAGTTAAATAGTTAAATAAACTGCCCTCCTTGGTGTAGCATTAACAAATGCAGAGACACACAGTGCTGTGCACCTCCCAAGTTATACTTTGGTCTGTCTCCCCTCTGGTCTCTAATTTTATACACATAGACATTGTGGTATTGTTCTGTTCAGGCTTTGTTCACTCCCTTCAATGTTTTATTGTTACCTTTCAGAGTGGGTAGTGTCTAGTGTCTGTTTCCTTTATAAAAATAATTCCACATAGAGAATTACAGCAGAGAAGTAATAAAACAAAACAGGAATTATTCAATTTTTAAAACATTTATTTTGTGTGTGTGTGCGTGTGTGTGTGCGTGTGCGTGTGTGCGTGCGTGTGTGTGTGTGTGTGTGTGTGTGTGTGCGCCACAGTTCATACGTGAGGTCAGAGGATATGCAGGAATTGGCTCTTCTTTTCCCCTGAGCTCAAACTCAGGTCTTCATGTTCAGCAGCGAAGGCCTTTACCCACGGAGCCATCTCGCTGGCTCTAGAGAATGTTATTCCTCGTGAGATACAGAATCCCTGTTTTCTGGGCAGATAACAAATTATAAAGATATCTTTTTATTATTTCTTAAGAACACATTAATTACTCTGAAGAACGGTTTTCCTATCAGAGGGACCAAGTCATTCTTAGCCTTTTGCTAAGCATCATATTGTGAGTGCGAGTTAACCATGCACCGCGTTTCCCTTATGCTTCTTTACACGGCTGTGTTCACACGCCTCATTTCTTCCCCGCTGGTGTGGTATATGCAGGTATTTGCAATCAGAGAAAATAACATTTACTTTCTGTAACAGCCCACAGCTTTCTATAACTACTACACGTTGCCTTTCCATATGCCCTTCCAAATTCTGAAGCAAGACTCTTCACAAGGATCCAAGTGCAACCGATATGACTAGTAATAATCAGATGCATGACACGCCTCATTTCTTCCCCGCTGGTGTGGTATATGCAGGTATTTGCAATCAGAGAAAATAACATTTACTTTCTGTAACAGCCCACAGCTTTCTATAACTACTACACGTTGCCTTTCCATATGCCCTTCCAAATTCTGAAGCAAGACTCTTCACAAGGATCCAAGTGCAACCGATATGACTAGTAATAATCAGATGCATGCAGATTAGAGATGCATGCGCCAACATCTCAGTGTTAGTAGCAAAAACAATGACTCTCTGCAAGGAACAATACATTCTAAAATGAAATGGAGATTTTTTTTAAAGGTTAAAAACTCATCCAATTTTATGTCATACAGGGCTTATACTGAGTTCAATAATATATAACTATATTAATTCAACTGTGAACCTAGAAACTTGCACCCACTTGTGAAAGAGATGTACTGTTGCTCTGG
>NW_008340972.1:2550448-2563982 GCF_000622305.1 Nannospalax galili | reverse complement strand
AAAATATACAGCCAATTTTAAAAGAGATGCGTCTTAGCTCTGGACTGTTGTAATGAAATGCTTCTTCTAAGTATGTGGTTATTAAATAACTAATTAAAAAAAGACTCTTCACTGTTAAGACAAATCCACTCTTCCTTTAGAAAATAAAAACCAACTCATATGCATCTCAGTTTTTGCAGACACATTTTTGTTTCTCTGTCATTTTGTTCTTATACAGTTTGGAAAACTCCACATCTAATCAAAGTTACAACCTTTTATTAATCAGAGAACATTTGGTGATTGGTAATTGTGAGCTATGTGTCACACATAAGAATTTTATCAGTCTACGAAGCTGAGCATATGAAATCTCTGTCACCACAGGCCCTTTTATACCCTGAAAGATGTACAAATTAATAGACTCGGCAGAGTTCGGAGGCACAGCTCCTCTGTGACGGATAAGCACGGGAGGAGGTGGGGCTCACCTAGAATTCCAGCTTCCTGGGAAGCTGCTGTGAGGGGTTCACTTGAGCCTGTGAGTTCGAGACCAACCTAACAACATGCTGAAGCTCCATCTCCAAGAACACTACAGACATTGAAATTATGCAGGTTCTAAGAATTATCATGCTTAACTCAGTTTAAGATTAGTTTTGTGTTTAAGAGTTAAAAAGGTATCTTGGGGCTGGCAAGATGGCTCAGTGGATGAAGGTGCTTGCTGATAAGCCTGACGACCTTAGTTGGATTCCAGGTATCTACATGGTGGAAGGTGAGCACAGGCTCCTGTCCTCTGACCTCCACACAGGTGCAGAAACATGCACACACACACATACATACATACATAAATAATAAATAAATAAGTGTTAAAACACCCTGTATATTGAAAATGGAATTTCTAATTGTTATTTGTACAGTGAGGAATGACTTACCAGCCACGTACCGACCAGGCTCTGAGTATCTGTTTATTCTTGGAGGGACAGTCTACATGATGGTAAGTGTTCACTCATCTCTGGGCAGAGGGATGGATATAAAATACAGATTGAAAGCCAGACTTGACTAAGAACCTGAAACAAAAATATAATTATAAAATCGGAAGAACGAAAACAAGAAAATCAGGGAAGGAAAAGTTTTATTGCCTCTAGGATTCACTCTGGGGTAAAAAAGAGGTGAACCTCCACAGATATGTTTTCAGTAGGAAACACCTTACGAGGTGCAACTCTTAGACAACACAACATCATAGATCCAAGCCAACAAGTCTTAGTGGGAAGTCTTAAATACCTCAGAAGGTATTTAAGCACACTTTTAAAAGTTAAAAACATGACTCTCATACAAATATAAAATAAGGGGCTGGAGAGATGGCTCAGTGGTTAAGGATACATACTGCTCTTGCAGAGGATCAGAGTTTGGTTCCCAGCACCCAGGTTGGGTGGCTTATCACACACACACAGAGACACACATACACATGTGCGCACACACACACACACACATACACACACACACAAAACAATGAAAATTAGCAACAAAAACCAAACCTCATCCTGTCTGTAAAAGCAAAGACAAACTAGCATGAAGGTTATAGACAAAGAATAAGCTAGTGAACAGTAAGATCAGTCCAACAATGTCTTGCAAAAAACGTAGGGAAAGGCTAAAACGTGGCAGCTATTGAGGCAAAAGTGATGTTATGAGGGATAAATAGGTGCCAATACCTCTATGGTGCAGTTATAAAAAGAGACTTCAAGAGCGGGAAAACACCTGAGCAATATTAAGACTCTTCTAGAATTAAGGGGTGATGAGCAGTAATTAACTGAAAGAGCTGATGGGGAGCTAGATAGGAAAAATAGAGCCTTCATACCCAGTGCGATGAGACTTAATTTCTTATCACCTGAAAGGAAACACAGTAGAAACTTTTAGATGTAAAACAGGAATAACAAACAAAAGAAAGTAAATCAGATTGAAATTCAGCTTCTGTCTAGGAGTGCTGGAGTCCAACAGCCTCCTGGAGCAAAGGGAAACAACTTCAAGCCACAGCGCACTCTGTTCTATGTGTTTTCATTGTGGTTTCTGTTGTCCTGATCAGCTACCATTTCTTAAGCTCTTGCCAGTGCCACATTGCGAATATCACCCGTTGTCTGACTGTCCTGCAAATCAGATGTCAGTGTTCTTTCACTACAAATGAGAAAACTGAGGCTCACTGAAGTTAAGCAACTTGCTTAGTGTTACAATGGCAATGGTTAGTGTCAGCTGGGCAGAGTTTAGAACCACCTGGCAGAGGGGCCTTTGTGGGGAATTGTCTTGATGATGTTAATAGAGATGGGAAGATCTGCCCACTGTGGGTGGCTCTGTTCCTTAGGCAGGGGGCCCGGGACTATGTAAAATTGGAGAAAAAGAGCTGGGCACAAACGTTCACTGTTCTCTTCTGAGTGTGGCTGTGAGGTGACAAACTGCTTCCAGCTGCTGCCTGAGTTCCCTCACATGAGACCGTGTCTTGAACTGTCAGCTCAAATAAGCCCTTTCTCCCTTAACTTGCTTTGGCTAGAGTAGTTTATCACAGCATCAGGAAAAGAAGCTGAAACACATCTACTTCCAAAGTCTGTTCAAACTTTATCTTTGCTAAGGTATCTTTAAAACATTTTTGGTCGTGATAGGCCCTCAGAGGTTTTGACACATGAAGACCACAGTTGTCAACTCTGGGAAGAAGTGCTCCAAGAAGCAAAATCCAGGAGTTGTCATCTGAAACATGGGCTAAAAAGAACTTAGGAAAAATGCCTTATGATCCAAACAGGAGAGGTCTTCCTACAGAGAAGCAGAAGTATGGGAATTCAGAACTAAGCTCTAGGCATGTCCACGTGACCAAGGACAGGAGGCATGGGACAGCAATCAGAGAGAAAGTGTGAGGAGTGAATGTTTATCCTTCTCCAAAATTTCTATGTTGACGTTTAACCCCAAACATGATGATATTTGCATGGAGGTAATTAAGTCATGAGGATGGAGCCCTTAAGAATGAGATTAGTGTCCCCATAAGAAGAGGCTAAGGGTTAGTTCATGATCTTTGTACTTTGTGAAGACACAAGGAGAAAGTGCCTGTCAGTGACTTGGAGGCAGGCCCTCCCCAGGAGCCCAGCTCCACCAGCATCTGTATCACATTTCAGCCTGTAGCACTACTGGCAATATTTTTTGTTGTTTCTGTTACCCAGTCTATGGTACTTTGTTACAGTACCCAGACTAAAAATGAAAGAGTGTGATAAAAATACTTTTTTAGAAGGTTAGATAGATGGAGCTAAATGATCATGGGCATGGGCCATAATAAGTTAGAAGTATCCAACAGAGAAGAGAAATGTAGGGGCTGGGGAGATGGCTCAGCAGTTTAGAGCACTGGCTATCCTTGCAGGGGACCCACGTTTGATTCCCAGCACCCACAAGGCAGCTAACAACCATCCTTAACTCAAGTTCCAGGGGCTCCAATGCCCTCTTCTGACCTCCACAGGCGTTGCATGACATGGGTGCACTTACCTACATGCAGGCAATACATTCATACACATAAAATAAAAATAATAAATAACAGATTAAAAAAATATAATGCCTGAAATTTTCTTCATCAGAAGAAATTTGGATGTTTTGCATAAAAGATAGACAGTTGGGGGAAAGCACTAAAATAGTGTATCAAAACATGGAAAAAATGACAAAAATCTCAGATTTTATCAATATCCAACATGCTTTCTTTTAAAAAATTAATTAATTAATAATGTGTATGAATCTATTGCCTGCATGTAAGTACACACAGAGGTCAGAATAGAAAAGGGATCCCCTGGAACTGGAGTTACAGACAGGTGTTAGCTTCCACATGGGTGCTGGGAACCCAACCTGGGTTCTCTGGAAGAGGAGCCAGTGCTTTTAACCACTGAGCCAAGTCTCCAGCACCCCCCTCGCCTTTGTTTTATCTTTTTGAGACACAGTCTTCCTGTAGCCCCAGCTGACCTAGAACTCACTATGTAGACCAGGCTGGCCTCGAACTCACAGAGATCCACTTGCTTCTGACTCCCGAGTTCTGGGATTAAAGACATGTACTACCATGCCTGCCTGGCTATTTTTATTTTATGTGTATGTGTCTTGCCTGCATGTATGTAAGTGCACCTGTGTGTGCAGTGCCCTTGGAGGCCAGAGAGGGCATCAGATTCACACAACATTTTCTGTATAATACAGATATTATAAAATCATTAAAAGATTTTCTAGGCAAATAGGAACCAGAAATGATTTTAATATTGGTCAAATTGAATTGAAGGCCAAAGTCATGAAAAGATAGTGTACACGGCAAATAACTAGAGCAAATAAAAAGCTATTCTGATAAACATAATTTAACAATTTGGACTGTAAATAAGCCAAGCACCAGATGACAGATAAGTGAGGGGTGATGAATGCTCAGGATTTGTAGCCCCACTTGGTGGTTAACAACCATCATCAACCTGGTGGCTAACTCCAGTTTCTGGAGATTCGATGCCTTCTTTTGATCTCCACAGGCATCACACACATGGGTACACTTATGTACATGCAGGTAAAACACACATACACACAAAATAAAAATAAAATAATTTAAAAAATTTAAAAATTTGAGCATATAAATTGGATATAAAGATAGAACATGTATTATTTATATATTGTAAATCTACATATTACATAGATTTCTTCAATAAGAAGAAAATGAACATCCTTGAAAAGAATGCAAAGAACACACACAAAACTTGTAACTCATAAAGGATATTCTAATAGATTCTGGAAAACTCAAGATTACACTGACCACAGCTTTAGCCTAGCAGTTAATAGAAAAAAGATAACTTTAAATTCTCTAGATAGCACAAAACTAATATCACTGAAAATAAAAACCCACAGGCATGGTGTCCTGTGCTTCATGCCAGCACTTAGGAGGCAGAGGCAGGCAGATCTTGTGAGTTCCAGACCAGCCTGGTCAACGTAGCAAGTTCTAGATAATCTGGGGCCATAGAGAGACTGTGTTTCAAAGCAAAACAGAACAAGTCCTTATACTAAATAGAAAATATTAGGAAAATTGACAAGTAATTAAAATAGAAGACTAATGAAAATCTGATAAAGTGTTCTAAAACATTTAAAGTACATTTCAAGGAGCTTTATAAACAAGACAAAGGAGCTAAACATCCAGCTGTAGAAACTGGGAAATAGTAGTAGAGAAAAACTAGAGAATCAGAAGGGAAAAAATAAAAAGGACCAAGGCAGAAGACTAGTCAGCAGACTAGATGTCAAAAATAAAATTCACAAACCCCAAGAATATTAATAAGGAAAGGAAGCCTTCAGATGAGATTGATCAAGAAAATGAAAGGGAGGTTCCAAATGGGCAAAACAAATAATTAAAAACAAGGCAGAACTCCAGATCTGGGATTTAAAAGTATGAACAACTGCATGGCATGAAATTTGACAATTAATACAAAAATATTTCTGAAAACATAGAATGACACCAATAGGATAAAGAAAAGTGGATCATTTTAAAGAGGAAATGGAAACTGTATCTTCTCTTTCCAAATCCTGTAGCTCAGACAGCCTTATGGATAAGTGTCATAAAAATTTCAGACATTGGATCATCTTTATCTTATTGACCCATAATAGAAAATGACTTATACTTGCCTAACTTATTATATACAATTAGAATAACCTTAATTTTCAAAGCTGCATGATAAAGAGATGTATGTATGGTTATTTATCTGTATACACCTCATTTATTGTCTAAACATATATATATATCCTAAATAGCATACTAGCTAGTTGAATGCTATAATGCTAGTTGAATTCATAAAACTACATTGTTAATATTTTACTACAGGAATAACAGAACGATTTATTTTATTTGTGTGTGTGTGTGTGTGTGTGTGTGTGTGTGTGTGTGTAGGCCAGAGGTCAACACTGGGCGCCTTCCTCAATCTCTTTACTCTTTACTCCTTGAGAAAGGGTGCCTTGCTACCCCTGGATCTCACTGACTGCAGCCTGGCTGGCACTGAGTCCCCAGGACCGCCCTTGTCTTCTCCTCCCTGCACGGGGATGACAGGTACAAGCTGACATGCTCTGTTCCAAACTTAGGTCCTCATGGTTGCATAACAAGAACTTTACCCACTGAGCCACCTCCACAGCCCCCCAGATGATTTAATATCAGCAAAATATTCAGTATAATTAATCACATATGGAACAAAGAAGAAAATTTTATCTCAATAAGTGGAGATAAACATTTGATTAACTTCAGTATTGTTATACATTAAAAAAACCTTATAAAACCAGGAATGGAAGATTTTCCTTAGTTTCATATATATATATATACATATATATATATATATATATATCTTGAAAACTGTAAAAAAAAGCTTCTACACAAAGAGTTCTAGGTCAGGGCTACACAGTGAGACCATGTCTCAAAAAATATATATTACAAATGTCCTCTTCCTCCTCCTCTTCTTCCTCCTCCTCTTCCTCCTCCTCTTCCTCCTCCTCCTCTTCCGCCTCCTCCTCCTCTCCCTCCTCCTCTTCCTCCTCCTCCTCCCCCTCTTCCTCCTCTTCCTCCTCTTCCTCCTCTTCCTCCTCCTCCTCCTTTTCCTCTTTCTTCTTTTTCGATGAAGCAGAGGAGGGAGGACCAGGAGGTTTATGAGTTCAAGATCTTGATAAATTAGAAATAATTATTCAAAATTTGAGAAATAGAAGGTAATTGAATGTGTTTTATATTTTACAGAATCTTAGTTCAAAATGTGTAAAGTAATTAAAAACTTATTTCAACTGTATATTGCTAATAAATTACCCAAAACCTTAGTGGTTTGAAAAAAAAGATGACCCCAAAACATAAATCAGAGTTGATAGATAAATAAATAAGAAAAAAATAAATAAGAGGATACGAAGTTGGGGGGTAGGGAAGTGGGGGAGTTACAGAGAGGAGTGGGGTGAATATGATAAAAATACATGATATGAAATTCTCAAAGAATTAATAAAAATATGTAAAAAAACCCCTTCAATTCTTCCCTAATAAATTGACAAATATAAATTCTTCCCTAATAAATTGACAAATATAAATTCTTCCCTAATAAATTGACAAATATAATGCTGAACTACAGTTGAATTTCTGGGAATTGCTTAAAACATTCTAAAATACATAAAAGTGTTTACCAAAGTAGCACCTCAGAAGGAAAACAATATAAGAACTCTTGACCTACAATTTGGCAAATCATAAGGATATTGACTGGTGGACTAGGTTCAAATGTGGAAACTCAATACAGGAAAAATATTAACTGCTGTTTAAAAATATCAAAAATGCTGGATCTTTTGCTGTGTTGGACTTTCTATCACTGAGAGAAAATATCCGATGAGAATGTGAAAGGAGGTGTTAGTTATTTTGGCTCATGGTTCAGAGGTTTCAATACGTGATCAGCTCTCTCCGTTACTTTGAGCCTGATGATGCTGAACATCACGGTGGTGGTAGAGTTTGGAGAGGGGGTGTTCACGTGATGGTGGACAGGAACCAGAGAGTAAGAAAAGGGGACCAGGTATGACCTTCATGGCTGCACTTCAGAGCCTGGGCCAGGAAGATTGTGAATTTGAGGTCATCCTGGGCTGTGCATCAAGACCTTGTCTCAAAAGTAAATCATGGGGCTGGAGAGATTGCGTAGCGGTTAGAGCACTTGCTGTTCTTGCAGAGGCCCCGGGGTTGGTTCCTAGCACCCACATGCACTAACAACCTTCTGTAACTCCAGCTCCAGGTGATCGAAGCCCTCTCCGGCCTTCACAGGCATTGCATGACACGGGTGTATTTACATACGTGCAGGAAAAATACTCATACACATAAAATAAAAAAAATAAAAATTTAAAAATTAAAAAGATCTGTGTAAATATGTGTACATATAAGTGCACACGTACAAACATACTATATATGCACACATGACATGCATATAGATATATGCATGTACACATGTGACATGTGCATATGATATATGTATGTATATGATATGTACACACATGATTCATCCTGTTTGGAGGAAGGAAATGTGAGAGAGACATAACAAAGCGATCACAGAGTTAGTCATCGGCCGACCTCTAAACGCAATGATTGAGATTGCATGCTATAAACCGAAGATGCTGACTTGCTCATTTCTGTCCCCCATAGTTTTATTTATTTATTTTAATAAGGAAAAGAAACCCAGAAAAATATATAAATGCTCAAGAGATGGATACCAAGTCTTCTTTCCCCTTTTGGACACAGAGTAAGTCATCACTTAATCATTTATCAACAAATATTATTTGACGCGCATGGGGCACAAAGCTGTTTGTGGTTCTAACCTTGAGCCTGTTCACAGGCAAAGTGAAAGGACTCTGTTCTCAAGGAGGGTCCAGTCATGTTCGCTGACTAGCCTGGTAGTTTTTATGATAATAACACTACTGTATGGATTTTTTTTTCCTGTATCCAGTTGTCCCCTAAATTAGAATGCAGTGATTAATTATACATGAGCAATGTAGGCACACAGCAGGTGCTATGAAGTCTTCGGTATTTTGAGACTAACGGCAGAGCACTGAGTTAGGAGATGTTAGGAGGTGGAGGAGTCAGTAAGACCTCTTTCTGAGGGATGTTCGCAGTAAGCACATCCCCCTGACACCCACCTCCCTAAAACTAAGCATTCAAATCATTACATCCTCTGGCTTTAGGAGGACAAGATCACGGGGAGACTGTGTACAAATTCTCTGAGTAAGGCCAGGAGTCTGAGACTAGAGGAAAAAGGGAATGGACTTCAGCGAGTGAGAGCTGCTCTGTCAGAACCTGGGCCAGGAGAATCCTGTGTCAATGTGTCAGGCTCAGCAGGTCTTTGCGGTGGACTAAAGAGTGAAGACAGACAAGTGAAGGAAGGCAAGGAGCATCCATGTTGAAGCGGACGTCAGGACGAGTGAGAGGAGCTTCCAGGCCCGTGCAGGTTCATCTCTGGGCCAGCTGGCGAGTAGGTGGCACTCAGTAGCATCAACTCTTTGAGTTGAAGTGTACTGTGCTCCACGTTCCTCTCCACATCCACTTGCTGCCCTTCTCTGTACCCCAAACTGTGTGCCACAGCCACGTGTCCTTGCTGGACATTGGGAGAGATGAGATGGGATGAAGGAAGGAAAGTGAGATTGGGGTGCTCAGTCCCTGAGCTCCTCACTGTGGGGCTGTCATGAGCAGCCCCTCCCTTTAGTGCACATGACCCACTGTTCCTCCCGCCGTCTGTCTTCTGCTCACCCCTCCTGCCCCGCAGCCTTTTGGGTAATCATAGCTTGCCGCTGTTCCTAACTTTGAGGGCTGCCAACTTCCCAGCTCCCATCCTAAATGACCGTGTTTCTCTATTAATCTCTCCTCCTTTACGCTCTTAGAGCATATCATCTGTTTTCTTTTCCCTGTGGGCACACGGATAAAGAAATGACCTAGCCCACTAAAACCTGTGCAGGAAGATCACTAGGCAGAGTCAGGCGGCTTTATCTCTCCTTGTACGCTCGTGCTCTCTTCCTCAATGTTACTGTCTTTTAAAAAGAAACAATGTGGGCTGGAGAGATGGCTCAGCAGTTAAGAGCACTGGCTGCTCTTGCAGAGGACTCGGGTTCAGATCCCAACACCCACATGGCGACTAACAACCATCCTTAACTCCAGCACCAGGGAATCTGACGCCCTCTTCTGACCTCCATAGGCATTGCCTAACACAGTGCACTTAATACATGCAGGCAATACACTCATACACATAAAGTAAACATAATAAATAAAGAGGCTGGAGAGATGGTTCAGGGTTAAGAGCACTGACTGCTCTTGCAGAGGACCTGGGTTCGATTCTCAGCACCCACATGGCAGCTACAAGCCATCCTTAACTCCAGTTCCAGGGGAATCCGAGGCTCTCTTCTGACCTCTGCAGCATTGCATGACACAGGTGCACTCACATACATGTAGGCAACACACTCATACACATACAATAAAAATAATAAATAAAAAATAAAAAGAAAAATAAAAAGAAACTATTTGTGTGTGTGTGTGTGTGTGTGTGTGTGTGTGTGTGTGTGTGTAGGCATGTGCGTTTGCATGTGGATGCCCATAGAGGCCAGAGGAGGGTGTTGGCTCTCTTAGAGCTGGAGTTACAGGTAACTGTGAACCACTGGCTATAGATCCCCCAGAAGAGCTGTGAGAATGCTTAATCACTGAACCGTGTCTCCAGCCCCTACTGTTGTGCATTAAAGATTAATTAATTTTTTTGTGGTGCTGGGCATTGAACCTGAGACCCAATAAGTTAGGCAAGTATTCTTCTAACCTGGGTCTTCTGCAAGAACAACCAGTGTTCTTAACCACTGAGACATCTCTCCAGCCCCTTACAATCTACTTTTAAGTTTCCAGTTTATCCCTGTTAGCGTGGCTTTAAAACTGGTCGGCATAAGCCAGGCATGGTGGTGCATGCCTTTAGTCCCAACACTCGGGAGGCAGAGGCCGGCGGATCTCTGTGAGATAGAGGCCAGCCTGGTCTACATAGGGAGCTCCAGGCCAAACTAACTTCAGGCAATAAGTATTCATTGTTTAGCAGCTGCTCAGTTCGTACTCTGCTTCTCTATCAGTCGGAACAGATCTACAGGTCCTTCACAAGACAGCTTTGTTATCATCTACTCTAGAAAGTGAAGAATGAGGTATAAGACATGGATTTCCAGAAACACTGTTATTGCACAAAAATGAACTCTATGCTGAAGTGGCACAATTTCTAGTTCTAAATCTATAGTGCCTTGAATATATACATAATGAATGTCTTTTTATGTATAATATATATTTTACACAGTATATTTTGTTTTTTATAAAGATTTGTTTTATTATATTATTATTTTTTGGTCTTTTTGAGACAGGGTCTCCCTGTAGCCCCAGTTGGCCTGGAACTCCTTATGTAGACCAGGCTGGCCTCTAGCTCACGGAGACCCATTCTGCCTCCAGAGTACTGGAATTAAAGGTATGTACCACCATGTTTGACTTAAGATTTATTTGTTATTACTTGTATATGCATGTCTGTGTGTGAGTTTGTGCACATGAGTGTTAGTGCCTTCGAAGTCCAGAGGAAGGTGTCAGATCCCCTGGAGCTGGAGTTACAGATGGTTGTGAGCAGCCCAGCATGGATGCTGGGAACTGAACTTGGGTCCTCTGCAAGAGCAGTATGCACTCTTAAACACTGAGACATCCCTCCAGTCGATATTAATGTTTTATACAAATATAAACATATAGCTATAAATGATATGTTGAGTCCTTTAAATAAAATACATTTATTCAAGCATATATAGTATGATTTATGATTCTCTAGGAGATGGTAGGAGTAGTTTAAGTTTTAAGGCATTTCACCATATAATAATTTTGATGTGGATTATTATTTTATGAGACAGGTGATCCTCAGAACAAATGTTGGTATGCTGTGGTCTAGATTCTTTAGCTAGCTTATCATCCAAGAAATTGTGCTCCTCTGCTCACATAATTCCCGGGATTAAAGTGTCCACACTTGTTGAGGATCAAGCCCCAAGTCATAATAATATGACTATTGTTATTTTCCTGAGTTTTTCCTTACACATCTTTCTTTTTTTTGAGACAGGGTTTCACTATGTATCTCTAGCTGGCCCAGCACTTGCTGTGTAGCCCAGGCTGGTCTCCACCTTATGGAAGTCCTGCTTCTCTGAGTGGTGGAAGCAGAGGTATAAGCTATGGAGCTAGGGGGTGTGGCTGTAGGGACTCTATCCTTGAGCCTGTGCTCTGGCCTAGTGATCAGATAAGACTATGGATCAGGCCTCAGCGCAGACCAAAGTCCCCCCTGGAGATCTTTCCTGACACCCGTCCTTCTCTAGTTCAGAGTAGGCTGGGGTTCCCACCCTCTTATTCAGCACTTTTAAGGCTTTAATAAAACAAGTGACTTGTGGTGGTGTTTCCATGAGCATTTGGGGGCGGGGCAAGTCAGGAGACACAGCTCTCTACTGTCTCTGCAGCCTGAGGAGTGCCCCTCAACTTCTGATACCTGTGGCTTTGATGTAGAGAAGAATATCAAGACTAGCTAGTTTATGAAGTACAGTTGGTGTTTAATGAAGATATTTTAATATAGGCTTCAGAGACAGGTGCTCAGAAGAAAACCTGGGTGTGGGCTTCCCTGAGAGAGTGTAACACACTCAAGTGTGGGCATGGGCTGCTCAAGGGAGAGTCACAGACCACTGTTTACAATAGCCATAGCTACCATGTTAGCGGATTTTGAGGTTATTCTCTCCCATGGGTTGCTAAGGTGCCTAAAGAAGGTCACCAGGTGGTTCAGGAGGGGCACCTGACAGGATGACAGTTGTCGCAGTAGAAGTCTGCCTCACAGGGGAACAGGAAGGTAGGATATTGTGATGGTTTGAGTATGAGAATGTCCCCCATAGGCTCTGACATTTTGTCCCCAGCTGGTGGCACTGTTTTGGGAGGTCTCAGAAGGTGTGGTTATTGCTGGAGGAAGCGTCACTGGGGGTGGGCTTACAGAGTTCTTAAGCCTTGCTGAATCTCAAGCTCTCTTGCTTCCTGTGCCTGCGAGAGATGTGAGTGCTTAGCTTCTGCTCCTCCTCCAGCCGCCTCTGCCACCATGCCTCCCGGCCGTGATGGCCTTGTGCCCCTTGGAACTGTAAGCCCAAGTAAATTCTTCCATCATAAGTTGCTTTGGTCAGTGTTCCTATCACAGCAACAGAAAAGTGACTAATACTGTGAACAAAGTTACTGGTTTTATTTGGTATTCTTAGATGACGTAGATCTGAACATGAGAGGAATGTCAACTCCATGTCCGCCACCATCACAGCAAATACCGACTGTGCTTGTGTTGGGATTCTTGATTCTCAGCTGTTGGGAGGGTTAGGTTGGATTCCAGCTGAGGGTTCCTTTCTCTGCTCATCTCCTCACAATTTCCCTGCTTTTCCGTCTTGTCCTTCCCACTCACCTGCACACTCTCGGTGGTTGACTATTTGTCCTTCCCACTCACCTGCACACTCTCGGTGGTTGACTATTTGTCCTTCCCACTCACCTGCACACTCGGTGGTTGACTATTTGTCCTTCCCACTCACCTGCACACTCTCGGTGGTTGACTATTTGTCCTTCCCACTCACCTGCACACTCTCGGTGGTTGACTGTTCTTTGCTATGCACGTTGGAGGATTTATGGAATGAATGGGTACACAAGGCCTCATAGGCCATTTGGTCACCTCTTCAAGTTGTAGCTTTTCTGCTTCTTTGCATTTCAGCGCTTGGGCCAGGCTGATGCTTTGAACCCTTTCATTGTCTTACAGTCTATTCCTGACATTTGAATCCCATTCTTTAAAAATATGTATTTTAAAATGAAATGGAGATCTTTTTTAAAGGTTAAAAACTCATTCAATCTTATGTCTTACAGGGCTTATACTGAGTTCAATATTGTATAATGGTATTATTTCAACTGTGAACCTAGAAACCTGCACCAACTTGTGAAAGAGATGTACTCTTGCTCTGGAGTATGGTACTAAATATGTTAAAGCTGTAGTGAAATGCTTCTTCT
>NW_008340972.1:2526934-2550328 GCF_000622305.1 Nannospalax galili | reverse complement strand
TGGGTGCTGGGATTCGAACTCAGGTCTTCTGCAAGAGCAGTCAGTGTTCTTAACCACTGAGCCATCTCTCCAGTCCCTAAAAATATATTTTATTATTTTTATTTTATGTGTATAAGTGTATTGCCTGCATGTTTGTAAGTGTACCTGTGTCTGACCCAAGGAGGTTAGAAGAGGGCGTCAGAGTCCCTGGAACTGGAGTTACTGACAGCTGTTAGCCACCATGTGGGTGCTAGGAACTAAACCTGGGTCCTCTGGAAGAGCAGCCAGTGCTCTTATCCACTGAGCCATCTCTCCAGTCCTGGACCCCATCCTTGAGTCCTGGCAGGTGAAAAGACCCTTGATGATTTTCTGCTCACAAACTGACTTCTTTCCAGGGGTTTCAATTAAGTGAGTAGATGGCCTTAGGTTAGAAATGATTGCTCTTGAAGCCTCCAAGTCTCCAAGGTTCCCTGGATTCCATGACACTGGGCCAGGTTCTTGTAGAACATAGTGCTGACAGTCAAATAAACAGGATGGAATTTTCTTCTCTTTGGCTCTGCCTCACTGCGGGAACTCCTGTACCAGTTTGTGTCATGGCTGTGGTAGTTTGTGGCGTGGCTGTGGTAGTTTGGTGTTGGACAAAGCCCATTCTCCTATTTTCCTCAAGTTACCTCTGTCCATCTTTTGTTCATCCTTCAAGTAATAATGCAAGAAAAAAGATTCTAAGTTTATTACTATTGTCTTATAATTTTCTTTACTATTCACTCAGGGTCATGACTTGTAAGCTTAGTTATTATCTGCTATTGTCCATGTAATTCTTTTGTTGTTGTTGTTGTTTTTTTTATTTTTATTTATTTTTAAACCATTTTATTTGTTATTTTTATTTTATGTGTATGAGTGTATCGCCTGCATGTATGTGAGTGCACCCGTGTTGTGCAGTGCCTGTGGAGGTCAGAAGAGGGCTTCGGATTCTCCTGAAACTGGAGTTATAGACAGTTGTTAGCTTTCATGTGGATGCTGGGAATTGAACCCAGGTCCTCTGAAAGAACTCTTAATTACTGTGTCATCTTACCAGCCCCTGATTTCTTTATTTTATTTTATGTGTATGACTGCTCTGTCTGTATGTATGTAAGTGCACCCACGTGGTGCAATGCCTGTGGAGGCCAGAAGAGGACGTTGGATCTCCTAGAACTGGAGTTATAGATGGTTGTTAGCCACCATGTGGGTGCTGGGAATGGAACCCAGGTCTTCTAGAAGAGCAGTCAGTGCTCTTAACCTCTGAGACTTCTTTCTAGTCTCTGTTGTTTGTTTTTTGAGATGAGGTCTCTGTAGTCTGAACTGGTTTTAAGCTCGCTGTATAGTTGAGGGTGACCTTTCTACCTCCCAAGTGCTGAGATCAAGGGTGTGTACCACCATGCCTGTTTTATTAATTCAGTAAAAGTGATCTTTTTTTTTCCTTCTAAATTCTGCCTTAAAGTTAGAATGTTGAATCACAAACATATTGTCCTGGGTAAGAAATGCAGAGATTCTAATTTGGAAAAGCAAATGAACAAGGCGGGGGCAGGCTGGACAAGATCAGAATAAACTTTCTTTTTTCTTTTCTTTTTTTTTTTATGAGACAGGGTTTCCCCATATCCCTAGCTGGCCTGAAGCTTGATATGTAGACCAGGCTGGCCTTGAACTCACAGAGATCTGCCTGCCTCTGTCTCCTGAGTGCTGGGACTAAAGGCGTGTGCCACCATGCCTGGCTTAGAATAATTAACTTTCATTTTGTAATATATCTGTATCAATCTGTGTAAAGTATAGAGTTGGGAAAAAACAGAATAATTTAACACTGTATAAGGAATAGTAACTAAAATAGGTAAAAGAAGAGAAGAAATATTATGAGCTACTTTATTGATAGGCATCCTGATAATGTTTAAGAGCAGCTTTGCTGTATAAACTCAACTATTACACTAGCTATGGGTTCAGCTGAAAGATATTTTCTTCATAACTTGACAAAGAAAATTTCATCTAAGATTTTTTTTCTTTTCTTTTTTTTTTTAAAGGAAGCAGATGAATACAGTTTTAGGAATATAAATTAAATGTCTATGGCATTGTCTGAACTCCTGAATTCTCACCAGGGTTTGAGCTATATAATAAAACAAACAAACACAATGACACTGAAGGCTAGATCAGGGTCAAGAGCCCAGGCTGCAGTGCTACTGCCCGAGTCTTAGCAGCTCTTATGTGCCAGAAGTATCTAGAAGACCAAGAAAGAACTACATGTTTTAATGAAATAACACATGGCAGAAAGCACAAGATACCAGCTTGGGTTTATCAGGCAGAACAGGAGCTAAACAGACAGGCACCGAAGAAAAGAGAGAACCCGAGAGACAAGCCTAAAAAAGCTTGGGAGCTATTTAGTACATCCTAGGACAAAATCTAACGCTCCCCAACGCGAGGGGAGCCACATTTAAGAAAGGCAGCATGGTGTAGAGTAATAACGTAGTGCAAATGACACGGAACTCTGACGAATTCGAAACCCAACTGGAAAATTAAGAAAGAGAATGTTGTGTCATGCCTAGTGACAACCTAATAACCCCCGAGCATTGGGACATGTTCTGACACAGTCACCTGTCCCCGTGCTGTGGGCCTTGGTGTCTGGGCTTTCTGCTGGGACAATGTGGCTTTGTGGCCCGTTTTCTATCCCTGTGTCTCTTACTTAGAATGGTTGGCTTTTGTGGTTTATCAGGGGATGCCCAGGAGAACACAGGCTAGGACCCGGGGTTCGGCTTTTCTAAACGAAGTCAAGATTTTTTTATAAAAAGAAGAAATTGCCAATGCCAAAAGCCATTTATGGGTTATATCTACAACAGGGAAAAACCCTGAAAAAGAAACCTATTCCTAAACCTAGACGAAGTGTCAAAATTCAAGATTATTTTCTCCTCCTGTATACAGAACTGCACAGAAAAACAAAACAGCAGGAGAGCCAAGCATATCAATCAAAGAGGAGACAGCACATTCTAGACTGGGAATATAATTAAGTAGAGGGTATAAAAATAGGATTTCCCAACCTGGCAAGTGGAAACATAAACCAACTGGCAGAGGAAGGGTAGAGAGGATAATCCCACTCCTTTGGAGTAACTACAGAAAAACACAGAGAAAACAAAAAGTGGGAAGCCACTGGTGAAGGAGTAGACCGGCGTCGGGAGGGAAATAAAAGCTTAAGTGCGTGGAAGTGATGAATTTGCCAGGACCTGATTTCAGCCTCTGGCTACGGAATTTGGGGGCAAAGATACTGACATGCTTTGTAAAAGCTTGCTACGCGATCGTGTTGACAGTTTATCTTGACCAGTTTAGCTGTTAATCCAATTAGTTATTTTGCTCAACAGACAACAAGATGTAATTACATCTTGAAAACAAGTATGTTTGTCCTTCACCGTCACCATCGGTCTGAAATGGCCGCATCCACTGATGTCCACCGCAGGAATCAGAAACACAGATTCTTCCTTTGGACACACCTGTCCACACTGCAGTGTGTTCTATTAAGGAACAGAATGCGTCCTCCCTCCCTTCTCTCAATTGCATTAAAAACACGAGTACAGACCTGTGCGTTGCGTTCCTTAACAGAGTGACAAGATGAGAATTTAGCATTTAATAAAATAGAATAAAGTTAGTTCCCATTCATTCCGCCACGTCACAAGTGGAATTCTAGTGGGAGGAGCGACCTCTGAAAGCTGGCCAAGCCCTAAGACTCCCCCCCTTATCCTCTACTTAAAAGCTATCAATTCAGAGCTGTCCGGTGTATTGCCCTGTGAATTGAACAAGGCTTTGCGGTCTTTAATTAAGGGTGAAAAACTCTTTGAACATCACCGCATTGCTGTGTTCATGTGTGGAAGGCCTGGTGTAACAAAAGAATTTAATCAAACTACAAGCCTAATAAGTACTACATTGCCTGAATGAAATGATGTTACTGCAGGAGTGGCTCTGAGTTTTACATTTAAAAAAGCGGGTCACAGTGTTCATTCATCTTGATTAGCGATGCCAACCTAATTACTTCGGGAGGAAACGGTAATTAGCTGGAGTCTCACCTCGTTAATCATGACATTCTTGTAGCAGACTATTTTTATCTGATAAATGGCTGGGATTGAAACAAGGTGTATATTTGAATTCTGGTTAATTGTACACAGCTTGCGGCATAGCAGCTCACATTTTTTATCATTTAACTACTTCCTTGCTGTGGGCCACTTGCTGGTTATTTGCATTCTTGTAGTGAAATTTTAAAAGATCAGACTTAATGAGAGGATCCGTTCTTGTGGGTAAGCACAACAGAGGAGGTGTTTCAGGCTGTCACGAGGCAGGATGAAAGGTCTGGATGTGTAGAAAAAGTCCTCCAGATTTGGTGAGACAGACATAAAATTTTCTGCAGAGAATTCGAAATGGACGGTACCACTGTGCGACTTGCCCAGTACCTTCCACATGACCGGTAGTAGCTGCAAACAACCAACAGCACATTATATTTTCGGCAGGGAATCTTAATAAATTAAATCAGCTTCTCCATGCCTGGATACCAGAGCTAATCTGCGTGTTATCCTACCACAGGGGTCATACCTAGAATCTAGGCTCATTGTGTTCTGCAATTGTGTGGTCTGACTACCTAACTGCTATCTGTTGTACAGAAGTTTCTAGAATTCAACACCTAGATGGTTAGGATATCACATTCATCGCTTCCTTCTAGTTCCTCCCCAGATACACAAACCCTTCAGTAAACTCCCAAGTGAGTAACACCAAGCACAGAGCTCTGGTATGACGGCTTGTAGCAGGTAGAATGCTTGCCTCCAGCGGACTCTGATAGCAGGCTGAGTGAGCAGGGATTGTGCGAGTGACCTAGACCCAACGTCTTGCACGATCTACATCAGAAAAATTGATCCGATGCCTTAAGGGCTGACACACAATCAAGTTTAAGAGGGATGTATAAAATAATGTTAACTGGGGCTGGTTAGATGGCTCAGTGGGTAAAAGCACTTTCTGTGCAAGCCTAATGATCTGAGTTTGGTCCCCGGAATCCACTTAAAGGTGGAAGGAGAGAACAGATGCTATGAAGTTGTCTTCTGACCTCTGCATGCACACCATGGCAAGCACATCTGTATGGGTGCACACGCACGCGCGCGCACACACACACACACACACACACACACACACACACAGCGCTACATGTTTGTGCTTTAGGCAGATGACTGCTATGTGACTTTGCAACCAAAAAGTTAATCTTATATTCACAAGCCATGTGCTCCTCCTGTGACCCAGGCATAAGACCTCATGACCCTTCCTTGCCCTGAACCTAGAATAATGTTCATGTTGGGTATATGTGTATGGCGAATATCTAAAGTGCTGTTAGCAGCGATTATTCTTGGAAACATCCCATTTGTGTTGTAAACAGTAGGTGGGATTTAATTGATATTGTCTGTTTGTGGGTGTGTGTTAGCCGAGGCCTAGGGATCAGAAGGGGCAAAATTCTCTGAAAAGGAACTAAGTGTTACTTTTCCATTTCTTGATGGATGCTGTTTCAATACAACATAGAATGGGTCCTTGTTCAAGAATACAGTTATGAGAGAAATCTGAAGGAGCAGGTTCTCAACAGTTCAGGTCTGTTCTTGGCCTGAAAGTAGATGCTAAGCATCAGACCGTCTTTATTTGAATGTCATGTGGCATGCTTAGTAAGTGCCACATACACATCACAAACAGTAATAGTAAATAAAATTGGGGCTGGAGGGATTGCTCAGCGGTTAAGAACACTGACCGTTCTTGCAGAAGACCTGAGTTCAAATCCCAGTACCCACATGGCATAACAACTGTCTGTAACTCCAGTTCCAGGGGATCCGACAGCTTCTTCTGTCCTCCGTGGGCATTGCAGGACGTGGGTGCACTTACCTACACGCAGGCACTACACGCAGGCACTACACGCATACATGTAACAAAATGAAACAACACTGATTAAATATATTCAGTGGAAAATGGTTTTCCTGGTATGGAAATAGAGTTAACAAAGACTTCTCTGTTGCAAATCGAGACAGAAAGCAAAGCAGTCATCACTCAACTCAGTTATACACACTGTGAAACTGTACTCAGAAGAACCATGGTCTTCGCCGTGGGCTCCTCAGGACAGCATTGTCTCTGAGGGAGAGACGAGGAAGGCAGCTCACACTGACAAGTCAGAGAGAAGAGCTAGCTCTATTGTGTAGGATTGTTGCCTGTTTATTTTCCAGACACGGTCTCATCACCTAGGGCTGCCTCGCTCATTATGCAGCCAAGGATGGCCTTGAACCCTTGCTCTGCCTGCCTCCACCTCCCATGTGCTGGCATGCCCAGATTGAATGTTTAATAGAATTGGTCCAAGGCAAGACGTATTCATCTTATATTTAGAGTTGTCCTCGTCAACAGGATGTGAATACGCAGAACCCATCTGCCTGGTTTCCTTTGTCCTGGATGATTGAGTTTTGCTGTCTGGAAACGTTTCTCCTTTAAGTAATTTTGTGTATCTGTTCATGTGTGGTTCTCTGTGTTTTACTTTCCTCTTTTCCAAATTTTCTTGATATCTTACTGAAGTTAAGTATGGATGGCTCTCTGCTTATAAACAAGTCATTCCTACGTCCAGTGACACAATGGCACAATACTACTCCAAACATGAGAAATGTAACAGGCTTTAGATTTAACTTTGTAATCAACATCAAAGTCAGGCCATTATACTCAATAGTGGATTAAACTGACATTTCCCCAGTACATTTGTAAGTATCAGTCTGAGGAGTTGAAACAAGATAAGCCATTCTCTCTGACAACGCGCAGCTCATCACACACACTGTTCCCACATAGATGAGTTTGTCTCCATCACAAATCTACAGAAGCTGTTGAAAGCAGGATCCCAGACTCTACGCAGGGAGCAGAGGGGATGTCCTTATGCCTCTAGAGACATTCTTCTCACCTCTCCTCTCCACTGGAACCTAGACAGACTCAAACAAGGCCTTGACTGATGGACTCCAATAGTGGAATGTGGTAAAAGTTTTGTCCCCAGCACACACTGCCACACCTACTGTCTATACTCTCCAACTGATGCCACATCTTGGGCCTCCATTGTCCAATGTCCTTATGAAAGCCCTCCTCACCCAAACTGATTATTATAGATTAAATATAGCTGGCATTTTTAAAATGATTTATTTCATTTTTTAGTTTTATATGTGTGTGTGTGTGTGTGTGTGTGTGTGTGTGTGTGTGCCTGTGTGTGCCTGTGGGGGGGGTATGTGTACCTAAGTGCAGTGCTTGTGGGGTCCAGAAGAGGGCATCAGAGCCCCTAGAGCTGGAGTTCTAGGCAGGTGTGAGCCACCTGTTAGGGGAACCAAACTCAGGTCATCTGGAAGAGCTGAAAGCCGCCTTAACTGATGACCCATCTCCAATCCCACACCTAGGGATTTCAAAAGTCACATGATTTGTTTTTTTCCTAATGACCTTTACTTATACTCCAAGTAATCTGTTTCATTAATATATTTAACCTATTATTGTCTTTTTCCTACTTTTGAGTTTAAGATATTTTTCTCCTTTAATTTCCATCATAATCATACAGTTCTTACTGTTATGTCTTAAACTTGCTGCTTCTAGACTGCATAGCTAATAATAGTTATGTGGCTATAAAATACCTCAAAGCCAGACGCAGACACAACAAACAGGTGCTCTCTCAGATGAAATAGCCATGTGCTGTCTCCACCAACTCTTGGTAACCGAGTGGACTGATTTTTTTTTTCTTTTTAAAATATTATTGACTTTTTTTTATAGTTTAAATTAAACATTTTAAATGGATGCATGGATGCATAGTGACGGTGCATATTATCCAAATTGGGGATGTTATGTCCTGAAAATATTTGGTTGATGACAAATTAGTTTTTCTGAATTTGTTTAGTATTATGAACAATAACAATGGCTCCGTGTTAAATTTTCCGGGGGCCAGGCTCAGTTTTAAGTACTTTACATGAAGTAATTCTTTTTAGTTTTCATGTCATCCTTTTGAGGTGAATACTGTTTTCTTATTTATTTATTTATTTATTTATTTATTATTTATTTATTTTTTATCTTTTTGAGACAGGGTCTTCCTGTAGCCCCAGCTGTCCTGGAACTTACTATGTAGACCAGGCTGGCCTCGAACTCACAGAGATCCACCTGCCTCTGCCTCCCAAATGCTACAGGGACTACAGGCATGTGCCACCACGCCTGGCTTGTGTTTATTTATTTATCTGTGTGTGTGTGTATGTGTGTGTGTGTGCGCGCGCATGCGCACATGCATATGTGGATGTCAGAAGACAACTTGTGCGAATTGGTTCCTTCCACCGTGTAGATCCATGTAGGTAGATCCACCATGTAGATCCATGTAGGTCTTGGGGATTGAACTCAGGTTGCAGCAAGTAGCTAAACCCGTTGAGCCATCTTGCCAGCCTTGAGGTGAATATTGTTTTTAATGTCTATTTGATGAAGAGGAAATTAAGGTACTTGGAAAGCGACAGTAGAGCCGAGACTTTGGCCATTGGTATGTTGGTTCCAGCCACACTTGACCATGGCATTAACTACTTTGGATGTATATAAGCTCCTTTTCATAGCATCCGAAAATATAGAAAATTCCAAAGGAAGAAAATAATTGGTTGATCACCTCCCTTATTCAGATAAGCTGTCATTTATAGCTTGGTTCGTACATTTCTAGATGTTTTTCTCGGAACAAACTTGCTTTTGGTTTTACTCAGAAAATATTGGGAATATCTCTGCATGTGCGTAGATATATTTACTGTATCATTTTTAGAGATTGCATTCCATTTTAGTATTTTTAGGTGCAATTTACTGAAACAATTTGTTTCTCATTAAAAGCAGCGACACAGTGCATAATCCTGTGGAGAAATCTCTGTTCACATGCTGCTTTCTTTTGCTTTAGGAGAAGTTCCAGAAGTGGGATGACTGGATTGAGGAAGGGAAGGGATATTTTTAAGTCTTCTTATTGCCAAATTCCTGTCTAGAAATTCTATACCAGTTTATCCTCCCACCACAGCATATGAAGTGTCTGTTCCCTAGAATCTGAGCATCGTGAGTTCCGAGTAGTCTTTTCTTTTTAGTATATGCTCCATCTTGAACTGGTGCCCTGTTGTACTTTCTGCCTCGACAGCCTCACCATCCAACTGTGTTTACCTCCGTTTCTTCTTCATACCTCAGACTTCTCTCTGTAAAAATGAGGGAAGTCATAGCAGCTTATTGGGGCTGTTATGTAAGTAAATTTTCTGCACATATAAGGGATAGCAAAGTGTCTCACAGAGCATTTGCTACCATTGTTGTTTTTATTATTTATTGCTTTTGCTATTTTAAGAATATTTTATTTTTATTATATGTGTATGAGTATATTGCCTACATGTAAGTAAGTGCACCTGTGTCATCCAATACCTGCAGAGGTCAGAAGAGGGCGTCAGATTCCCTAGAACTGGAGCTATGAACGGTTCTTATCCACCATGTAGCTGCTATGCTGGTGCTGGGAACTGAACCTGGGTCCTATGCAAGAGCAGCCAGTGCTCTTAACTGCTGAAGCATCTCTCCAGTCCTCGCTCTTTTGGTGTGTGTGTGTGTGTGTGTGTGTGTGTGTGTGTGTGTGTTAGACAACCCAGATCTTCTTGGCTATTTTTTAAAATTTTAAGTTAATTTATTTAAGTTAATTTATTTTTATTTTTGAAAGGTTCGTGTGTAAGTATTGTATTTTTGTTATCTCTGCTTCTTCTGTTCTCCTTCAGCTCTTCCCATGTCCCCCAATTCCCTCTTCTTTGAGGGGGGATAGATATGTTGTTACAGATATATATGTACACACACATACACACATATATACTGCACTAAGTCCATTTAGTGGTGCTCATGTGCACCTGTGTTTAGGGCTGCCCACTTAGGATAACCCCTCAGGGAGCTAGTACTTGGAGAAGACTGAGTCTCCCTTCTTCAGCATCCATTGATTACCAAAGCTCCTCAGCTTGAGGTGGGACCCCTTGATGTTTCCCCATCCACCTCGGCACGTCAGCTGGTTTTGTCCTTATGCTGATCTTGTTAGACTGCCATGGTGTGGAGATCTCACTGGTGCAGCTTTCCCATCACGCCTAGAATGCACTGACTAGCAGCGGCGTCTCATCCCTCTGGCTCTTGTAGTCTTTGTGCCCCATCTTCCAACATGTTCCTGGAGCCCTAGGTGAAGAGGTTGCATTGTAGATGTGTCACTTAGGCCTGGACACCTCACAGTGGCTTATTCTCTGCATTTGACCAGTTATAGAACATTGTAATAGTCTCCATCTGATGTAAAGGAAGTTTGTTTGGTGAGTGGTGAGAGGTACACTTGTCTGTAAATATAAGGGCACACATTTAGAAGGTAGTAAGAAATAACACTGGTCTAGGGAAATGACAGAAGTAGGTTTTTCTCTAGGGTCTATGGCATCTCCCACCACGTGTACTTGGTAGGTTTAGAGTACCATGTATGAATTTCCTCCTATTGAGTGGACCTCAAGTCCAATCAGACAGCTGTTGATTATCTCCAAGGAAAAAAGTGACACAATTACACCACTGGGTCAGTCACTGCTGTGGTTCGCAGGCCTCACAGCTGGGTGGGACCATTCACTGTTTTTCTCCCTTGGCAGCTGGCATAGTATCTTCTAATTCCACGAGAGCTAGTCTTTTGTGGAGGAAGCATGCCGGTCAGTTCCAGTTCAGTTGCTCAAAGTCCTGTGTCAAAAGTGTATCATGTCAGCAATTGGATCTTATCTTCAAGTTCTAGGCGGTAATCAAGGGCTGTGGTAATAGCCTGTATTATATAATTTGGGAGTCTCTTGGACTACTCAGACCAACAACTCAAAAGGAGGTTTTCCTTGCCTGGTAGGGATTTTTGTCATATAGACGAGCTATGCGCTCGCACTCTCATATATCTTCTATGTGTGTTTTTCAGTAGGTGTGTGAGGTGTATTTTTATTTTGGGTTTTCACACCACCTCAGTATTAGTTATCTCTCTTTCCTCTCCTGAACCCTGTACAGTCCCGCCTCCTTCCCCAGTTAAACTACCACCTATTTCCTACCTTTTCCCTTGGATAATGCCTGGGTCCTTCTACGTTCTTCTCTCGAGCTTTCTTCCCCTTTGCCCCATGGTTCCTTCCCATTTTCCTGATTCCTGTGGTCACAGTAGGATATACACTCACATCTAAGGATTTGGAGCTAAGATCCGCAAATGAGAGAGGAGGCGTGTAGGTTGTTTTTCCGAGTCTGTGCTACTTCACTTAGTACAGCACTTTCTAGTTCCATCCATTTACCTGAAAGTTTCATGATTTCGTTTTTAGTTACCGCTGAGTAGAACCCTATTTTGCAAATTACCACATTTTCATTATCTATTCATTGGTTGAGGGAAGTTTAGGTGGTTTTCATTTTCTAGCTACTTAGGAAAAGGCAGCAGCAAACAGGCCTGAGCAGGAATCTCTGCAGTAGGATACCGAGTCCTTTGGGTGTGTGCCAAGGAGTGGTATAACCAGATCACATGGTAGATGTGTTTTTAGTTTTTCTTTAAACGAGTCCTCCACCCCGATTTAGCGGCTGCGGCAGTTTGCAGTCCCACCAACGGGGAAGGTGCTTCCCCTTCCTCACAGTCATGCCAACGTTTGGTGACATTTATTCCCTTGATCCTACCCATTCTGGCTGGGGTCAGATGAAATCTTAAAGTAGTTTTTAATTTGCATTTCCCTAATCACTAAGGATGCCGAGCACATTTTAAGGCATTTCTTGGCCACTTTTAGTTCTTCTTTTGAGAACTCTTCGTTCAGACACCCAACACGTTTTTTAACTGGTCACATGTTTTCTTGATACTTTGTTTTTTGTGTTCCGTGTGTGCCGGAAATGAATCTTCTGTCAGATGTGTAGCTGGTGAAGATCCTCTCCCACCCTGTGGGCGTCCTCTTCACTTGACTGTTACGTTTGCTGCACAGAAACTTTTTAGGTTTTTGTTGTTACTCTTGTCAGCTGTTGACCTCAATTCCTGAGTCAGTGAATGATGATTTAGGAAGCCCTTTCCTGGGCCTGTGTCTTGTAGGGTACGGCCTATGATTTCATCCAACAGTTTCAGCATCTCACACTGAGCTTTTATTTTATTTATTATTTTTATTTTATGTGTATGAGTGTATTACCTGCATGTATGTTAGCGCACCCATGTTGTTCAATCCCTGTGGAGGCCAGAGGCATTGATTCCTCTGAAATTGTAGTTACAGACTCTGGTTGTTAGTCACCAAGTGGGTGCTAGGAATTGAACACAGGTTCTCTGGGAGATCGGTCAATGCTCTTACCCACTGAGCCGTCTCTCTAGCCCCAACAGTGAGACTTTGAGGCTTTTTTTTTTTTTGTCTTTTTGAGACAGGGTCTCCCTGTAGCCCCAGCTGGCCTGGAACTCACTATGTAGACCAGGCTGGCCTCGAACTCACAGAGATCTGCCTGCCTCTGCCTTCCAAATGCTGGGTCTAAAGGTATGTGCCACCATGCCTGGTTCACACTGAGGTTTTTGATCCATTTGGAATTGACTTTTGTGCAGTGTGATAGGTGTGAGTCTAATTTCATTCTTCTACCTGTGGAGAAGCAGTTTTCCCAGCAGAATTTGTTGAAGATGCTGTCTTTCCTGCAGTGGGGATTTTTGGCATCTTTGTTAAATATCAGGTGCCTGTAATTGCATGCACTCATGTTTGGGTCTTCTATTTTGTTCCATTGATTTATATGTCTGTTTTTGTGCCAATACCATGCTGTTTTTATTACTGTAGCTCTGCAGTATAGTTTATAATCGTGTGTGGTAATCCCCCCAGCATTGCTCTGTGTGCTCAGGGTTGCTTTGGCTATATGGGATCTTTTGTGACTCCATATGAACTTTCGGATTGTTTTTTTCTATTTCTGTGAAAAATGTCATGGGGATTTTGATTGGGATTGCATTGAATTTACATATTGCTTTTGGTAGGATGGTCATTTTCACAATGTTAATTCTACCAATCCATGAGCATGGGAGGTCCTTCCATCTCCCAGTGTCTTCCTCAGTCTCTTTACTCAAACATTTAGAGTTTTCCATGTAGAGATCTTCAGTGACTTTGGTTAGGGTTATTCCCAGATCTTTTTTTTGGAGTTATTGTGAATGGAAGTGTTTCATGATCTCTTTCTCTGACTGCTTGTTACTGGTGTATAAAAAGACTAGTGATATTTGTAAACTGACTTTGAATCCTACCACTTTGCTGAAAGTGGTCTGTCTATGTAGTAATCAGCTCTTAGATTCAATTCTTTGTGTTGCTTTCTTTGTTTCTATTTTATTGATTTCTGCTCTGATTTTTATTGTTTCTTCTCATTTGCTGGGTTTGTGTTGGGTTTGTTCTTGTTTTTCCAGATTCTCAACTTGTATCATTAAGTCATTTATTTGTGCTCTTTGATTTTTTGACATTTTAAAATATTTTATTTATTATTTTTATTTTATGTATATGCACATAACTCCTGTATGTGTATAAGTGCACCAGTGTAATGCAATGCCTGGAAAAGTAGGAAGGTATCGGGTTCCCCTGGAACTGGAGTTAAAGATGGTTGTTAGTCACCATGTGGGTGTTAGGAATCGGACCTGGGTCCTCCGCAAGAGCAGCCAATGCTCTTAACCACGGAGCCATCGCTCCAGCCCTGCTCTTTTGGATTTTTTAATGTAGGCATTTAGAGCTACAGGATTCCCTCCTAGGCCTGCTTTTAGTGCCCCAGAGGTTTTGTTATGTTCTTTTCATTTTCATTTAGTTTCAGGATATTTTTGTTTCTTTCTTGATTTCTTCTTTCATTCACCATCCAGGAGTGTGTTGTTTAATCTCCATGGAATTATTTTAATCTTTTGTATTTGTTGATGTTTGTTTTATGCCCGGTATGTGGTCTCTTTTAGAGAAACTTCTATGAGCTGCTGAGTAGAATGTATAATTTTTGGTGCTTGGGTGGAATATTCTGTAGATGCTTTTGTTGGGTCCATTTGATGTATACTATCATTTATTTCTGATGTTTCTCTATTTTTTGTTCAGATAACCTGTGTATTGGAGAAAGTGGGTATTGAAGTCAGTTACTATTACTGAATTGGGATTGGGATTAATCTGTGTTTTATAGTCCCATAGTACTATTTTTATGAAATTGGGTACACCAGGGTTTGGTGCATATATGTTTATGATTGTACTACTTTCTTGATTGATTATTCTCTTGTGAACCATCTTCATCTCTTCTGATTAATTTTAGTCTGAAGTCTACTTTTCTCAGATATTGTGATAGCAATACCTGCTTGTTTCTTGGTGCCATTTGCCTGAAATATTTTTTTCTGTCATGTCACTCTAAGGTGGTGACTATCCTTGAAGGTGAGATGAGTTTCTTGAAGACAACAAAAAGATGGGTTTTTGTTTCTTAATCCGTTTAACTAGTTTGTATCTTTTGACTGTGGGGTCGAGGCTATGGATGCTTGAAGTTGTTATCTAAAGATGTGTGTTACTGTCACTTTATTTTCTGTTTGTGTTCTTAGTCTTATCTTGTGTTTCCACAGTTATAGCTTCATTTGTTTATTTTTTCTGTAGCTTCTTGGGTATGGCCAGGCTTTTCTTCCGTTCTCTGTATTGCTATAGTATTCTCTGTAGGGCTGGTTTAGTGGACATGGATTCTTTCAGCCTATTTATATAATGGAAGTATTTTCTTTCTTTTTTGACTGTGAAAGACAGTTTTTCTGGGTAAAGTATTACAGGTTGGCATTTGTGGTCATTTTGAACTTGGAATACATTGTTCCAGACTCCCCTGGTTTTTAAAGTTTCAGTGAAAAGTCAGCTGTTATTCTGATAGGTTTTCCTTTATCTGTAAGTGGTTGTTTTTCTCTTGCAGCTTTCAGTACCCTCATATTGTTCTGAATATTTAGTGTTTTTACTATGATATGCCATGGGGAGTTTCTGTTCTGGTCCTGTCTATTGTATCTGAATGGGCGTGTCTTTCCTTAATTTGTGGAAGTTTTCTTCTACAATCCTGTTGAAGGTCTGGTTATTGGCACTCACCCAAGATTCTTCTCCTTTCTCTGTTTATAATTTGTAGATTTGCTCTTTTTATGGTGTCCCACAGTTCCTCTGTATTTCGTTCCTGCATCCTCTCTCCAGATTCTCTTTTCTCATTCTACCGTGTGTATAATTTTGGAAAAGGCCATCAGCTCTTCAGATGAGTCAATGTTGATGATGTTAAAGGCAGAATTAAGGACAGAGCCTTGTGCGACCCCTCTGGAGATCTCTCTTCAATGTTTATGACTATGACTGGCCCAACAATAGGAATGCCTTCCATTGTGGGTTGTACTCAGTACATACTTCTTGTCCCAGTAAAGCATCTCTCAGAATCTTCTAGAAGATATTAAGATTTGTGCCTAAGCAAAAATGGATGCTATGTTTAAAAAATTTTGTGAGGTGCTACATACCATGCTATCTTCTTGGAGAACCACAATGCCTGTTATCTTATAGATTACACTTCAAAATCCTGAGAAAAATTTACATTTTGTTTAACTCTTTCCCCAGTGTATTTGTGTGTATTCCCTGCATACCTATGAATATCCTGTGGAAATCTGTTCTTCACAGATACCAATTTCGGAAACACTGTACTCCCTGCGAGGGTAAAAAGAGGGAGCCTGTCAAATGCCTAGCTGAAATTCAGACACATATGTCCTCGGTGTTTTTCTTGTCTCTCCTCTAGTAATTTTATCAAAAGAGAAAATGAGTTGGGTCTGGCTTGAATTGTTCATCACAAATCCATGCTGGCTCCAAATAGATCCAGTTTGATTTTTCTCAATTCCTGGCTTGCCCAGAATCAACACAGACATTTGGAGTTTAATTAATGAAACTCACCTGGCCCATCACCTCATCTTTAAAGCATGTTATGTCAATATTAGTTCATCTCTAACGTCTAATGCCTTTCCTTTCCTTCTCTACAGGCATTGGTGCAAATTCCAAGGAGGTCCAGCCCTTCCTTTTGTGATTTTTTACGAAGTTGAAATGGAATGTCCTGTTCAGGGGAGTTAACCAAACTGGCTGCCATTTTTGAGCACTCAATTAAAAAAAAATTTTTTTGAGAATTTCCTACACAAATGTTGCATTGTCATTATTTTGACCCTCCTAGCCCTTCTCCAGCGTCTCTTCTGTCCTCCCCACTTCCTTACAATTCTTCTTCTTGTCTTTGATTGGTTTTATTACATAAACACACATAAATTTATAAATACACCCATATAATGCTCTAAGTCCATTCAGCGGTGCTCGTGTGTACATGTGTTTAGAGATTTGCCTGATCTTGGTGTCTCACTCTACCTCTGAGGTTAACTCTTATCTTTCTGGCTTACCGGCACCCTCTTCTCAGGAGATAAACACAAAGCGGGAATTAATACCTTGAAATTTCTGTCATTTCTCTGCTTTTAGTGGCCCACGGTCTTGTATCTTTTCAATCTCCCTCATCTCCTGCAGTCACACACAAAAGCGTTTTGTTGACTGTTAACACATTTGGAAACTTGTCATCATTTTTGGTGCGTAGCCCGCCTGATGCGCCTCACTCCGTTTTTATGACACTTGCCCGTGGCGCCGTGCTCTCCCTTCTCTTCCTCAGTGGGGTTATCTGACAACTCTGCTGTCAGAATTCTGAGTCCTCTTTCTCTCCTGAGCCGTCTCCTGTCACAGAGTTTCTAAGGATCCTGTTCAATTGATCTTAAAAACATTTTTTTTTTCACTTTTATTTACAGTATGGCCTCTGCTTTAAAAAAATATTTTTATTGATTCTTTGAGAATTTTCTAGTGTATTTTGATCTTATTCAGACTCCTCTCCCCACCTCTACTACCCTTCCACTTCATGTCCTTTATTTTTTTAAAGCCCTATTGAGTCTAATTTGTGTTCTTTAAATGCTCTTGGGTGTGGGTCCCTTGATGTCTAGTCAATCTACCAGGCATCTCACCCTTAAAGAAATCTGCCTCTCCCTCTCTCAGCAGCTCTCAGTTGCCAGCAGACCCTCACTAGGGCTGGGTCTTCTTGCTCACCCCCCATCCTTGCTGGGTTTCTGTCTTGCTTGAGCTTGCACAGGTCTTGTGCATGCTGCCGCAAGTGCTGTAACTTCATACGTGAGCTTCCCTGTGGTGTCAAGACAACACGGTTTCCTTGTGCTCATCCACCACCTCTGGCTCTTGCCATCTTCTGCGATGATCAACTGATCTGTTTGAAATTCTTTACTTAGAATTTGGTCTACCTGCAGTGACTACAGTGTACCCAAAGATGAAACAACTGATTTCTTTTCTCTTTCCGTCCTTCCTCCCCGCTCCCCTCCCTTCCCTCCCCTCCCCTCCCTCCCTCCCTTCCTCCTCCTCTCCCTCTCTGTCTTCCTTCTTTTTCTACTAGCTAAGTGCTCCACCACTGAACTCCATCCCTAGCCTGAAAGACTGGATTCTTCTAAACATCTACCCCTCTCCATCCAACTTCACTTCTTGTGTGGTGTGTATGTGTGTGTCTGTGTGTGTGTGTGTCCCCAGAGGGCAACATTGGCACCTCCCTCAATCGCTCTCTTTTTTGTTTTGTTTTGCTTCATTTTGTTTTGTTTAGAGACAGGGTCTTCCTGTAGCCCTAGCTGGCCTGGAATTCTATACAGAGGAGGCTCGCCCCAGTCTCACACATATCCACCTGCCTCTGGCTCCCAAGGACTGCAATTAAAGACTTGTACCACCATGCCCGACCTCCCCACCTTATTTTTTGAGACAGTATTTCTCACTGAACCTGGAGCTTGTCAATTAGGCCACACTGGCTGGTCCAGAAGCCCAGAGATTCTCCTGCACTCCTCAGCTTCCCCAGTGCTGGGACTTCGGGTGGGCATAATTCCTCACACCCAGCTTTTACACACGGGTGCTGGGGAATGATCTCAGGTCCTTATTCTGTTACATCAAGCAAGGGCTTTACCAACTGAGCCATTCCCGCCCCCACAAGCCTCAATAAAACCCAACTTGACTCCAGTTTCTCAGTTTCCCTCATTTTTTCCCTCAACAAGATGAAATGATTGGTCAGGCAAGTCAAATCATCAGTCTTACCAACAATAATGGCTTCTGGTTATTCACGGTGTAGAAGAAATCCCTTAGCAATTGTCCAGCAAGAATTCGTTCTTGGCAGAAAAGCATATTTTATCTTACCATACAGCATTAGAAAAGTCCAAGTTCTGTTGATGGAAATGCAATTAAAACAGGCACATAAATAAATAAAATCAATTAAAGTGGGTTTGTTGTGATAATTAGCTTGGTTTACAATAGGGTATTTGGAAGTTAACATGCCTTACAATGCTTTAGGGGAATTCCTTTTATTTCTAACTATAGCTCTGGAGGTATTCTGTAAATATATTACAGGGAATGAGATTTACTAATTGATTTTTTGTTATAAATTATGCAGTTCTGGAAAACACAAGAATGCATTCAATTTGCAGAATTCATTAATTCTTTTGGATTTACTTATTAATCATCCATTGAGTGTTGTGTGGTCCATGAATTAACCAACAGGAAGCAAGAGTTGTCAGTGACCACGAACAGGTAAATGTACTGAGCTGAGAGATCAGGGCACACACAGGATCCTCCCACTTGAAGATGTGCTGTTGGCCGGGGAGTGGTTGCTGAGAAATTGTTGTGGCTGGACAGCCTCTCAGTCTAGATAAACAAGAAAAATTGATGGCTTCTAAAATCTTCGTACAAAGATAACAGTCTTGAGAGCCAGGTGTGGAAGCACACGCCTTGAATCCCAGCACTTGGGAAGTGGAGGCAAGTGGATCTCTGTGAGATCAAGGCCAGCCTGGCCTATGTACTGAGTTCCAGGTCAGCTGGGACTGCAGGGAGACCCTGTCTCAAAAAAGGCCAAAAAAAAAAAATAGTCTTTGCTTTTTCTTTCATAGATCTCTTATTTTGAAATGCTCTCTTTGGCATTGTTAAAATTGTTTCACTATCATGTATCTATCATCTATCTATCTATCTATCATCTATCTATCTATCATCTATCTATCTATCTATCTTTCTATCCTCTATCTATCTATCTATCATCTGTCATCTATCTATCATTTACCTACTCAAAACTTTTGAGCAACATGAACTAATTGATAATGGCTCACTCTGTTGATACATTTCTCACCAGAAACAATTACATTTTTATTGTATTCTTTTAATCGTGCGTGTGTGTGTGTGTGTGTGTGTGTGTGTGTGTGTGTGTGGTGTATTGTATAGGACTATTCTCTGAACCAAACTGCCACCATCTTCATGAGTTCAGCTATGTCTGCTTGCAGAAGATCATCACAGCTGGGCTTGTTGACTGTTGACCTTCCCCCATGGAAGGATGGGTGGAAGGGTCATGAGAGCCTCACCTGAGCATCTAGCTATTCCTCTCAACCAGTCGTATGCAGTTCTGTCATAACTGCATGTGGCCTTGAGGAGGGTCTATAGTATAAAGGTTGGGAAGTACTAGTTAGGGGAGAGAGTGCCGTCTACGCAGCCACAAGAGGTGGGGAATCATCATCCATGCAGGGCATAGACCTTCCTGTGTGTCTGCTTAAGATCACCCATGCTCCTGCCTGTAACTCCTTATCCATTGTGCTGCAAGCAAGCACAGTAAATATATTGGTTCCCCAGGGTGAATTTTGTTGGAGTCAAACTTTAGTTTGTCATTGGGACCTTGTGTTGGAGGGTAGATTTTGCTTAGTCTCTGCGCTGGATAGCTTTAGTGTCAACTTGACACACCTGGGTAGAGGGAGCCTCAATTGGGGAATTGCCTCCATTGGACTGGCCTGTGGCCATATCTGTGGGACATCTTCTTGATGAGTGATGTGGGAGGGCCCAGCCCACTGTGGGTGGTGCCGCCCCTGGGCAGGTGGGCTTGTGTTGCATAAGAAAGCAGGCTGAGCAGGGGCCAGGGGAGCAAGCCCAGTAAGCAGCATTCCTCCATGGCCTGTGCTTCAGCTCCTTAGTTCCTTCCCTGAGTTCGTACCTTGGGCTCCCTGATGAACTGTGACCCAGGGTATGTAAGATAAATAAACCCTTTCCTCCGGGAGTTGGTTTTGGTCAGTGTTTTCACCAGAGCAATATGAAAGCAAACTAGAACTGTCTTCCAGTGAGAAAATTCTTCAGACGGTGTGGTATATGAACATGTAGGTGTTTGTGTGCGTACATGTGTGTACAAGTGCTATGCACCTGTGGTGTGTGCATACTAAAGGTCAGTTCCAGGTGTTTTCTTCTAGTGTTCTCCATCTTGTTTTTTGAGACTTTTTTTTTTGCTGAACCTGGACCTCACTGATTGGCTAGGCTGGCTGGCCAGGGAGCTCTGGGGATCCTGCCTCTACTTCCCCCGCACTGGGGCAGGAATGTGCCACCACAGTCTGCTTTTTATGAAAGTACTGGGGATCTGAACTCAGGGTCTCATGTTGGTGTGGTAAGTGCTTTACTGACAGAGACCCCTCCCCTAATCCTCAGAAACAACTGGATTTAATGTTTTGTTTAGCTTTTCAGTAACAACATATTCCTGGACTCTACAGGACTCTAAACTGGAAGGATTATATGTTCATTGGGAATTCAAATTCTCACATTTCACAGTATTTTTTTTTTTTAGTTTTTAAAAAATTTTATTTTTATGTGGATGAGTATATTGCCTGCATGTGTGTAAGTGCACCTGTGTCATGTAATGCCTGCAGAGGACAGAAGAGGGCGTCAGATCCCCTGGAACTGGAGTTGGGACAGTTGTTAGCTGCCGTGTGGGTGCTGGGACTCGAACCTAGGTCCTCTGCAAGAGCAGCAGTGCTCTTAACCACTGAGTCATCCCTCCAGCCCCTAATCTGCCACTTTTAAAACAGTTTTTAGTCATATCCAGGGACTTTGGAAAACTGAGGATGGGCGACAGAAGGTGTCACTTGCCAGTAGCCTCTCCTGCTCAAGCATCTCTCACTGCTATGCTTTAGATCCAGGATGTCCTACAAAGGACGCTGTGCTAAAGGCTTGGTGCCCAGCTTCGTGCTACTGGAAGGAGGTGGAGCCTTTAAGAGGTGGGGCCTACGGAGAGGTCTTTAGGTGCTGGCAGTCTGCCCTCTGGGAGCCTTGGGAGAAGCTGGTGTCTTTCTCTTTTTCATTTCCTGGTCACACACACTGGCCTCAATGTGCTGCGTCATCACAGTCTAAAAGCAACAGGACCAAAAGTTCCCAACTGAAACCTCAAAACTGAGCCAACATAAGCCTCTTTCTTTGTGGGCTGATTACCCAGCTCCTTGTTGAATGACAGGCAGAGGGCCTGCTCGCTGACCAGGGTTTCCTCCTCACCAGTGGGAGACCTACAGATAATCACACATAGCTCAGGAGGGGAAGAGGAAGGGAGGAGAGACCCCAGGGAAGGCAGAGTCACACTGGTAGTTCTAGAATAATCTCATTGTGACTGGGAAGGTCTTGCAGTAATGCTCAAGTGAGGGTAACCACCATGCATTATTACGTTTATAGGGCACAAAACCCCATTTATTTGAAAAACAAAAGTATTCTACCTTAAGTTTTCATTGTCTAACCAGATTTTCAAGTACCTATTTTATTGGCATGTCATTATCTAAGTTGTAGGTAATAATTTAATTTCTAGAAGTGATTGAACTAGGGATAATGCAGTGATGGGTATCATTTATAAAGAACCCATTGTGTGTGAGGCACATCATGAACATTTTTCCTTACGCCCCAGGGCAGGGAAGTTTTTATGCATACTTTGACATCAGAAAACCGGGGCTGTGGATACAGTCTAGTGGTGAAATGCTGGGTTGATGCCCTAGGTCCATTCTCAATAATGAAAAAAGAAAAAAAAGCTAAATTTCAGAAACATCAGAGACTTGCCTAATGTTACACAGCCAGAAAGTTTTGGGTTTAAATTCGTTCTCTGTTCTGCTCCCTTCAAAGCCCGACTTCTATCCTCTTCAGTATTGTTTCTCTTTGTAATTGATAGCTAGGCCACTCTGGCTGTCTTTAGACTTTTGGTTAAACACGGGTGTAGTGCCTTCAATATATTATTTTAAATCCCCAGGGAGGGTTTTGACTTCTTAGGATTTTCAAGTGCGTAGAACTAGAGATGCCCAGCATTTTAAGAAAAATGCCACTGCTCTTAAGAATTTTGATCATAGCAGTAAAATGCTTTTGGGCATAGTTTAGAAAGGAACTGCAAAGCAATTAACTTTGACTAGAAAAGAAAAAGGCAAGTAAGCAGCGAAAATAGGTTTGAAAAAAAGAGACTCATGAAAGAGCAGCGCAATATCAAGGGATTCCGGAGACCGCTCTGGGCTGTTTTGGAAGAGGTAGCTCGGTTTATTTCAATCATACCTGACTTTCCTTTTTTTGTGTGCGTGAGCTTTTGGGGATAGAGACATACTCTTTTTTCATCTTGGGACACCCAGGGCTTGGCACAGATATTCAAACATGTTTGAATGCATGGACTAAACATTTAATACATGCTTCTGAGATGATCAATAAGTCCATTGTATAAAGAACAGGGCGATAGTGAAATGTGTGTGTGCAGATGTAAGTGTTCATTTGTGTGAGTGTAACGGCCAAGGCCAGCGGACAACCTTGGGTGCTGTTCTTCCTGCATTGACCGTTTTTATTTTTTGAGTTGGGGGGGGGTCTCATAGGATTGGAACTCACCAAATAGGCTAGGCTGGCTGGCTAGTGAACCCTAGAAATCTGTCCATCTCTGCCTCCCCAGCACTGGCATTAGAAGTGCATCCGCCACACCCACTTTTTAATTTTTATACCTGGGTCCTGGGGCTTGAGCTCTGGCTCTCATACTTACAAGTATTTTAGGGACTGAATTTTCTCTCCAACCCCAGGATATAGAAACTTAAGAGTCTTCTTTGGGGGGCTGGAGAGGTGGCTCAGTGGTTAAGAACACGGGTGGTTCTTGCAGAAGACCTGGTTTTGAATCCCAACACCCACATGGCAGCTAACAACTGTCCATAAGTCTGGTACCAGGGGATCTGATGGCCTCTTCTGTCCTCCATGGGTATTGCAGGACACAGGTACACTTACCTACATGCAGGCAATACATGCATGCACATAAAATAAAATTTTTTTTTAAAAAAAAGTAATACTGGGGACTGGAGAGATGTCTCAGAGATTAAGAGCCCTTCCTGTTCTTCCAAATGACCCCAGTCCAGTTCCTAGCACCCATGTCAGGAGCTAGCAACCACCTGCAAATGAGCTCCAGGGAATCTTCTGCCTTCTTTGGGCCTCTGTGGGCACTGCATTCACATGCACATACACAGACACACATGCACACATAAACATAAATAAAAATAAATCTTTTTTAAAAAAGTAGTATGTGTTCTGGGTA
>NW_008340972.1:2512741-2526622 GCF_000622305.1 Nannospalax galili | reverse complement strand
AAAGCTATCATAACTGTCAGTATAATCTGGCTCTAGTGCTGGACCAAGCCCTCACAAGTATTTTCAGAAAATAGCATCAAAATTTGAATGGGCTATGGTTCTGGAGAGAGGGCTCAGTCATTAAGAAAACTAGCTGTTTTTGCAGAAGACCTGGGTTTGAATCCCAGCACCCACATGGCAACTAACAACTGTCCATAACTCCAGTTCCAGAGCATCCGATGGCCGCCTCTGTCTTCCACAGGCATTGCAGGACACAGGTACACTTACCTACATGCAGGCAATACACTCATACACATAAAATAAAATAATAAATAAAATATATAAAAAAAGAGTCTTTGGATAAAATGAAACAAGTTTTGGGAGCTGGAGAGACAACTCAGTGGTTAAGGGCACTGGCTGCTCTTGCAGAGGACCTAGTTTCAGTTCTCAGCACCCACATGGTGGCTAACAACCATCTGTAATTCTAGTTCCAGGGAACCTGATGCTCCAAGGGTATTGCACAACATGGGTGTACTTACATGCAGGTAAAACTTTCATATACATAAAATAAAAATAAGTAAATAAAATTTAAAAGGTATGGTGGCTCACGCCTGTAGTCCCAGCACTTGGGAGGCAGAGGCAGGCTGATCTCTGTGAGTTAGAGTCCAGCCTGGTCTACAGAGTAAGTTCCAGGCCAGCTGGGGCTACAGGGAGACACTGTCTCAAAATGACCAAAATAAAAAAAAAATAAAAAAATAAAAAGGAATGAAACAAGTTTTGGCTACTAGAATCAGTGGCCATGTCAAATACTATCAAATACCACCCTTTCCAATTTATCTAGCATGACAGAGGATGTCAGACTCAGCATTTGTCTATGGGTATGATGCTGAACCCAACTTTCTACGTGTATCCTCCTCTCTGCTCCACTGCAGCTTCTCCAGGGCTATTCAAGCACGGTAGGTCAGGTGATTCATTCTCTACAAAGCTAGTGCACTCAGAAAAGTGGCACAAGAGTCTAAGAAAGATCTCCCAGTCACACATCAAAGTCATGCAAGTAAGGTTTCTCAATAAGAATACCGAGTCTGTCAATCAATTTGGCCAGCAATCAAGAATCTGGCAAATCCATGGCATCAAGGCATGGAGGGGAGAAAACTGTACCTGTTTTAGCAAAAAGCTTGAGAAACTGGGATGCGTACTAGCCCAGGTTTCAGATAGCAAAGTACTAGGTGTGCCAGAGGCATGGCTGGTGTTAAAGTCAGCTTTGTGGAGGAAGCCTGCTGGGACACCCGTGATCATGTAGTGCAGGCATCGTGTTCGGCAGGTAACTTGCGTCTCAGTCCTTACACCGAAGGCCTCGGCTGGGAGGTTGCTCACTGCCTAGCCTAACGTGCATTTTGTGAAATGGAAAAATTCAAAAATATCCCTTCCTAACACAATCCACCGAAAGATTTCAGTCTGTTCTCCTCACCTAGAAGTTGATGCCTTAGCCAGTGGTTTCAGACCTCTGTGGCTGTCAGAATAGCCGGGGGAGCTTGGTGAGAACGCAAAGGCCAGATCCTCTCTACCTGCAGAGCAGCGGCTCTGGCCTTTGCTGGGTCCCCAGATGATTGCACTGTCCAGCCAAGTTAGAGGAACATCCATCAACAAAGCTCGGCCTGGGATTGTCTTTGTGCTGCATCCTTGGTCCTGCATCGAGCCCTGCTTCTATTGACGTTTTTCGGTCTGACCCCATCCAGACTCCCTTGTGTCTCCCTGTCTCTGGCGTGCTGGCCGTGCTCCTGAGGCTAGCTCCTTCCTGCCTGCCTCCCTCATCTGTCTGCTGCACCACAAAGGATCCTGGACCTCCTATAAAGAGGGTGAGATGTGGGAAATGGGTCAGATATTCCACCCATTTATTTATGCACTGTGCTGATCAAAAAGTAATTTCAAATTTCCTTTTGTTTAACAACGATTTCAAGCATTACAATATTAATACAATTCATTAAAATACAATTATAATTTCAGATAGAAATCAGTTTATGAGTAATTGGCTCACAAAATATTCAATGGATTCTTTATTAGTCAATATAATCTGTCATAATCAAGGAGATTGAAGAAACAACAGGTGGGAAAAACCCTAAACAGGAGATGGAGGCATATTTTTACAAAGAGCTAGCTCATGGCTCTGTTACTGGTGCTCAGGGCTTAGACTGAGTGTATCCATGTTCTTGGCCCTTATCCAAAGAACTGAAAATAAGTTTCATACATATTTGCAAAAGCAGCAAAATAACTTTATTTCTAGCAAAGTGCTAGTACATATTAGAGAGAGATACATTGTCAAGATAGGCAGTGGGCCCATGAGTGAGATTACTCACTGCAGCCTGGGATCTCTCTTCTCACCAAATCTAAAGGAAGGAGGGGGTGGTTACTAAGGGGTGTAGTCTGGGTGGGTCTCTATTTTGATTGATAGTTCAGATCATATACTCACTTTTCTTACTGCGTATGTCCCTTCTCATGATGCATCTGATTTCAATCAAATACACCCAATTATGTGAGGGCACAAGACTGTAAATAGGGGATTCTCTCTAAAATGTTACTAGAGGACATAGTTTTGCCTCTCTGCATATATAGCCCAAACGAGTTCAGGCCATATTGGCCCTTCTGTTCTTCCTTCCTTCCTTCATGGATACATTGGGAAAACACTTTAGAATAGAGTCTCTAAATTTGTTACCAGGGGCAGGGAAACTTTCACCATTGTTCAGAGATAGGAGTTCATGTAGCCCGATGCAGGTGGGGGTTCATAGGGGTTGGGAGGTTGCTAGGTGCATTGTTTGGAGAGGGTGTATATGTGCATGATACAAGTAGATGAAGGGCTCAGGGACCAACTCTGGAAGAGGAGGCGCAAAGATTGTAAGAGCCAGGTTGGTGTACTTTCATTAAGGGAACAGTCTTCCGGGCCTCTGGAAACTTGCTCAGATGAACTTACAGCACTGGTGACAGCATGCCTAAGACCCATGTAAACCAGCATAGAACTGGGGAAATGGGCAGCAGGCCCAACCTCAGCCGAGGAAATATGGACAGCTGACCACTGCTGGGTGAGGGAAGTGGATCTTCTTTCAGGGAGTGATGCTAGATAGGCTGAACAGACTCCAGTGGATGAACTTGCACTGAGGGACATCTGGGTTCACAAACTTGCCTCAATAGGCCTTAATATGTATGTCAGAATGTGTGAAATCCAATGGGGGAGGGGGCTATGAGGAGGTGTGGATGGGGGAGGGGGTCTAAATATATTAAGAAGATATATTAAATGCACAAAAATTCAATAAAAATATACATTGAGAAAAAAAAATCCATGAAGAAGGCACTGCTATTTTATGAGGAATTTTGTAGGTTAATGTGAAGATCCTTCCCGGGAACTTCTTACCATGTGTCCTGAGTACTATAATAATATTTAATCAAATTTAAAAAATCCCTAAAGAAGTCACCAAAGTTAAAAATAAAATGTACTTCCAATTACTTCCTAATTAGTAATGGAACAGGTTTATTTGTTACCTTTAACCCTGCAGATAATCAGCTTGAAGATATTTAAAGATTTATTCCCACTGAGTGTTTTCAGAGGAAATTTCGTGATGACTGAGGAGGCAAAAAAATCAAAGCAAACATTTGAGGGACGGTTGCCTTGATTGTGCTCAGCTGTGCGGAGACAAAAATCACAAGGAGATATAAATGTTTGTTAATTTTGTTTTCCTGACCACATTGGCCCTGGGCTGGGAATGTTTTTATCATCCTCATCTCTTACGCTCTTTCGTGTATGGAGGTACCACATTGATATGGTAATTATCCCAGTTTTTAAGTCAGTGGTGATCAAACTTTCAGATGCATAAAAATCAGCCAGGATGCTTGTTTAAAAAAGAAAATTTAGGGGCTGGAAAAATGGCTCAGTGGTTAAGAGAGCTTTCTGCACAGTCATTAGGACTAGAGTTTGGCTTGAAGCATCTATGTTGAGGGGCTCACAAATGCCTGTGACTCCCAGCTTCAGGGGATCCGACGCCCCCTTCTGGCCTCTGCGGGCACTTGTACGCACATGCGTAAAGACCTGCACACAGAAACACGAACACATACATACGTAAATAAAAAGAAACAAATCTTTTAAAAATAGAGTGTTTATAGGTTTGAACTCCCAAGTTCATGATTCATCCCTTGTTTCTGATGCACGTGGTTCTGAGTCCATCCTCTGGGACATTCTTCACAGGTGAGAAGTGACAGAGGCAATACCCAGGGCACCAGCTCAGGGCCTGAGTGAGGTGGTGGAGGCTTAGCCAATAGGAAGGACGTTTCCTCACCTATTTCCTACTTCCCTACATCACTAGTCCTTTCCAACTCAAGCTCTCAGTGGATTGTCCTTCACTTCTCCAATCTGTCCCTTATACGAAGCAGCAAAGTTGATTGACTCCCAGCCCCACCTCTCAGCAAGGTCTCATTGTTCAAGGTCTCACATCCTGACCCCAGCATCTGGAAATCACCCACAATGAACAAACTGGTTCTGAACCAATGAACTCTTCTCCTACTTAAGGTCTTCAGAGGAGGTTTGTGTTGTAACACTCTGTGACAGAGATTTGTACTGGGACAATGAACTGAAGTTTGCAACAGACTTTGGTTAATTACAGGGTGTACAGTTTCTAGCAAATAGTTATTCATACTTAGTTAAGCAAAATGGAATCGGTCTCTCCTTATTTGCTCTGGTCGCTTATTTATTCAACAGATGCTCATCATGAATCTACCATGTACCCCGTTTAGGGGAGATGTAATGTAAATAACACCGAGTACCTGCCTTCATTGGAGACAGGGTAGAGGGAAGAGCAAACAAGAAAGAAAACAGACGATATGATAGTTCAGAGATAGGTGGGGTTATTAGTGATTGACAAGCATAGTTGGGTGGTGGAGTAGTAGGGTGAGATGTCTAGGGATGAAAGTCTCAGTAGGAATATATATATATATATATTCAGGCATAGTGGCACAGGCTGCCTATGATCCCAGCTACCTGGAGATTGAGGCAGGAGGTTGGCAAGTTGAAAATTTTCCTGGACTACAGAAAGAGTACATGAGAGTACACGGCTGGACAACTAAATCAGATCCTATCTCAAAATAGAAAGTCAATATAGGATCAGGAGAAATGACTCAGTGGTAGAGGGCTTGTCTAGCATGAGAGAGGCCTTGGATTCAATCCCTAGTACGGCCACCACCACCACCACCACCATCACACAGAAGTGGGTATTTAGGTAGTATCAGTTAAAGTTGAACTCACACGAGTTATTCCCGTTTCCTATTCATGCTTTCTCCTTTGAGGTATAATAAGCATCCTTTATACCTTTCGGTCATGTAGTTTCTTGCCAAAGTATAGTCCATATGAGAATAACACTTGTAAAACTTAAAAAAATCATTATTGCATGTGTGTGTGTTAAGTGTGGGTGTGAGTATTGCAAGTGTGTGTGTGTGTGTGTGTGTGTGTGTGTGGTCAGAAAACAACTTTCAGGAGTCTGTTTGTGCCTTCTGTGTTGCTTGAGGTAGGCTGCATACTCGAGGTAAGCTGGCCTGTGAGTTTCTGGGTGATTCTTCTGCTGTCTCCTGTCTCCACGTAACAGTGCTAGGATTACAGACATGTACCAATGCACCTAGCTTTCTTACATGGGTTCTGTGGGATCAAACTCAGGTTCTCAGACTTAGATAGCAAAAGCTTCTGCCCCCTGAGCCAACTTGCTGGCCCCTATAAAATGTTTAAATAACACAAATTTCACAGGAGACATGAGATATCTCTTGTCTACAGTCAAAGGAATGGATACCTTGATTTATTTCTCTAGCTTAGTAATTACCTATGACAGGTCACACACCTTACGGAAACTGGAGAGATTGCTCAGTGGTTAAGAGCACTGATTGCTCTTGCAGAGGACCCGGGTTCAATTCCCAGCACTCATGTGGCAGCTACGAACCGTCCCTAACTCCAGTTCCAGGGGAATCCGAAGCCCTCTTCTGACCTCTACGGCATTGCATGACATGGGTGCAGTCACATACATGCAGGCAATACACTCATACACATAAAATAAAAATAATAAAATATTAAAAAAGGAAACTGCAACATTGGAAGTAAGCAAGACAAACAGGATCTTAATCGTCATTTAATTTTGAATGTTAGCAGGGGCGACAGACGTTCAGCTACCAATTAAATACCAATTGCACAATTAATTATTGAAACAGCTCTACATAAAATTAAAATGGATCTATAAATAATAGAATAGAATATCTCACCCAATTGGGGATTGATGGTGACAAAACTTTAGGTTAGAAATCACGTCCTTAGGGAAGAAAATACTTCCTTAGGGAAGCCGTATTTTAAAGAGAGGTTTTTAATTAATGGGGACCAAGCACAGGGGAAGGTGTCCAGCCAGGGGAGAGGTTCGAGGGAGAAGTTAGCACATTTTGAAGGAAATGAGCCTTCTAAATGACCTGAGAAAGCAGACCTTAAAAACTAGTCTGAACCTGTGTGTGGTGGCTTAAAACCCAAAACAAACAGACGAAACACTAGTCAGACTTGGGAAGTAGAGACAGGAGGATCAGCGAGGTCAAGGCCATTTGGAAGCCAGCCTGGGCTATGTGTGACCTTTTCTCAAAAACCCAAAGCCAAGACAAAACAACACGCAATTGAGAATAACTAGACTGAATGTTGGGGAATGGATTGCAAGGGACAAGCAGATAGGGGTGGAAATGTACCTTTGTTCTCGGGCTCAGGATGGTTCCGTGAGGGGCAAAACTGGCAGTTGTTAGAATTTCTTGCTTAGGCAGGTAGAGGGGATGCCCACCTTTCATGCGTAGTGGGGAAATGACATCACAACATGGCTTCTTTGTTTGATATTGTGCTGTTGCTCCTACAAGTGGAAATAATATCTCCCTTGGGTTTGTTGTTAGAGGTGTGATGTCATGAGGATAGCAGAGGTTAGAAGTCCAAGAAATCCGCTGTACGCTGCCAGCTCCACCAGCACGTAGTCTAACTGATCTCAACCATTTGGTGTAGGGAGGGCTTTATCATTTATAAAATGTTGGATTGTAAATTAGTTTCTATGGTGGTTTCTTTTGGTCTAATTAGTTAAACAAGTTAAAATTTAATTACTGTTTTTTTTAAAGCACCTTTCAAGTCATGTTAATCCAATTAGTCCAATTAAAATTGAAGCATTATCTGTACAAATCCCATTTCTGATTTTGTATCAAATCTTTTGAATTAGATTTACACACCATGTCTCTTAAAATTTTTAAATTTATTTATTGTTAATGTGTCTGAGTATTTTACCTGGAGGCAGGTGCATCCTGAGCTCTTTGCCATCTCTTACAAAGCCATCCTTGGGTGTCTCCTGCATGTCTCTTCTTCCTCCTCTCTCCTGTCAGGATCCAGCTCTAGCTATAAATATACATATATACATATGCATATATACATATACACATACATACATATATACATACGTACACACACATTCATACGTAAAACTGCCTGGTTTTCCTGCTCATTGAGCCCTTATCTTCAGTGCTGCTCTGGACAGATCTGTCTTGACTTCCCAATCTAGTGGTCTCCTGGTAACTCTCAATTTCATTACTTTAATCTTCTGAAGAACATTTGCCATTCTCTGCTATATGGATTGTTCATTGACTGACGTTTACCTCCCGCTATAATGTAAGATCAGTGAGAGAGGCAGCCTTGGATTTCATCACATCCTCAGTGCGATTATTCGCCACAGGTAGAAATGAATAAATGGATAAAAAACATTGGGGGCCAGAGAGGTGGCTCAGTGGTTAAGAACACTTGTTATTCTTCCAGAGGACCCGGGCTCGATTCCCAGCACCCACATAGTGGCTAACAACTGTCCATAACTCCAGTTCCAGGGGATCTGATGCCTTCTTCTGGTTTCCACAGGCACTGCACAACATGGGTGCACTTATATACATGCAGGAGGTACACTCATACACACAAAATAAAAATAATAAAATGAAAAAAAGAAAGACAATAATGTACGTATATAGAATGGACACAAAAGAAGGAAGTAAGTCACTGCAGTAAAAGAAACGGAACTGGAAAACATTACAAGCAAAAGAGACCAGGGAGAGACAAACTGTATGGTCGCTCTCATTCGGAAACTAAAACAGCTGGGAAAAGAATAATGATAATAGTGTCTAGGATAGTGATTAGTAAGGTCTAGGATAGTGATTAGTAGGGTCTAGGATAGTGATTAGCAGGGTCTAGGATAGTGTCCTGGTTTGTTTCTTCATTGCTGTGACAAAACACTCTGACCACTACCAACTTGGGGAGGAAAGGGTTTATTCAGCTTACATCTCCCAGGTCGTAGTTCATCAGGGAACCCAAGGTAGGAACTCAGGGCAGGAACCTGGAAGAGGAACTGGAGTACAGGCCATGGAGGAACACTGCTTACTGGCTTGCTCCCTTGGCCCCTGCGCAGCCTGCTTTCTTATGCAACACAGGCCCACCTGCCCAGGGGTGGCACCACCCACAGTGGACTGGGCCCTCCCACATCACTCATCAAGAAGATGCCCTTCAGACATGGCCACAGGCCAGTCCAATAGAGGCAATTCCCTGATTGAGGCTCCCTCAACCCAGGTGTGTCAAGTTGACACTAAAGCTATCCAGCACAGATAGTGATTAGTAGGGTCTAGGATAGCGATTAGTAGGATCTAGGATAGTGATTAGTAGGGTCTAGGAAGGATAGTCAGGAGGGGGATAAGACCAAGGTTGGATAATGAGTAGCAAAATACAGTTGGAGGAGCTGGAGAGATGACTCCCCAGTTAAGATTCTTGCTGCTCTTGCAGAGGACCAGAGTTCAGCTGCCAGCACCCACACTGGATGGTTTACGACTCTTGTTACTCCAGCTCCATGGGATCCAGTGCTCTCTCTGGCCTCATGGGTACCTACACACATGTGCACATACCCACAGACAGACACATACACATAAAGAAAGGTAAAGAGAATCTTTAAAAAAGTGCAGTTGGATAGGAGGATAAGTTCTGGTGTTCTTCAACACAGGGAGCCTGTCACTCATAACCACCTGTTGTGTGTCTCATGAAGGATGGGAGGGAGGGGGAGGAAGGAACGGGAGATGGGTCAGAAGCTCTAAACATAAAGTGCTAAGAGATGGAAAGTCTAATTACCCTGATTTATCATACACGGTACACATGTATATCACGTTGTACCTCCTAAGTATGTAAATTATTACACATGATTAATTAAACACAAAAAAATGCTGGGAGTGGTAGCACATGCCTTTAATCCCAGCAGGTGGATCTCTGTGAATCAAGTCCAGCCTTATTTACATAGTGAGTCCCAGGCCAGCTGGGGCTACAGGGAGACCAAAGGAGAAAAAAAAAAACAATACGAAAGAGCCTTTCAAGTATTAGATTCATGTACTTCATAAATAAATAATTTGAGATCCATGAAAAAGCAAGACAGATCCTGTTCCTGTATTTATGGATTTAACAACTGAAAATGAATAACTGGACAGACATAGTAAGCAGGACTTTAATCCCAATACTTGGGAGGCAGAGGCAGGAGAATCTCTGTGAGTTTGAGGCCTGATTGTATAAGAATCCTAGGCCAGTCAGGGCTACATAGTGAGACATTGTCTCAAAACAAATAAATAATTCATTACACTCTCAGGGCTTATGAGTAGTCAAGGAGTTAGTATTGGTCAACTTTGCTCTCAAAGTCTTTCCCGTACTTTAAAGCCTGCTCAGTTGCTGTTGTACTAACACATTCCACATCTTTGGAATAGAAAAAATAAAATGAACCCATATATATATATATATATATATATATATATATATTTATCAGATTAGCTCACAGGACAGAGTTCGAGTAGTCCAACAGTGGCTGCACCACACTGGAGAGGCTGAGAATCCGTAGTCGCTCAGTCCACGAGGCTGGATGTCTCAGTAGTCCTCATCTGGTGGTGAAGGCCTGGAGGAAATTCAAGAGATCTGCTAGTCTCCAGTCTGCACTGGAATCTGAAGAAGTTTGTCACAGCATCCAAACAAACAGGTGAGAGAGAAGGCAAGTGGCAAGAAGCAAGTGTTCTCCTCTGCCATGGCCTTTTATACAGGCTGCCATCAGAAGGTAACACCCACATTTAGGGCATGTCTTCCAGCTTCAGATGATCCAGTCAAGAGGATCTCTCTCATTTCAGTTAATCCCAGATCCAGTCAAGTTGACACCCAGGATTAGCCATCACAGGTATCTATTAAAAAACAACTAGCTCTTACACTGTGCTGCAAATATTATCAGATTCTATAATATCTAAAAAAAGCAATTTGAGTCCCCAATTATTGGTACCACTGACATGATGCATTCTAAGGCATGACAATTTCAGAAGAATGTCAAATATTTTTCAAGGGTTTAGTGAAGTCTTGAGGCAACATGATCTGCAAAGCCTGGGCTTAGAGCTAGAGTATTTACCATTTTTTTTTTTTTTGCCTCTGAACTCTTGTGAACTCTTGGCTTACATGTCCCTCAGTTTCCCTAGCAGTCAAGAAAGAAATGTTGTAGGCATCACTCATTTTCAGGCAATATAAGGGCGGCAACTCAGAACTTGCATCTCATAACTACTCCCTACAGATGGTAACCTTGGGACAATCTCTTGGCCCAGCTGGTGAGCCATGATTCCCTGTACCAGTGTTCTGAGGGCAGCTGCCAGCTCAGGGTCATGGGAGGGTGTGATAGGTCTTATTTTTCCTTAATGGTATTTTCACACCATCCTTCCAGAATGTCTGAAATGTCTATTGCAAAAATCGTTCCTTTGGGTTAAGAGGTTATCTCCAGGGAGACATGTTGAAGCTAGGTTCCTTGTACTGAAAACACACGAGTGCCAGTTAGCACATCTGTACCAACTGGATTATTAGAATTGAAGCTGCCTTTCAGAAGTGAACTTGAGCTAGGGGAATGAGCTACATTGTCTGCTGTTCTTTACCCCACACATCCATTCACCCTTGAAGCAGTTACACAGTGCTTCAATAATCAAGACTTCTGCTAAGCCACAGAACTGAGAGAGAGAAAGCGAGAGAGATTGAACAGCCTCCTCCTTCTCCAACTGTCAGTGTGCTGGGGCTGATGATTACATAAAAATCAGATTACACGAGCAAAATAAATCAATAGGTCTATAGCCAGGGGCAGCTAATCTTGATATGGAATGTTGGGGGTGGCTTTTGGGAGGACATGGCATTTTTGTGGAGCTTGAACCAAACTTTGACGATCAAGAAGTGTTTTGATGGAGATGAAAGTTAAGAGTAAGGTTTCAGAGAGTGGTATAACCCAAGGTGCCATGGACCCCAATGAAGCTCAGAATTGGGGACATTTGGAGGTGATCTTGTCCCTGTGGGATTTTAAAAATATATTTGTATCTAATCCTTAAAAGATTTTAGGGGGGAATGTTGGAGGGGAGGGAGTGGGCATGGATTTGATCAAAACACCTCATATGCGTGTAGGAAATTCTCAATAAAGTTTTTGTAAAAGTTAAGAAAATAAATTAAGAATCTGTGGAAGTGAAAAAATGTATTTGCATTTAATGTGTATGCATGCTTTGCCTGCATGTATGTAAGTGCACCACATGCATGCAATGCTTGCAGAGGCCAGAAGAGGGTGTTGGATCCCTGGAACTGGAGATTTAATGGAGGAGTAAAGGCATACCCTGAATGTGGACAGCACTGCCTGGTGGGCAGGAGTCCTGGACTGAATAAAATGGTGAACGAAAGCTGGGTACCAGCACTTATCTGTCTCTGCTTCCCGACTGGGGATTCGGTATGACCAGTTGCTTCACCTCCCGCCTCTAACCCCTCCCTGCCATGATGGACTGGACCATCAAGTTGTGAATCAAAAAACCTTTTATCTCTTAAATTGCTTCTTGCCAGGCTTTTGGTCCAGCAAGGAGAAAAGTAGCTCAAACAGTTGCTGAACTGAATGAAACTTTATCCCCATTAATTATTTACTGCTCAGTCCCTTTCTCCCTCACCTTTTCCCCAGACCCATCATTTCATTCTTTGATTCTATTTCCGATGCCTCATATCAATAGAATCATGTAGTATTGGTCTCTTGTTTTTTTGAATATTTTATTTATTATGTTTTTATTTTATGTGCATGAGTGTACTGCCTGCATGTATATAAGTGCACTCATGTCATGTAATGCCCAGGGAGGTCAGAAGAGGGCACCAGGTCCTCTGGAACTGGAGATACAGATGGTTGTTAGCTGCTGTGTGAGTGCTGGGAATCAAATCCAGGTCCTCTGCAGGAAAGGTCAGTGCTCTTAGCCACTGAGCCGTTGCTCCAGCCCCTCTCTTGTTAGAGGGACTGCTGTGCTCTAATGGAAACACTATTTTGCATAGCCACCAACAACGTGCAAAGATTACAGTTTCCCCATATATTGGTTTGTTTTCTTGATAAGACTTAATCCAACAGGTGTGAGGTCGTATCTCTTGTGGTTTGGATTTGTATTTCCTTGATGCGACACTGAGCATCATTTTTGCACACATCTTGGCCACTTAGAGCATTCTTTGGAAAGATGCCTTTTCAAGTTGTTATCCCATTTTCTAATTGGAATATCTATTTATGGATACATGCATATATTTACATATGCATAAACATATACATGCATAATTGAGTTTATTGAGTTGTAGGAGTTCTTTATATGTTTTGAATACTGATCCCTTATTAGATATATGATTTGCAAATATTTCTCCCACTGTGTAGCTTTTTTACTCTATTATTTTGATGTACAGAAGTTTTTAGTGTAATGTCCTTCTGTCATTGTTGACTTCAGCTGTCAATCTGACATAAACCTGGAGTTGCCTGGAAGAGGCAAGCTCACCTGAAGAATTTTCCAGATCAGATTGATCTGTGGCTATATTTGTGATGTATTTTCTTAATTGCTAATTGATATAGGAGGGCCCAGCCTGCTGTGGGTGTGCTGGACGGCTTCAGTTGTCAACTTGACACACCTGGATAGAGGGACTCTTAATTGAGGGATTTTCTCCATTGGATTGGCCTGTGGCCATGTCTGTGAGGCATTTTCTTGATTGTTGAGTGATGTGGGAGGGCCCAGCCCACTGTGGGCGGTGCCACCCCTGGGCAGGTGGGCCTGTGTTGTACAAGAAAGCAGGCTGAGCACAGGCCAGGGGAGTAACCGCTCCTCTATGGTCGGTGCTTCAGCTCCAACCTCCAGGTCCCTGCCTTGGCTTTCTTCAGTGACGGACTGTGAGCTGTAAGTCAAATAAACCCTTTTCTCCCCAAGTTGGTTTTGGTCAGTGTTTTACAGCAGTAGAAAGCTAAGACAGCGGGTGATGCTATCCTGAGTGGTGAGCTTGGGCTGTATAAGAAAGCCAAGGGAACAGGCCAGTAAGTTGAGTTCTTCCATAGTTTCTGCCTCAGTTCCTGCCTCCAGGTTCCTGCTTAGCTGCTGGCCTGGCTCCCCTTGATACGACACTGTAACCTGTCAGCTGAAATAAACCCTTTCCTCCCCAAGTTGCCTTTGGTCATGGTGTTGATTGCAGCATGGAGAAGTAAGCCGGAACACTTGCTATATGTTCAGTTTTGTTTTTGTGGTATGTGTTCTGGGGCTCATAGGTTTCCCCTACACTTTCTTTGCAGAATCGTAGTCTCAGTTCTTATGTTTAAGACTTTAATCCCTTTTGAGTTGATTTTGGTATATGGTATAAGGGTCCAATGTCATTGTTTTACAAGCAGATATCCAATATCCCAAGCCCTGTGTGTTGCTTTGTCAAATGCTTTCTCCACTGTGTCCTCTGGTCCCCCTTTGGAAGATCAGCTGACCAGAATTCATTTCTGATTTCTGACTTTCTCTATTGTCTGTCCCTCCCCCTCCCCC